>NW_027069479.1:855076-1064999 GCF_002906115.3 Quercus suber
TAAAATGTTCTGCATCCAACGCTCGAAAACGTTTTTTCAACACACCAAACCCTCGCTCAATGGTAGTTCTCAATGAAGAGTGTCGGAGGTTGAACAATTCTTTGTCATTCTCAGGAGGACGATCACTAAACTCTTTCAAGTGATATCGCACACTCCGATAAGGTGACAATATTCCATTTTTATTACCATACCCAGCATCACCAAGATAATATTTACCTACATATATTCAAAAATAAAACTCAATCACTACTATGCTTAGGAAAATGCACAATATTTATTAAACTAATAAACCAAAAAGGTGAAGTAATTGTATAATACCGTTGGGAATTGAAAATCCCCCTGGCCTAGCAAATGCATCAGTTAACACACGTGAATCATGTGCACTGCCTTCCCATCCAGCCAATACATATGTGAACTTTAAGTCAAAACCAATGGCAGCTAACACATTTTGCGTGGTTCTATCTTTGCGACCACGAAATCTTCCTTGTATTTCAGTTGGCACAGATGCACGAACATGTGTACCATCTATTGCTCCAACACAATCCTATTTTTCGACACACATAATGGTTTAAAATTGCATAAATCTACACAATTTACAAAAATACACAAGTCGCAATATTTACCTTAAAATATGGGTAGAACCTTCTGCTATTCCTTATCTCTAGGGGTGTATCTTCGCTACGCAGTCTTATTAGAGCTCTATATAATTTCAGGACCCCCTAAGGACAACCTTGAAATATCTATGAACAGTCTCAGTTGATCTATAGATCCGACTACCCATTACACGGAACCTCACATTATGACCAATAATGTGTAAGAAAATGAACACTTGTTCCGTAACAGGCATGTGAATAGTCGGGCGTACGTGCTCCCCCTCAATGAGGATGTGACATAACTGGTGAAAAGCTCTAGGCTTCATCCTAAGTTGATTCACACAATTTATCTCACTTCCATGCAGAATACTATTTATGTATTCCTCTCTCTCGGCTGCATGATTAACATAAGGCGCCCTAGGCAATCGTCTATGTCTACGTCGCAATTTCCTTAACAATGTAACCCCCACAAGGAGGACAGATGCAACTGAGGCAAGAATTGCGGCTTTGGTTTTTTTCTTCATCTAACAAAATCACAAACACTGTGATCTAAGAGGTATGTAAATAAAAACAACTACAAACAAAAAACATCCAAACCACATTTATAACGAGTACGAAATCACATTGCATTCTATTTATAATGAATGTTTACACCATCACAAAACCATCACATTGATAACTGCACATTGATATCATCACAATACCATCATGTCTCGCATTATTAGTCATCATAATACAACTTAAACACACACATATTCTACCGATCAAAAATAATAAAACCAAATGCTGAAAAATTTCATACAATTTGTCATGTCTCAAGCTTGAAAGTATACATAACCCAATAGGCAACATAATAACATTTGCTATATCAAAGTATACATATCAAGCTCCAAAACTGTATACACAAAACCCAACTAGCCAAATTTTACACAAACCCAACTAGTCAAATTCTATAAAAAAAAAAAAAAAAAAATGGAACTTGGAAATACAGTGTCCACAAGCTTCTGTGACTACTTCTAAAGCAACCCCTGGAAAATGCATGCAAATTGCTCACAGTAAAATTATAGGAACAACAATGCAATGTGCAAAACAGTATAACATATGCAAGTGTAAACATTATGTAAACATTACGTAAAATTATAGCAAATTGCTCACAATAAACATTATGTAAAATTCCCCCACAAATTGCTCACAGCAAATTGCTCACAGTATACATTATGTAAAAGATAACTAAATATTTATAAATAAATAACTAAATATTTATTTATAAATAAATATATATAAATATTTATGTCAATATATAACTAAATATATAAATATTTATTTATAAATAAATATGCATATATTTATGTATTTATTTCTACTACCAATCTGTGAGTCTGAGCATATTGTAGTTAAGTATTTCATGTAATTGATGTTGATAGTTTAGTGACTTTGTGTAAAATTGTAAATATATAAATACAATTTTACACAAATTCATAAGTTTGTGTATGTAAATATATAAATACAATTTTACAATATATAGTTTATTGATAGTTCAAACTTATTAATATTGTAAATCTGTAGTTATCAATAATATATAAATACATATATAATATTTTACAATCAAACTTATCAATAAAATTTGATAGTTCAAATTGATAAGTTTAATAAATATATAAATAAATAAATATATAAATATATATATATATATATAATCCCAAAAATCTGGTGTAATAATTTATAATGAGTCTGTACAGCCACTCAAAAACTCAATCCAAAGCTTTAGACTAAAAAAAAAAAAAAAAAAAACCGATCGGACTCACCGTTAAGTGTGGCGGTGGATCGGCGCTGAAATCGGCGAGGTGGTGGAACGGCGTTGAGTGGATCGGACTCGCCGTTGACTGCTGGTGGTGGAACGGCGTTGAAATGGTCTGGGACTGCGTCGAATGGCGTCGAAATGGTTCTGCGTTCTTGGCTCGCTCAATGTCGCCGGCGTGGATCGGACTGCGTGGATCAGACTGGGTTGTGGGATTTGGATCGGACTGCGCGGATCGGACTGGGTTCTGGGACCTGGATCGGACTGTGTGGATCGGTCCGTTTGTTCTGGGTTTCTCTTTTTTTTTGGTGGATCGGTCCGTTTGTTCTGGGTTTCTCTCCTTTTTTGGTGGATCGGACTGCGTTGGTTGCTCTTTTTTTCTTTGTTCTTGGCTCTTGTTAAGTGTTTTCGGCTTGTTTTTCGTTCTCACTCGTTCTCTCAGAGGCTCTCTTCTCTTTTCTGTGTTCTTGTGCGAGACCCGGAAATGGTTTGAAGGTAAAATAAAAGCGTAAAACCATTTCTGGGTCAAGGCTGAAAATTTGGTCAAACTTAAGGCATATTTTCCGGAAAATGGATTTTCCTTTGCCTTCCAAACACATAGGTCAGGTGGTAAATGATTTCCTGAAATCATTTACCACCAAAACAAACGGACCCTAAATGAGTATATAAATGAATGCTTCAATGTGTACTATTCCATTTTCCATTATTCTTGAATGTGTACGATTCCTTTTGAAATTACCCATCTATCATTTTTTTTAATCTAAGTGTGATAAGAGTAGTCATCATGAAGTTGACATCATATGTTAAAATTATATGATATTTGATGATGCAATCATTAATAAGCCAATCATTCAAGCCCGTAGTGTCAGAATACCTAAAGAATGAAATACCTATAGACTACAAATTGCACCAATGTGGTGCCAACCAAAAACCTTTTGAAGGTTAAGTCAAAAACTCATAATAATCTCCAAGAACTCTAAAAGTATGAGAGTCAAGAAATTATGAGCGTACCTTGAAATGGAGGAGGCTTGGTGCTATAGTGTTATAGAGCTGACCACGTTTTCAAGAATTTAGGCACTTCTCTTGTAAGGAGCATAGTAGAGGGAGTGGAGTTAATGACCTCGAGATCTTCAGGTTTAACTTCCTATACTTAGCGGATACGAATTTGTAAAAGGATTTTTGTATGTAGTATGCAAGTCTTTCCATGTAAAGATGGTGGAGTGGAGGACATGCAAAGACTAGGGAGCTAAGTGTCAAGAGTCATTTGTTAGCCCTAGTCATTGTCACCATGGGGAGCTGGTTGGGTTGGTTCAGTGGGTGTCAACCAAGTAGATTGAAAGGCTACCATGTTGGGCAATTGATAGGTACTAGACAACTCACGTGTTAGAATTTTCTAGGCCTTTTTGCTTTGGTGGAAATATTTCCCATCCATATCTATCAAAAAAGAAGTTAGGAATGTGTTCTAAGGTTGATCTTAAAGAAAAAGGGGATTTGCCTTTCCATCTTTCTCTAAGCTATTCATCTCCTTCAGAATAACACATCAAACTATTTTAATACCATCAATGAATTAAAACCTTTTAAGACCACTAATTTAAGCACATACTCTTCTTTTTTTCTTTTTTCTTTTTCCTCAAATCAATCTAATTGAATTGTCATTTACTATTAGGACCATCAATGAATGAAAAAACTATAGAATTCTTTGTTTAGCCAAAAAAAAAAAAAATTTATAAAATACTTTGGAAGTACTATAAATGCATACTCTTGTCTCTCACATGAATAGTAGATTCCATTATGTAGGGCCCACTATTATGAGAAAGGGGAAGAGTGTGCATTTATGGTACTCCTAAAATATTCTATAATTACTTGAATGAACAAAAACTTTTTAAGTTTAATTGCAAACTCGAATAACTAGTTTTTGATAATCAACAAGGAAATTTTAATAACAAACAAACCAAATACAACAGCTAAGAAACCAAGATCCTAGACTACTTAAGAGCTATTAGATCATAGAAAACAAAGAGGCAATGTAAAAAAACAAAATAACCTGAATACTTGTTTTTGAATGACTAGGAAACCAAAAATTGGTAACTTGATTTACATCTCAAGGAGTCCATTTGAATTGAATAAACTAATGGTCTGTTTGGATTGAGGGGGAAAGAGGAGGAGTATAGTAGAATAGAGTAGATTTAGCACAAAATTAACTTATTTTTAGCCAACTCTACTCTACTCCCCTCCACTCTCCCTCCTTCCGCCCTCTATCCAAACAAGCCATAACATAGAGCTGCCAGCTTAGTAGTGTCTGAACATAAAACTTGAATCCTCCAAAGAGTAGCAATGGATGGTCCATTAATAGAATCTATACAAATCTTCGCATCACTTTCAACAATGGCTTAACTAATATTGTGTGAAACCAATTTTTGAGTTTCCCAATTGATTATTTCGTCTTCAGCTTGGACAAGGATATTGATTTCTTCTTGTTTTCTAAGAGCAAAAACTAATGTCCTTCTCCAATCTCTGGCTACAATAGCAATATATGATTCGTCACAGTTAACCATAAAATCACAAGTGTAGGGGTGATAGGCCCAGGAGTACATATTTATGAATATATTAGGCCGGGGGCCCAATCCGAGAACATTAAGTAGTTTGAGAATAGGTAAACACCTTCCTAAGAATTCATATTGGTAAGTAAAGAGCTGAAGTCTAATCACGATCAACAAAGAAGGCGGTCTGAGGAGGAATACTTCATCGGCTGAGCAAAGTTAAGGTCAGAAGATGCGGTCTTACATCAAGAACAACATTCTAGATGATTCACTGATGAGGATAAGTATCAAGAAGGAACAAGACAAAGGGAGGCCATGAAATATCTAAAAAGAAAACTGCTACCACTACATTAAATGCTCTGTAGCTAACTCTCTAGTTGCATTAATGAAGAAGTGATACCTAAACAGTATATTTCAGCCTTACAGCGACTCCTCAAAAACTTCAAGAAGGTGCTGATGGGACAAGGATCAACACCAGCAATCTAGTCTACACGTGGAGGGTAGAGATGATGGAGGAGGATAGTATAAACTAGAAAGAAGACTCAAAGGGGAAAGGATCAGGAAATTAAGAGAAAAACACTGTAACAATCAAGAACTGAATTTGTAACCAAACTTGAGAGAAATATATAAGAAATGATCTTCTCGAATTGTACTGAGGACCATTTTCTTTAGATTAAACCAGTTTATTTTCGTTTTCTTGTCATCTGAATCCACTTTACTTGTTGTCCAACTCATTAAAGCCCAATTTTTCAACCCACTCTCTACAAATTCATTGTATTGGGTTTTTTGGGCCAAAGTTCATCCATCCTTTGGGCTAGGGACTTAAATCTGGTCCTTACAATTGGCGCCGTCTATGAGAATTTCTGGTGTTATAGTGAGTTTAACGTTCAACTAGGGTAGGTTCAGGTCCAAACCGGGCAGAATCTATGGGGTCTCAGTGTCAAGATCACTTTTGTGATTTTAAACAAAGAATGGATCAGGAAGGAAGTGTGCACACTACCCATATTAGGAGCCAGTCTTGGGGTGGAAGCCATGTCTCTCATGAAGAGAATGCTAGAAACATGTAGTTGGAGATTGATCATCTACGGAGGAAGTTACACCATGAACGACAAAGAAAAACTCCCTCAAGGTCTATCTCTTCTTCCAATGAGGAAGGAGATGACAGTTACAGGCTCAGATCGAGGACTCCCCCTAGTGAGTCTTTCTCGTATGATGAGGACTACCACCATGAGTGCAAAAACTAAAGCTCATCTTCCAAAGGTTTGGGGAATGATACAATAAGCAGAGCGCTTAACCAAATTTCCAAATCACCTTTTAGGCATAAGATTGAGGGAGGGAGACTTCCTTGGCGGTTCATTCAACCCACATTCACCATGTACAATGGTCGAATAGACCTTGTGGAACATGTGAGCCACTTCAACCAAAGAATGGCTACGCACTCCAAGAATGAGTCCTTGATGTGTAAGGTATTCCCGTCCAGCTTGGGGCCTATGACGATAAGGCGATTTGATGGCCTAGGTGCAGGTTCCATTGATTCCTTTAAGGAGCTCACCCGAGCGTTTGGATCTCGTTTTATTACGTGTAGTAGGGTTCCTTAGCCCTTAGATTCCTGTTATCCATGTCCATGCGAAAAGGAGAGACCCTGAAAATGTACTCGGACAAATATTGGGAGATGTTTAATGAGATTGATGAGGATTTGGATGACATGGCTATAAGGACCATCAAGGTCGGCCTGCCCACCGAGCATAATTTGAGAAAATCCTTGACCAAGAAGCCGGTAAGGAGTGTGCGTCGGCTTATAGACTGTATCGACAAATACAAATGGGTCGTGGAAAATCAGCAATAAGGAAAGGGAAAGACTGAGGTTATCCCTCAAGACATGAAGGATTTTAGGTAAGAAAGATACAATAATAGTAGGCCTCAAAGGGATTTTGCTGGGCAATCTAGGTCTATGGCTCCTCATATGATAAACTCGGTGTTTTGAAAGCTAGTACATCAAGTCCTGGAGAAGATCAAGAATGAGCCATACTTTAAAACGCCAACCAAGATGGGAGGAGACCCCATGAGGCGCAACCAAAGCCTTCATTGCCAGTACCATCAGGAACGAGGGCATACCACCGAGGACTGTAGAACTCTATGGAATCATTTGAACCAATTGGTTAGGGATGGAAGGTTACAATAGTTTCTATATTGGCCCAATAGGCAAGGAGACCAATCAAGGCCAGGGGCTCAAGGGAATACTTCTTCAAGGCCCCTTTTAGGCACAATTAAGTCATCTTTGCTACACCTAGAAGAACTAGTTCTCATCCTTCCAGGGTGATGTCTGTAGCTCGGCTATCCATCGGGGACTCTAATTCTGAGCTGAAGAGGGCCAGAGTGGAGATTTAACTAGTGTTGAGTTTTTCAGACGAGGACAAAATTAAAACCATACAACCACACGATGATGCTTTAGTGGTCACCCTTAGGATAAGAGGATATGATCTGAAAAGGGTGTTAGTAGACTAGGGCAATGGTGCAAAGATTATGTACCCTGACTTGTACAGAGGGCTGAACTTAAAGCCTGAGGATCTAATAGCCTATGATTCACCTTTAGTAAGTTTTGATGGGAAAGTTGTCATCCCAAGGGGTCAAATTAGATTGTCTGTACAGGCAAGTTCGGAAGTGGTAGAGGTAGATTTCATTGTGGTGGATGCTTATTCCTCTTACACTGCCATTGTGGCAAGGCCTTGGCTCCATACCCTAGGGGTCATTTCTTCAACTCTGCATTTAAAGGTAAAGTATCCATTAAGGGACTAGATTGAGGAGCTTATGGGGAGTCAATTCATGGCTAGGCAGTGCCTCGTGATTATAATTATGCATCAACCTGAAGCTAAGTCCTCGGCCTCTGCCGAGGGGGGCTCATAATAATCAAGGATCCCAGTCTTATCTATAGATACGGTGTCAGAAGAGGCAAAGTATGAGAGGCTGTAGGAAATTGCTATAAATGGTGATTCGGAGAAGTTTTTTCAAGTCGAACCTCAATTACCTCTTCAGGAGAAGGAAGAACTGTTAGCGTTTCTTAGGAAGAATATTGATGTGTTCTCATGGAATGCCTATGAAGCTCCTGAGGTTGATCCAGACTTTATTTTCCATCATCTGAATGTCAACCCTGCTGTCCTCCCTAGGAAGCAACCACATCAGCACTCATCTAAGGAGCATTCTGATGCTGTCAAGAAAGATGTGAACAAGCTTAAGCAAGCTAGGGCTATTAAGGAAGTTTTCTACCTTAAGTGATTAGCCAATACAGTGGTAGTGAAGAAGAAGAATGTGAAGTGACGAGTATGTGTGGATTTTATAGATCTGAACAAAACTTGCCCCAAAGACCCTTTTCCCATGTCTCGAATAGACTAGTTGGTGGATACTACTGTGGGCCATCATCAGATGAGCTTCCTGAACGCTTTTCAAGGGTACCATTAGATACCTTTGGCTTTGGGTGATCAGGAGAAGATAACTTTTGTTACCTCTACTGGGAATTACCATTACAAGGTGATGCCCTTTGGTCTGAATGTCAACCCTGCTGTCCTTCCTAGGAAGCAACCACATCGGCACTAATCTAAGGAGCATTCTGATGCTGTCAAGAAAGAGGTGAACAAGCTTAAACAAACTGAGGCTATTAAGGAAGTTTTCTACCTTAAGTGATTAGCCAATACAGTGGTAGTGAAGAAGAAGAATGTGAAGTGACGAGTATGTGTGAACTTCACAGATCTGAATAAAACTTGCCCCAGAGACCTTTTTCCCATGTTTCGAATAGACTAGTTGGTGGATGCTACTGTGGGCCATCATCAGATGAGCTTCTTGGACGCTTTTCAAGGGTACCATCAGATACCTTTGGCTTTGGGTGATCAGGAGAAGATAACTTTTGTTACCCCTACTGGGAATTACCACTACAAGGTGATGCCTTTTGGTCTGAAGAATGCAAGGTCTACTTATCAGAGGATGATGACCAGGATGTTTGAACCACAGTTAGGAAAAAACATTGAGATTTATATAGATGATATGGTGGTTAAGAGTAAGTTAAAATCCATGTTAACGATCTCAGGAATATCTTTGAGATCTTAAGGAGACACAAGCTTTGACTTAATGCTTCTAAGTGTTCTTTTGGTGTTGGATCGGGGAAGTTCTTAGGGTACATAGTTACACACCGCAGAATTGAAGTCAACTCTAACCAAATTAAGGAAATCAATAATTTATAGCCACCTCAGAATCCCAAAGAGGTCCATAAGATAACAAGGATGACTGTTGCTCTAAACTGATTCATCTCTCAATCAGTAGATAGGTGTAAACCTTTCTTCCAGTTTTTGAACAAATGGAAGGGATTTGAATGGATCAAAGAGTGTGTCTTAGCCTTCCAACAGCAGAAGGAATACCTATCTTGGCCACTCATTATGTCAAGACCCGAGGTGGATGAGGTTTTGTTTGCTTACATTGTTGTGGCTTCCCATACGGTAAGCCTGGTGCTTGTGTGAGTTAATAGTGGTGTACAGAGGCCAGTTTATTACGTGAGCAAATCACTACATGAGGCCCAGGTCCATTACCTACCATTGGAGAATGCCATTTTGGCAATGGTGCATGCTACGCGTAAGCTCCCCCACTACTTCTAATTACACATAATTGTTGTCCTAATCCAGCTCTCGCTTAGATCTCTACTTCAGAGTGCTGATTACACAGGGAGGATTACCAACTAGGGTACGATCCTAGGGGCTTTTGATATCAAGTATATGTCTCGCACCTCTGTCAAGAGTCAGGTCCTTTTTGATCTAATGGCTAAGTTTGCTAAAACCCCATTAGAAGAGAGAATAGAGAAGCAAAACATGGATGAAAAATCAGTTGGCATAATCTCTTTACAAGAACTTGTGTCCTGGAAGGTATACGTTGATGGTGCAGCGAACCATAGAGGATCTGGAGTGGGGCTAGTTCTGATATCTCCTAAGATGATTACAATTGAAAAATCCTTAAGATTGGGCTTCTCGGCCACAAACAATGAGGCTGAGTATAAAACTTTATTGGTAGGGATGACCATGGTTTAGAAAATAGGTGGAAAAGCAGTGAAAATATTTTCTTATTCAAGCCTGATTGTGGGCCACGTTCAAGGAGAGTTAGAAGCCAGAGATCTCAGAATGCAGGAATATTTGAACCAGTTTACATCGGGTGATCCTTGTGGAAGACTTGTGTAAACCTACTGAAGTAGGGAGAAATGTGGTCCATATTCATCAGATTAGGGTGGGTCCTAGCCGGATGGAATCTATTGTAATGTTCCTTAAGGAAGACATTTATCCCGAGATTAAATCTGAGGCCGACAAGGTACGGAGAAAGGCTTATCGATTTTGGCTATTTGAGGACCAAAAGTTGTATAAAAGATCTTTTTCTGGCCCATATTTGCTATGCATACACCCTGAAGCAATTGAACTACTCCTAGAAGAGTTACATGAGGAGATTTATGGAAGTTACACAAGAGGCAGATCTTTGTCACTCAGGGATATTGATGGCCAAATATGCAGAGAGAAGCACAAGAGTATGTGAAGAAATGCAATCAATGCTAGAGATTTGCCCCAAACATTCACCAACCAAGAGGTGTCCTTAATCCTCTGTCCAGCCCTTGGCCTTTTGCTCAATGGGGCTTAGATATTGTAGGGCCTTTCCCTAAGGCAACAAAGAATAAGAGATGGTTACTGGTCGGCACAAATCACTTCACCAAATGGGTTGAAGCTGAACCATTAGCAAATATCAGGGATATGGATGCCAAGAGATTTATCTAGAAAAATATTGTCACTCGGTTTGGAATCTCTCGTACACTCACCTCGAACAATGGTTTTTAATTTGATAGCAAAGCCTTCAGGAGGTATTATTATGACCTGAGCATAACAAATAAATATTCCACCCCAGCATATCCACAGGAAAATGGACAGGCCGAGGCTGTCAATAAGGTTATAGTGAGTGGGCTCAAAAAGAGGCTGGATAACGTAAAGAGAAAATGGATGGAAGAGTTACCACACGTCCTTTGGACATATCAAACTACACTTCGTAGGTCCACTGGAGAAACGCCATTTTCAATGACTTATGGGGTCGAGGCTGTGATTCCTCTAGAGACAAGATTTCTAATGCTGAAGACAAGCTCTTTTACTTAGAGCAGCAATGATGGACTATTGGAGAAGAGTTTAGATTTAATCAAAGAGCGAAGGGAAAATGCTATGGTTCAGCTAGTGTTCTATCAACACAAGTTCAAGCAGAGGTACGACTCAAATGTAAGGTTAAAGCCACTGGCGCCTGGAGACCTAGTATTAAGAAAGGTCTTGGGTACTGCCAAAAACCCAACTTGAAGAAAGTTAGGGCCTAATTGAGAAGGGTCGTATCGTATCACATCAGTGACTGGAATAGGTGCATATTATCTTGAAGATCTAGATAAAAAAGTTGTACCATGCCCCTAGAATATAAACAACCTAAGAAGGTATTATTATTAATGAAAGATTTCTTTACCATATTTGGATCTATTATATTGTGCGTCATGCGTTCTATTATTTGTTTGAATATTAAACAGAACCTCGGTCATGCTAGTCTCTTCGGACCACATACCTTAGGTAAATTGATATTTTAAGCCATTTTTCTAAGTGTTAAACAGAAACTTAGTTATGTCTGATTCCTCGGACCATCTACTTTGAGTAAATTAACACTTCGTGACATTTTTCTAAGTATTAAATAGAACATTGGTCATGCCTGGCTCCTGGAACCATATACCTTGGGTAAATTGATATTTTTGGGTTAACTATCTAAGTATTAAACGAAACCTTAGCTATGCCTAGCTTCTCGGACCACATTCTTTGGGTAAATTAATACTTCCTGACATCTACCTAAGCGTTAAACAGAATCTTAGCTATGTTTGGCTCTCAGACCACAAGTTTTGGGTAAATTAATACTTCCTATTATTTTTCTAAGTATCAAACAGAACATTGATCATGCCTGGCTCCTCGAACCATATACCTTGGGTAAATTGATATGTTAAGCTATTTTTCTAAGTGTTAAATAGAACATTAGTTATGTCTGGTTCCTCAGACCATCTACTTTAGGTAAATTTACACTTCATAACATTTTTCTAAGTATCAAACAAAACCTTGATCATGCCTGGCTCCTCGAACCACATACTTTGGGTAAATTGATATCTTTTAATCATTTTTCTAAGTATTAAACAGAATCTTAGTTACGTTTGATCCCTCGGACCACCTACTTTGGGTAAATTAATAATTCCTATCATTCTGCTAAGTATCAAACAAAGCCTTTGTCTTTTTGGATCCTCAGACCACATGCCTGAGGTAAATTAGTACTTTTTATTGATTATTTGAATGTCAGATAGAATTGGCCATTCTAAATGGCAGAGATCCTCACTGTAGTAACATGCTTATGAGCATCACTTAAAACATTTGCAAGAATACCTGTATTTGTTTAAGAATTAGTTATCCCTCCAATCCTTTAAACCCACAATGAGTGAGGGATTGAGCAGAGTTAGACATGTATGGATGCTACACCATTGTGTATGTTTTTAAAAGTTAAAGTTATATTTTGCTAAGATTGTGGACTTAGTAAGGTTAACATGTCCTACTTCTGGTCATGTGATGTGTGACAGCTATGATGTCACTTATGCAAATAAATAAGTCATGTTATACCTCATTATCACATTTATTAAGTATTGAATGAAACAGAGATTATGTTTGGATCAATATAAACATCACAAGTATAAAAGAAAGACTTGCAATTTTCATTAACATTAAGCCTCTGAAAAAGGCCATTAGATTACAAAAGGTTGAATATATTAAAAAAAAAAAAAAAAAAACCCAACAAAAGGAGGGGAAAGAGGACAGCNTACAAAAGGTTGAATATATTAAAAAAAAAAAAAAAAAAAAAAAAAAGGAGGGGAAAGAGGACAGCTTAAGGTTTCATCTTGATTACAAGCTTGTCCTTTTGAGTCTTGGAGGCTGGTGGAGCCGCCTGGTAGATTGAGGTCTTTGCCTTTAAGTCTTCCTTAGGAGGTATGGGAAGAGTTTGCCAGCACAATCTCCATGTTTTAGGAAGACTTTTTCTCCTTAGAGGGCTTTTTAGGGGCATCTGAGGCAGAGGGCATCCTGGTCATTCCTTGGCGATCTGTCTCTCCTTTTCAACATCCTCAAATTGCTCTGCACACTTCAAGGAGATGTTAGGTGTGGGAAGAGTTTTGCTTAGGCTTTCCTTCCTTCCATCTGCCTCCTTGGAGATCCACGGCAGCCTTGAGAGCCCAAGAAGCTCAGGCAAGATGGCTGGAGGGTAGTACATCATTTTGCTCTTCTAAGAAAGAGAGGCCTAACCCCAGCTCAGTCGAGGCCTAGTTCCAACTTGGAACAATAGAATCTGCACACCTGAGACCTCTACCCTGAAGCTTCTTATCTCTCCCGCCTAGTCGTAGCCTTCCTCTCGCCTCTCCTTGGCCTTCTCGCCCCTCTAGCTTTTTGTCAAATTTTGATCTGACTTCTGACAGCAGAGAGCTTGTCCTCAACTTGCGGAGCTCTTGCGCTAGCCTTCCCCTGCCTCTCCACCACGTCCAGGGTGGCCTCGACACTTTTCTTGTCTCGGTAGTTTTAGCTAGCTTGGCATTAAGTTCTTAGGACTTCTTCTCTACCAGCTCAAAAGATTTCACAGCAACGCCTGCCCTCCTCCTCTCCTTCATCCCGGTAGAGCTATGACTATTTCCTCAACTTTGTGGCAGCCTGGACAACCTTTTAAAAAAGAAGAAGAAATGAGAAGAAGTACTAACAAAATCACAAAGTATAAGTATGGAGTAAAAAAAAAAAAAAAAAAAGGAAAAGTGTTAATAAAAGATCAACCAGAGTGAGGTCTCTTTTTAAGCTGAGGAAGACCTCGTGCTTCCTCATTGATCATCATTCAATCATATCTTTTGGTGGCAGTAAAGCCTGCTCTACCACGTAGCTAGCCTTCTCGTCTTGGAGGTTTCCAATTGAAGCATCTGCGGGCAAGGGAGCTCCGTCTAGCACTAGGGCGAGTAGGCGTCTAAGCAGAGACCTTAACTTGGGATTCAACTCTTTTTTCTACCAAGTTTTGGGCTCCCTTGGCATGTTTACCTCCTCTTTAGTGCTCAGCCTCTTTAGGGAGGGGGCCTTTCCCTCCTTCCACTACTTCCCTTTTTCTTTTATAGTCCACGGGATTAGGCCGGGGAGGCAAGGAGGGGGGAAGAGGGGGGAGCTTCTCTTGAGTGGTCTTCTTGGGTGCTTTGTCCCTAGCTTGGGACTAAATGACTGATAGAAGACCCACCCTGGACTTGCGTTGTATACCCATATCTTCAGGTAAGGGGAAGTCACATTGGGCTTGGCTAGTTTGCGCGTTAGGAAGGGAAGGTCACCAAGTAGGATTTCAGGAGATGAAGCTTGGTTAAAAAATTCAAAATCACCTTCAAAGTCCTCGGAATCAGAAACTTCAACAACCTCTTCCTCTCCCTTGACCGTGGGCTAGGACGGAGTTGCCTCTTTCTTGGCAGCGCATTGGTATGGCAGTGCTACCTTCGATATGCCCTTCGGGATAGGATCAGTGGTGAGAGTTCCTTCTGGGATGGCAGCGGTGATAAGGAAGCCAGGAACAACAATGCTTATCTAACGCAAGCACAGGTCCTTGGCTTTTATAATGCACTTCGGTGCCTGGAAGGTCTTGGATATTGTTAGGATTGTGAGTATTAGTTAATTCATTGAATTGTTTGGACAGCTATGCTATTTTTGTATTAGAGTGAATTGGTGAGTGGCCCACTGTGTAAACAGTCAACACATACGGATTGGGAGGGTCAATTGGTGAATTTAGAATGGAAGGGTTAGTTAGAGAGTTAGTTACAGATGGTATAAAGGGGTGTAATTGGAAACACAATGTATCAATTAGAGCTTCGCTGCTACAGAGATTGGGGGCTTCTGATCAAGGAGGAGTTCCAAACAGTGGGCTGAATCGTGGTTCAAGTTCTTCAGCGATCACTTTGTCTAGTCCAGTGAGGCTGGAATTTCCAAGATTTTTTGGTGAGGATCCAGCGAGTTAGGTTTACAAGGATAATCAATACTTCAAGTACTTTAATACCCCCGTGGAGGAGAAATTGATGTTGGCTTTGTTTCACATGGATGGGGAGGCGTTGATTTGGTTCCAAGATAGTGAGGAAATAGGGGTTTTTTCCGATTGGGAATCTCTGGTACAAGCTTTACATGTAAGGTTTGGCTCCAATTCATACAATGACCCTATGAAGACACTTATAAGATTAAGACAGACATCTTCAGTAGCCATGTATAAAGCTCAGTTTGAAGTTTTATCCAATAGGATTAAAGGGTTGTCTTCATCCCATAAATTGAGCTGCTTCCTTAGTGGATTGAAGGATGAGATCAGACTTCCTGTGAGAATGCTTAATCCTCAGTCTCTAAATGAAGCTTTTGAGTTGTCCAAGATCCAAGAAGAATATCATCTAAGTTGCAAGAAGAATTCCATATTTCAATTGGAGCAAGGTAAGCCTTCAATCTTAGGTCTGCCTAAAGTCCCGCCCTTATTAGATCCTAACTCTACACTACCTATTAAGAGAATATCCCCAGCCCAAATGGAGGAAAGGAAGAAGCAAGGGCTGTGTTATAATTGTGATGAGAAGTGGATCCCTGGGCATAGGTGTAAAAGTGCTAAGCTGTTCCTTCTTGATTTTATTGATGAAGTACATGAACCAAATTCAGGTGTGCAAATCACTGAGTTGGAGGAGATTACTAGAAATTCTGAGTCTAGTATGCAGCATCAAGAAGATGCTGAGATCACTCTTTATGCTCTAAGTGGTACTCCCACCTCAGGCACTATGAGGGTGATGGGTAGGATTAAACAAAAGTTTTTTGTAATCCTTATAGATTCAGGTAGCACACACAATTTCATTGATGCAACTCTAGTTTCACACTTACATATTCCAGTGGATACCTCACAGATTTTGGAGGTTAAGGTAGCTAATGGAGAGGTAATAAGAACTCAGGGAGTGTGTAGAGAAGTTCCAGTGTGGTTACAAGGGCATGATTTCTTGGTGCAATTGCATGTGTTGCAGATGGGAGGATGTGATTTGGTACTGGGTACACATTGGCTAGTTACATTAGGGGTTATTCAATGGGACTTTAAGCTATTGACCATGAGTTTTACTTATGCTCAAAGGCAGGTGCTCTTACAGGGTTTGAGAAGTACAAAATCACAGCTGCAAGAAGGCACTCAGTTCTTGAAGGACACAGTAAGGAAAGGGTTGGTTTTACACATCTCAGCTCAGTCAGAATTGACTTCTATAGAATGTTCAATTCAGTTGCCTAAGCAAGTTTCTTATCTGCTAGTTGAATTTGAGTTTGTTTTTGCTACCCCTGTGGATCTGCCTCCCTTAAAAGGTCATGAGCATCAAATTACCTTGAAGGAAGGAGCTCAGGCAATCAGTCAAAGACTTTACAGGTATCCATACTATCAAAAAAATGAAATTGAAAAGATTGTGAAAGAACTATTATCTGTTGGTTTCGTTAGAAATAGTTGTAGTCCTTTTGCTTCTCCTGTTCTTTTGGTGAGGAAAGCTGATGGTTCATGGAGGATGTGTATAGATTATAGGGCTTTAAATCAAGAAACCATTAAGGATAAATATCCTATTCTTGTAATTAATGAATTGTTGGATGAGTTGTTTGGAGCTTGTGTATTTTCCAAATTAGACTTAAGGTCTGGATATCACCAGATTAGGATGAAGGAGCAAGATATTCCTAAAACTGCATTTCGTACACATGAAGGTCATTATGAGTTTTTGATGATGCCTTTTGGCTTAACCAATACCCCTTCCACCTTCCAATCCTTGATGAACACTGTTTTTAGGCCATTCTTGAGGAAATTTATTCTTGTTTTCTTTGATGATATTCTTGTGTATAGTAAGACCTTAGAGGATTATGTCTGTCATCTTAGATTGGTATTGGAGGCTTTAGCTAAATACCAACTGTATGCCAAGAACTCTAAGTGTGTGTTTGCTTGTAAGAAGGTGAAGTACATGGGGCATCTTATTTCAGGGGAAGGAGTGAAGGCAGACCTTAGGAAGACTACTGACATGCAGTAGTGGCCTATCCCTAAGGATATTAAAGCTTTGAGAGGATTCTTGGGTCTGACGAGGTATTATAAGAAGTTTGTGAAAGGGTATGGTCAAATGGCAGCCCCTTTGACTGCTTTACTTAAAAAAGATTCTTTTTCTTGGACTCCAGCAGCTTCTCAAGCATTTCAGCTACTCAAGAATGCTATGTCCTACCCACCTGTGTTGGCTCTACCAAATTTTACCAAACCTTTCACTATTGAGTGTGATGCTTCAGGTTTGGGGTTAGGGGCTGTTTTAATGCAATCTTAAAGACCTATTGCATTCCATAGTCAAGCATTGAAGGGTAAGAATCTTGCTCTCTCTACTTATGAAAAGGAGTTGTTGGCTTTGGTGGTTGCTGTGAAGAAGTGGAGACCTTATCTACTTGGGAGGCCATTTGTGATAAAAACTGATCATCAAAGTTTGAAATACTTGCTTGAACAGAGAGTGGGAACTCCTGCACAACAAAAATGGATTACTAAACTACTTGGTTATGTGTTTATTGTGGAATACAAGCATGGTAAGGAGAATGTGGTGGCTGATGTTCTATCTAGAAAGGATAAAAATCTATCTGAAGCTTCCATAGAACCTTCTGATTCTGCTGTGGGTACCTTGTGCATGATTTCTTTTCCTACTCCAACTTGGCTTGATGATCTTAAGTATAGTTATGCATCTGATCCTACTGTCCAGAATATTGTGCAAGCTATTCAATCTGGTCAGGTTGCTCCAAAAGGTTTTACCCTTTGTAATGACTTGCTGTTTTTTAAAGGCAGGTTATATTTGGGTCAATTCAATGGTGATCTAAAGACCAAGGTGTTGCAGCAAGTGCATGATGGGCCTTTGGGGGGTCATTCAAGTTTTTTGAAGACATATTACAAGCTTAAGAAGGATTTCTATTGGGTTGGTATGAGTAGGGACTTGAAGCAATACATTAAGGAGTGAGATATGTGCCGGAAACTTAAGAATGAGACTTGTTATCTTGTTAGGTTGCTACAGCCTTTATCTATCCCAGAGAGGCCTTGGACGGATGTAAGTATGGATTTTGTGGAAGGCCGCCTAAGTCACAAATGAAGATTGTAGTGTTTGTGGTGGTAGACAGGTTAACAAAGTATGCTCATTTTATCCCTCTTTCTCACCCTTACACTGCTGCCAAGGTAGCCAATCTTTATATGCATTATGTTTTCAAATTGCATGGCATGCCTTCATCCATTATTAGTGATAAGGATCCTGTTTTTACATCTAAATTTTGGTCAGAATTGTTGAGATTGTAAGGGGTTACATTAGCTATGTCTTCTGCCTACCATCCCCAATCGGATGGCCAAACTGAGGTTGTAAATAAAAGTTTGGAACACTACTTACGGGCTTTTGCAGCTGACAAGCCTCAATCTTGGGTGGAATGGCTTCCATTGGCTCAGTTTTGGTTTAACACCAATTTCCATACATCCACTAAACTAACTCCATTTGAGGCTCTATATAATATATCCTTCACCTACAGTTATGGATTATGTACCTGGCACCACTCAAGTAGGATCTGTGGACTTGTTCTTGAAGGATAGACAGCAACTCTTATCCTTGCTCAAATACAACCTCACTGCTGCTCAAGAAAGGATGAAATAGTATGCTGATAAGAAGAGGGTGGACCGGTCATTTAATGTGGGAGATTGGGTTTAACTCAGATTGCAACCCTACAAACAAGCCTTTGTGCATCATCAGAAGCTAGGAAAGTTAGCTCCATGGTTCTATGGTCATTTCATATTTTGCAGAAACTTGGGCAGGTTTCTTACAAGTTAGATTTACTAGTTGGTTCCCTTATTCACCCTGTTTTCCATGTGTCCAATCTCAAAACCAAAGTGGGCCAACATGTGCAGCCTAGGTCTACACTACTAACTGTGTCTGCTGATTTGGTTCTTTCCCCTGAGCCGGTGTCTATTTTGGCTGACAGATCACATCAGTTGAGGAACAGAGTCATTACTCAAGTATTGGTTCAGTGGCAAGGTAAGAGCAAGAAGGATGCCACTTGGGAGAATTTATTTGATCTCCAGCAGAAATTTCCACACCTTATGGGCAAGGTGCTCTAAAGGAGGGGAAATTGTTAGGATTGTGAGTATTAGTTAATTCATTGAATTGTTTGGACAGCTGTGCTATTGTTGTATTAGAGTGAATTGGTGAGTGGCCCACTGTGTAAACAATCAACACATAAGGATTGGGAGGGTCAATTGGTGAAGTTAGAATGGAAGGGTTAGTTAGAGAGTTAGTTATAGATGGTATAAAGGGGTGTAATTGGAAACACAATGTATCAATCAGAACTTTAATAACAATTTGTCCTATTCACCTTTCTTGAATCTTCCTCTTTTCTCTCTCTCTAACTTCTGGAGGCCTAGTTGTCCTACAATTCAGCTACAACATCACACGTTCACACACAAAAGTCTAGCAATTGCTACACGTTCACACAGAGGCTCTAGTAGATATAGGGGTGTAGCCGAGAATCAGGTGTGCCGCTCTGAGCTGACCATCACTATGGATGAACACCTTGGCTTTTAGCATCTTCTCTAAACTTAGTTGATTAACAAGACCAAAGTTGGGAACTGCAATGTTCTTATCTACAAAACCATTAAGAAAAACAAAAAACATCATAAGCAAAAAAGTAAAGCTAATCAAAGGAAAACTCATACACAAACACAAACCAAAGAAAAAGAAAAAGGGATGACATTAAAATAATCAACCTAGACCTAGAGCCCCGCCTGGCTTCCCCTCTCTCGTCGGATAGGGGAGGCCATCATGCCACTCCCCTGATACGATCAAGAAGTCCTTATTTAGGCCTTTGTTGGAATCAAGGACGTCTTGGATGAGCCTAACCTCAAGGTACCTAGATTTTAGGTAATACCCCTGCCTCTTTAGGTGATGGAGGTTGTAAACCCAATTAACGTCGTGATGGGTGAGATCTAAACCCATTTTCTTGTTAAAGGCATCAACGATACCTAAGATTCTAAACATGTTTGGGGCACATTGAGTGAGCTAACCTATAGGCCCTAAGGTAATCTCTAGTGACAATACCCATAGGGATTCTCATCCCTCCCTCTATAAAGGCAATCATCAGGATCACCACTTCTCCCTCTTGCCTTTTCTCGTGCCATTCCCATTCCTTGCAATACCCAATAAACACACTTGGCAAAATCCTATATTGAGCTCTAAAGTCCTCTATACCCTTCTCAGAATCTACCAAGTAAGCAAATCTACCCATACCTAGAGAGGGGTTAAAAGTGCTAAGATAGTAAAGGAGAGACTAAGAAGGCCGAGGAGGAATAGACATGGAGAAAAGAAAGGTAAGTGGAAAAATAAATGGAAGAGTTTATAAAGACTTACAAAGGGATGAAAGGTCTCCTCGGATAGGTTCTTGAAATTTATGAAGGCATAAGTAGTTTGAATAAGTACGCAGGTTCAGTATATGAGCGCTAAAGTGAGAAGAATGATTGATTTGAGCGGTATTTATATCAAAAAGATAGTTACAAGCGGGAAAACTCCCACCCCAATTCTAGCAAAATCCTCAGCCGTTGGATCCACATCGCGCCGTAGAATGTGGGGGACAAGGAGCCGAAAAATTTTAATGAAGGCGCATCTCTTATGCCAAAGCGACAGGAGCGTATCTAGGGTAGTTAAAAAGGCATCTGCGCAAGTAGAGGTGATGTATGATGAGCATGGACTAACTATAGTGACACTCCCCTGATACGATCAAGAAGTCCTTATTTAGGCCTTTGTTGGAATCAAGGAGGCATTGGATGAGCCTAACCTCAGGGTACCTAGATTTTAGGTAATACCCCTGCCCCTTTAAGTGATGGAGGTTGTAAACCCAATTAACGTCATGATGGGTGAGATCTAAACCTATTTTCTCATTAAAGGCATCAACGCTACCTAAGATTCTAAACATATTTAGGGCACATTGAGTGGGAGCTAACCTATGGGCCCTAAGATAATCCCTAGTGACAATACCCATGGGGATTCTCATTCCTCCCTCTATAAAGGCAATCATCGGGATCACCACTTCTCCCTCTTGCCTTTTCTCGTGTCATTCCCATTCCTTGCAATACCTAATAAATGCACTTGGTAGAATCCTATATTGAGCTCTAAAGTCCTCTATACCCTTCTCAGAATCTACCAGGTAAGCAAATCTACCCATATCTGGAGAGGGGTTAAAAGTGCTAAGATAGTAAAGGAGAGACTAAGAAGGCCGAGGAGGAATAGACATGGAGAAAAGAAAGGTAAGTGGAAAAATAAATGGAAGAGTTTATAAAGACTTACGAAGGGATGAAAGGTCTCCTCAGACAGGTTCTTGAAATTTATAAGGGCATAAGTAGTTTGAATAAGCTTGTAGGTTCAGTATATGAGCGCTAAAGTGAGAAGAATTATTGATTTGGGCAGTATTTATATCAAAAAGATAGTTACAAGCGGGAAAACTCCCACCCCGGTTCTAACAAAATCCTCAGCTGTTGGATCCACATCGCGCTGTAGAATGTGGGGGACAAGGAACTGTAAAATTTTAATGAAGGTGCGTCTCTTATGCCGAAGCGTCAGGAGCGTATCTAGGGTAGTTAAAAAGGCATCTGTGCAAGTAAAGGTGATGTATGATGAGCATGGACTAACTATAGTGACATCGAAATCCTCCTTTCTTCCCGAGAAGCCAAAAAGAAGAATCTCGAGGGGTTATTATAGGGGTTATAGGCCCAGGAGGACATATCTATGAATATATTAGGTCGGGGGGGTAATAGGCCAAGGAGTACGTATCTATGAATATATTGGACCGAGGGCCCAATCCGAGGACGGGCAAACACCTTCCTATGAATCTGTGTTGGTAATTAAAGAGATAAAGTCTGATCACGATCAACTAAGAAGGCGGTCCGAGGAGGAATACTACCTCGGCTAAGCAAAGCTAAGGTCAGAAGGTGTGGTTTGACACCAAGAACAACGTTCCGAACGATTCCGCTGAAGAGGATAAGTATCCAAAAGGAATAGGACAAAAGGAGACCATGAAATATCTCAAGGGAAAGCTACTACCACTGCATTAAATGTTCTGTAGCTAACTCTCTAGCCGCATTAATGAAGAAGTGATACCTGAACAATATCTTTTAGCCTTACAACTACTCCCCAAAGATTTTAACAAGGTGCTGATGGGACAAGGATCAACACTAGTAATCTAATCTACACGTGGAGGGTAGGGATGAAGAAGGAGGATAGTATAAAATAGAAAGAAGATCTTGAAGTGAAGGATCGAAAAAATTAAGAGAAAAACACTGTATCAATCAAGAACTGAATTTTTAATCAAACTTGAAAGAAATATATAAGAACTGATCTCCTCGAACGGTACCGAGGACAATTTTCTTTAGATTAAATCAGTCTATCTTCCTTTTCTTGTCATCTGAATCCACTTTATTTGTTGTCCAACTCATTAAAGCTCAGTTTTCCAACCCACTCTCTAAAAATTCATTGTATTGGGCTTTTTGGGCCTAAGATCATCCATCCTTTGGGCTAGGGACCCAAATTTGGTCCTTACAGATTTTATTTCACTCTTTTCTTTTCTTTTTTTTGAGAAATTTATTTCACAAGACTTGATTTTTTTTTTATTAACAACTAGGATATTATATACTAAGAATTAATATCACCCTAGAATATTATATAAACTAATAAAAGTGTGGATGTCATGGGCGGTGCTACAGCTAGCCCAAGGGGTTCATTTGAACCCCCTAACCTGGCAAAAAAAAAAAATACATTATATATATATATATATATATTAACCCTTAAATAAAAATTTTGAACACTTTGAACCTAAATTTTGTTTAAACTTAGCTGAAATAAGGTTAAATATAATTATTTTAGTCCTACTTTAACAATAATTTTACAATAAAAGTTAAGTGGTATATTGTAATTGGTTTTTATCTAGACTTACAACTAACATCACTTTTTTACATACCTTTAACAACTTGCCACCTAGATTTTATTATGAAAGTGTCGTGTCAATAGCATTACTGTTAAAGTTGTTTCTTCATTAAACAAAATAAATAAATAAAATTTCTCTTTACTCCTTAGAAGGAAAAAAAAATTCTAAAGCCACCACCACCGTTGGATGTGGACAACCTATATAGAGTATATATAAATCTATAAAGAAGGAAAAAAAATTGAAACTAAATTTTATTTAGGAAAAAAAAAAATCCTAAGAGATAAGTATGGCTGGGTTTCATGCATGGATTACTTTTTCCTTTTTCATTTTTTTAACCTGTGGTACCCACATACCCAGCCTTTCCTCATAGAATATATGGATTTGTGACATGTGTCTTCCATCAATACCAAATATTAAGGATGCATTTGAAAACCGCTTATTTTGTTGAAATCGAAAACTTATTATTAAAAGTACTGTAGATAAAGGTAAAAGTTAGTTGAAATAGTATAGTGGGACCTATGAATAATACCAAAAAGTGTAATGGGGTCCATGAATAATACCAAAAATAAGCTGAATAGTAAAATAATTTTAATTTTTCACCTCAATCCAAATGCACACTAAGAATAAGAATAGGATTCTCACTATCAAAAAAGAAAAAAAAAAGAAAAAAAGAAAAGAAAAAGAATAAGGATTCTCAAAAAAAAACAAAACAAAGAAGCACACAAACCAAAGAAAGAAACACTTGTTTCTCAAAAAAAAAAAAAAAAAAAAAAAAAAAAAAAAAAAAAGTAAAAAACACTTTGGAAAAAATTCTCTCTCTCTCTCTCTCTCTCTCTCTCTCTTAATGCTACNTTTTTTTTTTTTTTTTTTTTTTTTTTGCTAATGCCAACTCAAATACTATGACATAGAAAATGAGTGTTGGACAAAACTTGTACAAAGTGAAAAGCCCAAATAACTTCTTTCTTTTTTTTATTTTGAGAAACAAAAGCCCAAATAACTTCAAGAATATTTTTTGATGAACTTCAAGAATACTTGGCCATTTTGTCAAAAACTATGTGCAGTCAATGGGCTTCTCCAGGAATCCAACTAAATCCCTCATTGATCAGGCCACACACCCCCATCAACTCTCCGTCATGATATATTGATATGGGCTTATATGATCCATCACTTCAATTCACGATTTGGGCTTTTTGACCCGAAATCTTCTATTCACAGATTCTGCTTATGACCTGTGTACGTCTTCTCTTGTTTCATGAAACATGCCTGTGTTCCTCTTTTCATTTCGAAATGGGCCTCAAGATCCCATGGCATTTGCCACGTGATATGTGCTGAAAGCTTATTTTCCTCTATGCGGATTAGGGCCCACAATATTTCCCCTTATTTACCCAAAAAAAATTCTTTATGAGAAAAAATGCTCAAGCCCATAAAACTATTTGGGCTTATTGGGCATAAAATCATCAAAGCCCATGCCACTGCAAAACCAACTATTTAGAAAATTGTTACAAGCATAATATTTTCACAGCAAATCATAACTGATAAGTTGTTATTAGTTCTATTTTGAACGGACTAATGAAAATTTTTTTTCTTACCAATAACAACCCGTAACAACCTACCACTTAAAATTTGTTATAAAAATATTGTGAGCATAACATTTCTCAACTATTTATTAGGTGAGATACAAAACCCAAAACCCAAAGCCCAGCCCATTTACACTACAATTATTTTTTTGGTTAAAGTTTACACTACAATTATGAATCACGTCATCATCAACAAATTGGAAATTTTAGTCAAGGCTTGGAACTCCATATCAGTACACAATGAAGCAACAAATTTCTCAGAAAAATCACGTTACTTGCAACACATTAAGTTGCGATGTCATTTCCAACTCCAATTCATGATCCAAACTTGTGAGTATTCGTGGACTTAAGATGTGTTTGGATACCGCTTATTTTGTTAAAACTGAAAAATTATTGCTAAAAATACTTTATATAAAAGTAAAAGTTAATTGAAATAGTATAGTGTGGTCCATAAATAGTGCCAAAAAGTGCAGTGAAGCCCATAAATAATAGAAAAAATAAACTAAATATTGAAATAATTTTCATTTATAATCCAAATGCACGCTTAAGCTTTGATTTTGTAGTTCTAAGGGTAAAAGTATGACTAAGTAGGTTCATGGAAGTATGACTTTATAAGTGCCACATGCCAGTGGAAATATGACTTTATAATAAAAGTATTTTGAAAAATTCTATGAACATAGCATCTTTCTTTTAATAAAAAAAATATTATTTTATTTATTAGCTAACATTTGCGCTTAATTAATACTATTACAACAAAAGAAATAACCCTATTGGTTAAAATTAGGGGGCTTTATTCTACTTGGGGGCCTTAGGCAACCACCTCATTTGCTTATACTTTAGAGCCAAAAAGAAGAATCTCGAGGGGTTATTGTAGGGGTGATAGGCCCAAGAGGACATATCTATGAATATATTAGGTCGGGGGGGTAATAGGCCCAGGAGTACGTATCTATGAATATATTGGGCCGGGGGCCCAATCCGAGGAGATTAAGTAGTCTGAGGACGGGCAAACACCTTCCTATGAATCCGTGTTGGTAATTAAAGAGATAAAGTCTGATCACAATCAACTAAGAAGGCGGTCCGAGGAGGAATACTACCTCGGCTGAGCAAAGCTGAAGTCAGAAGGTGTGGTTTGACACCAAGAACAACGTTCCGGACGATTCCACTGAAGAGGAGAAGTATCCAAAAGGAACAAGACCAAAGGAGACCATGAAATATCTCAAGGAAAAGCTACTACCACCGCATTAAATGTTCTGCAGCTAACTCTTTAGCCGCATTAATGAAGAAGTGATACCTGAACAGTATCTTTTAGCCTTACAACTACTCCCCAAAGATTTCAAGAATGTGCTAATGGGACAAGGATCAACACTAGTAATCTAATCTACACGTGGAGGGTAGGAATGAAGAAGGAGGATAGTATAAAACAGAAAGAAGATCTTGAAGAGAAGGATCGAAAAAATTAAGAGAAAAACACTGTATCAATCAAGAACTGAATTTTTAATCAAACTTGAGAGAAATATATAAGAATTGATCTTTTCGAACAGTACCGAGGATAATTTTCTTTAGATTAAATCAGTCTATCTTCCTTTTCTTGTCATCTGAATCCACTTTATTTGTTGTCCAACTCATTAAAACCTAGTTTTCCAACCCACTCTCTAAAAATTCATTGTATTGGGCTTTTTGGGCCTAAGATCATCCATCCTTTGGGCTAGGGACCCAAATTTGGTCCTTACAGATTTTATTTCACTCTTTTTTTTTTTTTTTTTGAGAAATTTATTTCACAAAACTTGATTTTTTTTATTAACAACTAGGATATTATATACTAAAAATTAATATCAACCTAGAATATTATATAAACTAATAAAAGTGTGGATGTCATGGGCAGTGCTACAGCCAGCCCAAGGGGTTCATTTGAACCCCTTAACCTAGCAAAAAAAAAAATACATTATATATATATATTAACCCCTAAATAAAAATTTTGAACACTTTGAACCTAAATTTTGTTTAAACTTAGCTAAAATAAGGTTGTGGGGCCTGTGGGCCTGATAGCCACAGCCTATCGCGTAGTAGGCCCAAGGCCAGCGCCGAGGAAGACTGGCCAGCCAAAGCTAAGTTGGGGAAATCCTCTTTTTTGACCCACGCCGAGGACCTCTTCGTCTTCGGCATACTAAGGATAATTTTTGAGAAGGGACAAGCCCAGGGCAAGCTGTCACATTCACACTTAATGCATTCACCTAACCCCTCTGGCCGCATTAATGGGGATATAACCCCTTAGCAGGGCAAAGTTGATCAGAGTGAACCACTTGAGTACTGATAAGACCTCTGATGGGACGAACGGCCAGAAGAGAGGCGAATGGATGATCAACAGATGGAAAAAGGAGATAGGAAGATGAAGACTATATAAGAAAAGCAAGTAAAGTAAAGAAGTGGGGGGAAAAAGAAGGAGAAGAAAAGGGGCTCCTCGGCCACAGGCCGAGGAGCATCCCCCCAGTTGTAAATAAACTCTAAGTATTTTTTAATAAAAGAGAGTTCATGCTTGGTGAACAACAGCCAGCGCCTAAACCTTTAACCCACTCTCTACAAATTTATTATTTGGGCTTGTTGGGCTGAAAACCCATTCATACTCAGGGTCAAATCCAAGTTGAGTCCCTACAAAGGTTAAATATAATTATTTTAGTCCTACTACAATAATTTACAATAAAAGTTAAGTGGTATATTGTAATTGGTTTTTATCTAGACTTACAACTAACATTACTTTTTTACATACCTTTAACAACTTGTCACCTAGATTTTATTATGAAAGTGTCGTGTCAATAGCATTACTGTTAAAATTGTTTCTTCATTAAACAAAATAAATAAATAAAATTTCTCTTCAAACTATTCCTAACTCCAACAATATTGACTCCTTAGAAGGAAAAAAAAATTCTAGAGCCACCACCACCGTTGGATGTGGACAACATATATAGAGTATATATAAATCTATAAAGAAGAAAAAAAAATTGAAACTAAATTTTATTTAGGAAAAAAAATCCTAAGAGATAAGTATGGCTGGGTTTCGTGCATGGATTACTTTTTCCTTTTTCATTTTTTTTAACCTGTGGTACCCACATACCCAGCCTTTCCTCATAGAATATATGGATTTGTGACATGTGTCTTCCATCAATACCAAATACTAAGGATGCATTTAGAAACCGCTTATTTTGTTGAAATTGAAAGCTTATTACTAAAAGTACTGTAGATAAAGGTAAAAGTTAGTTGAAATAGTATGTGGGACCTATGAATAGTACCAAAAAGTATAATGGGGTTGTGAATAATACCAAAAATAAGCTTAATAGTAAAATAATTTTAATTTTTCACCTCAATCCAAATGCACACTAAGAATAAGAATAAGGATTCTCACTATCAAAAAAGAAAAAAAAGAAAAGAAAAAGAAAAAGAATAAGGATTCTCAAAAAACAAAACAAAGAAGCACACAAACCAAAGAAAGAAACCCTTGTTTCTCAAAAACCAAAAAAATAAAACAAAATAAATAAATAAAAGAAAGTAAGAAACTCTTCTTCTTCTTCTTCTTCTTTTAATAGAAATAAGAGTATTCACTTTTTTTCAAGTATCTAATCTAACAATTCCCTCGAACATATGCAATTTCCTCATTCCATTGTCATGAGTAACACTCTACACACAATAATATATATATTTCATAACTGTTAAGTTGATATATTTTTATAGGTCTTAGCTTCACCTTTTTATTTACCATTAACAATTAACCATTTCAAAAATTGTGATTAAAAAAACTCAGTTATTGTCGTTCATGGCTCATTGGTTGCAATCTAGGACACATGGTGCATTTTTTTTTTTTTTGGGGCTAATGCCAACTCAAATACTATGATATAGAAAATGAGTGCTGGGCAAAACTTGTACAAAGTGAAAAGCCCAAATAACTTCACAAGGAATCCAACTAAATCCCTTCATAGATCGGGCCACACACCCCATCAACTCTCCGTCATGATATATTGATATGGGCTTATATGATCCATCACTTCAATTCACGATTTGGGCTTTTTGACCCGAAATCTTCTCTTCACAGATTCTGCTTATGACTTGTGTACGTCTTCTCTTGTTTCATGAAACATGCCCGTGTTCCTCTTCTCATTTCGAAATGGGCCTCAAGATCCCATGGCATTTGCCACGTGATATGTGCTGAAAGCTTATTTTCCCTCTATGCGGATTAGGGCCCACAATATTTCCCCTTATTTACCAAAAAAGAAATTTCTTTATGAGAAAAAATGCTCAAGACCATAAAACTATTTGGGCTTATTGGGCATAAAATCATCAAAGCCATGCCACTGCAAAACCAACTATTTAGAAAATTGTTACACGCATAATATTTTCACAACAAATCATAACTGATAAGTTGTTATTAGTTCTAATTTGAACCGACTAATGAAATTTTTTTTTCTCACCAATAACAACCCGTAACAACCTACCACTTATAATTTGTTATAAAAATATTGTGAACATAATATTTCTCAACTATTTATTAGGCGAGATGCAAAACCCAAAGCCCAGCCCATTTACACTACAATTATTTTTTTGGTTAAAGTTTACACTACAATTATGAATCACGGCATCATCAACAAATTGGAAATTTTAGTCAAGGCTTGGAACTCCATATCAGTACACAATGAAGCAACAAATTTCTCAGAAAAATCACGTTACTTGCAACACATTAAGTTGCGATGTCATTTCCAACTCCAATTCATAATCCAAACTTATGAGTATTCGTGGACTTAAGGTGTGTTTGGATACCGCTTATTTTATTGAAACTGAAAAATTATTGCTAAAAATACTTTATATAAAAGTAAAAGTTAATTGAAATAGTATAGTGTGGTTCATAAATAGTGCCAAAAAGTGCAGTGGAGCCCATAAATAGTAAAAAAAATAAACTAAATATTGAAATAATTTTCATTTATAATCCCGATCCAAACGCACGCTTAAGCTTTGATTTTGTAGTTCTAAGGGTAAAAGTATGACTAAGTAGGTTCATGGAAGTATGACTTTATAAGTGCCACATGCCAGTGGAAATATGACTTTATAATAAAAGTATTTTGAAAAATTCTATGAACATAGCATCTTTCTTTTAATAAAAAAATATTATTTTATTTATTGGCTAACATTTGCGCTTAATTAATACTATTACAACAAAAGAAATAACCCTATTGGTTAAAATTAGGGGGCTTTATTCTACTTGGGGGCCTTAGGCAACCACCTCATTTGCTTATACTTTAGAGCCGACCTTGCTATTTACTATGACAATTTGCTAAGGTAATATGTACTCACTAAAAAGTTCTACTAAGAATGATAGATAATGTAATAATCCTCCAACAATAAACAACTAAGTTTTGATAAGACATTATTACAATATTTAAATTTTCGCAATAAATGATGATATATGCTACAATTAAAACACTTCATCAAATGAAACACCTACAACCATCTACAATGAAGATTTTGTTATCCACACTTCCTACTTTATTATCTTATTTTATGAGCCTAACTACAATTTTTAGCTTAATTTATTTTTAATTAAAACCCCTTTTAAGCAAGAAAATAAATCTAAAAAGAATAAGATAAAAAAATACATATGTCATCAAAGTTTCCATTCAATAAAATTATAAGTATAAAATATTTAAACCTAATAAATTAGTGTTCTCTAAATAACAAATAGAACATCATATATCACAATTCTCACCTTCCAAGCATGAATACCACATAAAATTCAAAATACACAAAAAAATAAAATAAAATTGGAACATTAAAATTTAGTGAGGAGTATTTTAGACATTGCACAATAGAATATTTTTAAAATTATAAGATTTCGTTGGATTTATGTAAGAGTGTAACAGTAATTAGTAGGGGTATATGCTCATTTACAGAATATAAATGAGAGAAATTTTCAACTTTAGTTTAGGGAAGGAATACAACTACCCCAAACATAAAGGGAGAAAGTGTTTTTTTTTTTTTTTTTAACAATGTGTAAAAAAAAAAAAATAATGATATTTTTACAATACTATTATTTCTAGCTATTCTGGGTCCTAAAACTACCACAGCCACAAAAATGTACTTCCCAAAAAAAAAAAAAATATATATATATATATATATAGACGCAGACGTTAATAATCAGTATCCAAACGAGTACTAAGACCTACATGTTTGGATAATGTTGCCAATGAATGACTGTCAACCTAAAAGGAAAAATAGCTCACAGTTTTGCTATACGTGTTTCAATTGAAAAAAACAACAGTTCAAGTCTGACCGATGCACATAGGGAAGGTAAAGAAAATAATTTAATTAGGTACAGAGTGGAAAGTTCCCAGCTACTACAACTATATCCACATTTTAGCTAATATTTTGTGTTTGAGGGCTCCTTTATCAGTCAAATATATATATATATATATATTATTGATATCATTTGTTGTTATTAACCCATAATAAGGATAATTAATACAAACAAACACTCTTCTACTCTGCCATTAGTTTGAAATCCAATAAATATATAACTCTACTTAAAATGCTCTAATGGTCAATTTAGATTGAGGGGATGGAGGAAGAGTGGAGGGGAAGTGTAGAGTCGACTAAAAATAAACTAATTTTGGGCCACCTCTACTCTATTCTCTCTTCCTCCCTCTCAAATCTCAATCCAAAAATACATCTCTACCATCTTTTTCAAATTTAAAAGATAATTTTTGCTGTTTAATTTTAAAAAATCAATATAAGATAATGGAAAAAAAAATAATAATAATGAATTGAAGAGTAAAGTTAAAAGGGTTTTTATATCTTTGCTGGTTAGTTTAAATCAGATGCAAACTTCTTTTTTGGAAATTTTTTCCATTTTTATGAATGAAGATTTAGAAATAATGTTGAATACAAATTATTGAAGCTTTTTAAGGTAGGTAAATCCAAGAGAGAAAGCAGATAGAAATTACAATATGGAAATTTACCAATATGATCTCAAAAATTTGTTAAATAGATACAGAGTTTAAATTGTAATTGTAATGTAATTGGCCTGGTCTTTGCTCTATATACTGGTTTTCATATTCATTAACCAAGATAAAAAATTAGAGCTTAAGTGAAGGTTTCGTGTAATGAAGTAATGATAAGTGGTTGGCTAGTTGCATTATTCTTTCTTGTAATATGCTTATTATTCCTTAATCTATGTAACTCCTCATTCACAAGGGAAGAAGAAAACAATTTCACAAAATGTGAGAATGCGGAATTCACAAAGGAAAATTCTAAAATTACTAATATAAATTCTAGTACAAAATGTTTACAAATTGATCCGATAATAAATGTGATTAGAATTTCAACAATCTAATAAATGAATATTTGAATTAGTTTTATATGTCAAGAATTTTATAATCATTGACACGTATTTTCAAAAAGCATCCAAAGTTTAAATCTTTTTTTTTCGTATTATATATATTTATTGGTGACATCTTATAGTATTCACACCAGCATCAATCGTTGACAAAACTTGTGAAACAAAACCAATTTGTACCAACATTTGCAAGTATTCTATCATTTTCAATATATATTAGAACTAATACAATTTCAGTCATGCATCCAGAATGATCAAACCACATGCAAACACTACCAAGCCATACATAAGATTGGACTGAGAAAAAGAAAAAGAAAGAACACAACATCTAAGTCTAACTGATAAAGGGATAAATAGAGACACATCAAGAGAGATGGCTTTAGACTTCAGTTGTAGGTATCAGGATTTGCCAAGAGGTAGCTTTCAACAACCTTGAACAATCCCGAGGCTCTTTCTTTGCTGCCCTTAATTTCGTCTTCCTTAATCTCAATGTCGCCTTGGGTATGGTACTTGCAAGTGCTCTTGCAAATGGACCCACCAATAGGGGATGGCATTAACTTTATCTCATAAGAGATTTTCTCTAGTGTATCCATCAGAGCATCACCCTCAATCACACTGTAGCTGTATGTGAAGTTTTCTTTGTCCATTCCTTCAATCTTGTGCTTTAAATATTTAAATTTATTGTCTGCATATAAGAAAAAAAATAGATGAATGTTATTTATGTGAAGTATATACACAAATAGAACTTGAGTGAAATAAAAAAATAGTGGGAAACAAAGACACAATTTATATCATGGTTTGGTTCATCAGAATTTAATCACAAACAAAATTTCAATGGTTACATTTGATCCTTAAGGTTTGGACTAAAATAAGATGCTTAGGGTTTCGTCCAAAATACCTCTAATAGTTTTTAATCCAAAGTAGGAATCAATCATAATGTAACTACCAAAAAACTTGTGGGACTAAATTATTATTGGATCAAATCACAATGGGAAAATTTATTTGTATAAAGAAAATAGAAATTTGGTTAATTTTGATGGAAACGTATTCATTTTGATTCAAACTTTAAGAGTTCAAACGTATCAGTTTTAAAGTTTGTGGTTTAAATTGTGACCATGCCAATCGTCAAAGAGGTAAATTAAAATTTACCCTTAAAAAATGAAAATTATATTTTAAACGTTACAATTTAGGGGATGGCAAATTAAACTTTATAGTTTTAAGAGTAATAAATTAAAACCGAGAGTGGAAAAGGAAAAAAATTAAAATTTCAACCCTAAATAAAACTCAAAAACTAGGGTTCTAATTAAATGCGCTGAGGTAATTAGTTGATTTTGAAACTATAGGATTTAATTTGTTAAATCCTTAAAATATAAGCTTTAAAAGGTCATTGTCTAAATTATAAAAACCTTCTAACTGACTAAGAGGAAAATTCTTCCAACCTATTAGATTATGAAAATCATTCACATATACTTTTAGTCACATGCCATATTTAATAAATCATGTAACTTGTTTGAATAATACATATGAATAATGCACTAGAGAAAATTCCTACAAATTAATTTAGAAGATAAGTTTGTTCATAGAAAATAAAATAAAATAAAAACTCTTGCAATTTTATTCACAAAAACAGTAAAAGAAAAGGGTATGTTTAAAATACTGAATAAATAAAGCTTGAATAATTGTACGAGTAGTACCTACGCCAAAAGTAATCTTTTTAATGGTTCCAGGTCCTCCATCTCCTTCAAGAATTTCGACATTCTTAATGGCCTGTGGCAATGGCACTATATTTGGGAGGGGCCCTCCTAGCAGGTCTACATCAAGGACAAAAGCTTTGAACATCATAGCTGGAGGGATGACAGAGGTGACCTCAGTTTCATAAGTGAAAACACCCATGATAACTTAATTGATATGGTTTGAAGAGGATTGGAGAATGAAGAGGAGGTTATTAATTTTTTTTTTTTCTTTTTGGTTGAGAACAGGTAGGAGTTCTATTACCTATAAAACTATATGAGTATAGAAATGAATCAGCACAGCAAGGTTAGTATCCTTTCCCTAAAAACTTGCCAACACACTAATACAAAATGGAATACAATAAAAACACGTAGCCCCCTTGCATGTCTTCTATGGACCTACGCGTGCTCTTCAGTTGGGTTGCTGTCAACTTGGGTGATGGTCCATTTGTTGGGAGGTGCTTGAGTTGGAGAAGTGGGTATACAGTATACTATACTATAGGCGTTCTAGACTGAGAGGCCAAAGGTTGAATATCAAGTCCTTAATTGTTTATTGGATGTGTCTAGTATACATGAGCAAACATCTTAACTTTTATTCAAGAACTTAAATTTTGGTCAAAGAGAGCACACTTGAATATCTAATAACAAATGTGGATTTAGATAACTCAACTAATAAAGTCTCACTTTTTTGTCGAATTAGAGATTAGAAATTCTAACTTCGCTTACACTATAAATTTATTGATGTCTTAATATGATTATAAATAGCAATCAATCAATCAATCTCTTGTCATCAAGTCCTTAAGATTCAAATCCTGCCTGTGCGTGTCGAATTCCCTGCTAATGGGCCAACTTTGCAATTGGACTCACAATTTACTTGTTTTAGTGGGCTTTTGAGTATCCTACAATGGGTAGCTCCTAGGTAGATTGACTATAGGCTTACTAAAGTAACTGGCCTCTCTAACTGAACACTCTCCTATTGCTACTCGATTACTTTCCTAGTTCTCATCCTTTAGTGTCTAACCCTTTACTCTCATGTGGTTTTTTTATTTATAACCTTGCCTCAGTGGACTACTAATAATTACCCTTTTCACCACCCGTGTGGAAGTGGCCCATCTAGATTGTTCTTGACAAGAAGGGTCCCACTTTGGAAATAGGAGCCTTGGAACTTGCACTAGACGCCGATTGCTGCCTGGCATCGTAAGATAAAGGAAAAGGCTGAAAAGGATGGTGTTTGGCCACATGATGCTTTGTTGTGGCAATTGAAGTGGAACTTTCTCCCACCTGAATATCCATTAATGCTTACAAAATTCCTTTTGCTTATAAAACTCATCCCTCACTCCCTTGTTTCATTTTCTACCTCCTTCATTTCTGAGTGCCTTAGGTTACCGAGCAAATTTCTTCCCGAGTAAATCCCTCTTAGCATTTCTACTGTAAGTCATTTGCTCTCCCCTTTATTTTTAAGTTTTCCTTCCAGTTGCTTGATATATTAGAATGAGTTTTTCTCATCTTCTTAAGACCGAGGTTGCCTTAGCCAATTTTAGGGCTAGGTTTGACATTCCCTTAGATGTAGATGTAGCATATTGCCATGAGGATAATATAGCACTTGAACAATGCCCTCATGTAGTGTTCTTCCCATTAATGTCTATATTAGAGGGTGGGGTGAGGTTCCTCGTAGACCCATTGATACTTAAAGCCCTTAGGTTTTATGGTCTTTGTCCCGACCAACTTCCACCTAACTTCTACCGAGTGGTGAGCAGTGTTAGCCGGTTGAATAACTTGTACGGGTTACACCTCGACCACCATGATATTAACAGTGGCAGCTCTAGAAATTTTTCTCAGGGTGTTCCTTAAGAAGGATAAATTATACAATCTAATAAAAAAAGAAATTCATATATTGACAATAACAACAATAAAAAAACACGCAAATACATAAAGTTCACAATTACCTTCTATGAGTTTTCATATTTTGAAATTGATGCATGATAGTCTCATTATCAATGCTACAAGCTACATCTCTTTCAATGTACACAATCAAGCAATCATTCATCCACTGAATGTAGAACAAATTATAGAGCAAAATTTAATTTTATTGGCATAAAAAAATTTGAGGGTGTTCCCAAAAATTTTTTTGAAGGGTAGACAAATAAAAATTTTTAAATTATTATATTTAGAAAAAAAATTTTTTGGTCAAGTTGGTCCTGGGACCACCTTAGCCTTAAGGTGGCACCACCCCTAATATAAATTTTATATATAGCTTGTGCGGTAACGAGAGGTCAGGGCATTACCTTAAAGTTAGGGACATGTTGGTACGATTGTATCGTGCCTCCTTGATTCTAACAGAAACTCGGCTGGAGAATATGGTCGGGTGAGCGGCAATTGGATTGCCAATGAGCTCACCTGCCTAATCTCACCCCAAGATATTGGTCGGTACTGCTCACATTTGATTTACTATTGCTGTCAGTGTTTTGTTGTTTATTTAAGGTTTTTTTTATTTTTACTTGAATGCTAATCACTATTTCTGATTGTGTAGCCACTAAAAGGTTTAGACTGGACTATAAGCCATTCATGTTCGAGACCTGAATTTCGTACTTCGGTCTGAGATCTTCATACACTTTGATGGCCAGTTGCGCGCATCACAACTCATCTTCAGCTGCACTCCCATATATACAAGCTTTCAAGACCCTGGTCAGGCACTAACGGTTGGCAGTCCCTTGCTGTCATATTTAGATGTTCGGTTGCGCGATTTCTTGCCTCCAAGACTAATTGTCGATGAAGCCCGGAGGCTCGGTCCTCGGCAAGTCAGAGCAGGTTCATTGCTTCCCATGAGAGACGGTTCAACAAATACGTTATTTCACGGTCGAGCTGAACATATCCTTGTCGAGGAGCCTGAGGAAGGGGCTCGGGCTATAGAGCAGGTGGAGGTTGAATCAGTGGACTCTTCTTCCGAAGGAACCAAACCCGAGGACTCTGATATTGAGATGGTGGTCAAAAGGAAAATGACAGCTGATTGGTTTTTGCCCGGTGGGCAGCAGACTCCCCTACAACAGGCACCTTTTCCCCTAGCTCCCCGTAGACATAAGAGGCCCCGCGGTACAGATGAGCTCGCCAACTCCTAGGAATATGCTTATTCTCGGACTCCCCCCAATTCAATCCACAACTCTCCTCATCATCTGAGAGACGACTTAAAGGCCCCGTCCTTCAGCCGTGGTGGGGTCGAACATCGCTTCATCCTCGGCACCACCTGCAACAAGATGGCAGAGTGTGTTCAGAATTAGTAACCGGCCTTTACAGACCACATCCAGTGTTCGAAACTAGGAGAAGGGGGAGGGAGACCGAGTAGCTCAGAGCTTGGGGTGCCCTTCAACTACCCAATAATGTGCAATACTTCTCCGAGGGTACTAACGAAGCAATGGCACTCTAGCTTGAGTGGCACGCTATCATGGTAATGAGCATTCATCGTTATCACTTTATTCATTTATTATTATTATTATAATTTTGCAATGTTCATTAACACTTAGTAATCTCTTTCTATTTTTCTAGGCCGCCCAACTAGCTCACATAATGCAGGATCGGTTAAAGAGCTCGGCTGAAGATGCTCAAAAAGAGAAAAACCTTAAGAACGTAACTGAGGCCACTATATGGGAGAGGGATGCTGCACTATAGGTTGCTGAGGGAAAAGTTAAGGAGCATGGGGGGCTCGTGTACTAGCTGAGCAAAGAGTTGCAGACTTTAAGGCTAAGATGGGTGAAATGGAGTTGAGACTAGCTGAGGTTGAAAGGCTAATCTAGGCTAGAGATAAGGAGGTGGTTGACTTGAAGGCGGCATTTGAGGAAAGCAAGGATAAATTTTATGATATGGGATTTGTTAACGCTGAGAGTTCAAGCGACCCAGTAATGTTCCAATCTCAGCGGTATGACTTTTGTAAAGGATGGATGGCTGCCGTGAATGCACTGAGCGTACTGGAAGAGTCCCCTTTCAAGATCCCTGAGCTGATCCCCTATCCAGAGCCCCTACCTCCTCCCGTCTAAAGTCCTGCCCGTGCTGAAGAAGAAGAGTCAGAGCATGAGGGCACTAGTCGAAGAGATTGACTTACACACTGAGCTCATTGATCTCGAGATCTCCAGTGACCTTAATGCAGGGCAAAGGCAAGTAGTTCAACCTCTCCTCCCAAATCCCGACCAAGTTACAACAAGAGCTAACCCCTATATGCCTAAGCAATCGCAAGAACTGATAGCCTGATGCCTTATCCGTTTATCGTAGTTACTATTTGGTTACATTATTATTTTTTGGTATGTTGGATATTTCTCTATTTTATTTTCTTAGTTTGATTTCCTTAAGTCACCGGGGTATGGTGGTAGTACATTATTTTCATAGTCACCATAACTTTGGTGACAAACAATTGGAGCTTTTCTTAAAAATTATATTTAAAGTCACCGAAGTTTGGTAATATGACATTTGAATTTTGTTTTTATAAGAACTTTTCCTTTATTTTTCACTCTTGATATTTTCAGGATACTTGTGATTCACAAATAGTATTGCCGATAAGAACTTTCCTTAAGCAACTTAGATTAGGGCTTCTGTCCTTAAATTATAACAAGGTTTCCACCTGGTCGGTGGCCAAGGTCAAGCCGAGCCCAGGTTTCTGTCCTTAGGAAATTTATAATAAGGTTTTCACCTGGTCGGTGATCGGGGTTAGGCTGAGCCTAGGTTTTGTCCTTAAGAAATTTATAATAAGATTTTCACCTGGTCGATAACTAGGGTCAGGCCAAGCCTAGGTTTTGTCCGTAGGGAATTTATAATAAGGTTTTCACCTAGTCGATGATCGAGGTCAAGCCGAGCCTAGGTTTCTGTCCTTAAGAAATTTATAATAAGGCTTTCACCTGGTCGGTGACCGGGGTCAGGCCGAGCCTAGGTTTCTATCCTTAGGGAATTTATAATAAGGTTTTCACCTAGTCGATGATCGGGGTTAGACCGAGCCTAGGTTTCTATCATTAGGAAATTTATTAGGTTGAATTACCTACAACAAAGTTCATATATTGCACATATATACATTATCGTCCACATGTTAAGTAGTACATAAAGTAGTCCTTCAAACTTTACATGTTTAATGATAAAACTTCTTCAAATTTTGAACATTCCATGGTCGGGGAAGCAGCCTCTCCTCCATGTCTTCCAGATAGTATACTCCTACTCCAACCACGACAGTAACCCTATACGGTCATTCCCAATTAGGGGCGAGCTTCCTAGCATTGATATCTCGAGAACCCTCTACTGCGTTCTGCAACACGAGGTCACCAACACCAAACTCCCTCGCCTTTATGCCTTGATCATATCGTCGAGCCAGCTTTTGTTGATAGTTCGCCAGGTATATAGTCGCCGCTTCTTGATGTTCTTCCAGTGAGTCCAAGTGTATTACCATTAACTAATTATTTGTGCCTGAGGAAAAATCTGAGGTTCTCGTAGTGGAAAGGCCTATCAATAGGTATAACTACTTCCACCCCATATGTTAAGGAATAAGGGGTTTTGCTAGTTGACCTCCTCAACGTTGTTCGGTATGCTTATAACATATTCGACAACTCTTCGGCCCACCTACCTTTTGCTCCTTCTAACCTTTTCTTCAACCTGTTAACAATTACCTTGTTTGTAGCTTCGGCTTGGCCATTGCTCTAGGGATATGCTGGAGTTGAGTACCTATTCTTTATACCGAGATCACCATAATACTTGTGAAACACCTTACTATCGAATTGCAAGCCATTATCTAAGACTAAGGATTCCAAAACTCCAAACCTCGTCACGATGTTCTTCTAGACGAACTTCTTAACATCCACATCTCGAATACTAGCTAGGGCCTCGACTTTAACCCACATGGTGAAATAATCTACAGCCACCAAGATGAACCTTCTGTTTCCAATTGCTCGGGGAAATGAACCAATGATATCCAGCCCTTACTGCGCAAAAGTCCAAGGGTTACTGATGGGATTCAAACTTCCTACAGGTTGATGTATTAGAGGGGCGTGCTTCTGACACTGTTCGCACCTTTTCACATATTTAGTAGTGTCCTTCTGCATTCTAGGCCACCAAAATCCTTGTGTCATTGCTCGGTGAGCCAATGACCGACCTCCCACATGGCTGCCGCACACCCCATCATGTAACTTAGTAAGAAGGTCATTAACTTTATAAGGATGGTGGCATAAAAGATATTGTCCCCCAAAAGACCTTTGATATAACCTATGATCCTTGGATAGCCAGAATCGAGCAGCACTTCTATGCACCTTATCTGCCTTTTTGGTCTTGCTTGGTAGACGGTCTTCAGCTAGGAACTCAATAATCAGGTCCATCCAACTAGGTTCAGGAAACAAAACGGCTGAGATATTTACTTTTTGGTCAATGTTGGGTTCTTGTACCACCTCCATCTCATCAGTTAGTGTAGATGCCAAAGTTGTTAAGGAGTCAGTATGCTTGTTCTGCCCTCGAGTAATTTGAATTATCTTGATTTTTTGGAACTTGCTCATCAACTACTTGATGAGCTTCAAATAATCGATCATTCGAACGTCCTTAGCTTCAAAGCTTCCTTCAATTTGACTCACCACCAGCCAAGAATCAGAATAAACCTCTAGTTCGGCTGCTTCCAAACTAAGCGTAGCCTTCAACCTCGCAAGCAGTGCCTCATATTCGGCCTCATTGTTGGATGCCTAAAACCCAATCTCAAAGAATGTTCTACTTTCACTCCCTCCGGTGATACAATGACAATGTTAGCCCCCGCTCCTATTGCATTAGACGCACCGTCCACAAAGACTCTCCACGGTCGAGTTTCCACATTGCAAACAACTGCCTGGCTCCCTTCACGGGGAGTATATTCTGCGATAAAATCAATGAGCACTTGGCCTTTGACTGAGCTTCTAGGCCTATACCGAATATCAAATAATCCGAGCCTAGTTCCCCACTTAGCTATTCAGTCCATGAAATCGGACCTCTTAAGCAGAGATTGGAGAGGATACTTGGTCAACACATACACCGTCTGCCAGTGCAAGCTTCTCCAAAGGTAAGTACCTCATCTCTACATCAATCAATGTTTTACTGATATAGTAGATCGGTTTTTGAACTCCCCCTTGATCCTTCAATAATACGACATTCACAACATGCTCGGATACTGCTAAGTGCATAAACAAATCTTCCCTCGGATCCGAACAAGATAGTATCGGCACGCTCATCAAATACTTCTTCAAATCTTGAAAAGCCCATTCACACTCCTCGGTCCACTGAAATCCCTTCCACTTCTTAAGTAGCTGATAGAAAGGGCAGCACCGGGCAGTAGACTTCGATACAAATCGATTCAAGTAGCCACCACACCGGTCAATTTCAGCACCTCTTTGGGGTTGGTCGGCGGCTTAAACCGCTCTATGGTAGTTATCTGATTGGGGTTCACCTTTATTCCCTTATGGGTGATCATATACCCGAGGAACTTACCAACCCCCACACCGAAGACGCACTTGTCTACATTGAGATGCAACCTATGCTGCCTAAGTATTTCAAATACCTCCGACAAATCATCCATATGTCTTTGATCTTCTCGACTCTTCATGACCATATCGTCTATGTACACCTAGAACCTCCAAAATCTCAATCTAATGACACAAAACTTGATAAGTTAAAGATAAACTTTTTTTTTTTTTTGAGAAGAAGTTAAAGTGAAACTTAAACTCGCCAAGTTTCATGCTGATGTTTAAATGTATATGGTCTTGTCTTAATTATATCTCTACAATTGTTAATTTATGATTGGGAACTTTTTAGCTAACTCCACGGTCAATCTTCCGAACACAAGTTACATCCTCCAAATGTAAGTTACGTCTTCCAAATGTACTGACTTGTCAAAAGTGGAAGACTCAATGTAGCAAATGCAACATATTGCATCTACTCCAATAAGTCATCCATCACATTCAAGAACAGATGAATAAACACTTGCAAGCTTGACTTTGTCACCAATTCATCACCCCAATAGGTGGACAGGTGAAGATGGGCATACAAAGCCTACACTACAAAGCTTGCGTAGTAGCTATCATCTAAGACTCTCCTACATTCACGCAATTGCCGGCAAAGGGATAACTCGCATCTCCTAAAATCAGCTGTGGGATAACTCCCACCTCCTACAAGTAAGCTAAGGGATAACCCAAAGTCCCTACAATTTAGCTAAGGTGGTCATCCACAGACCCCTATATAAACACTGGGACACCCCAATTTCGATGTATGTGAAAAACACATTTCTCAAGCTCTTTCTTTTGAGTTCAATGAGATTACTGTGAGTTTTTGAATTGATTTTTGAAAGGTCTTAGGCTTGGCACTACACCAGTGCACTCTGAAGGTATTTTCATTTTGCAAATTTCTTACTCTGCACCTTTTATGGAAGATTGCAGGTTTGGGTAATAGATATACTGACGATTTTAAGCATTGTCAATTTATATTCAAGTTGAATTACTAAGGTCAATGATTTTTCTTCTAATGCTATTTGGTATTCAGGTTAAAGTACGAAGTTTATGTCCGGTCATATATGTTTCTCTTGTATGGCTTAATTTTCGAGGTAAAGAGGGCAGAGGCATGTTTAATTCTCTTAGGTACCTTCAAATGGTGGTGAAACTCAGGCTAACAATATTCTATGTGAAGAACATTAGATAATGGTTATAGAATAAATGGTACTATTATGGCCATGTATAAGACTTTGGATGGTAGTATTTTGGTTATGCAACAATTTTAGTGAAATAGGTTGTCTGACCCAATCCAGCTCGTAATCCAATTGACCCAGCCCGTTTCTAACGGTTTAAAATGTCCCAACGTTGACTCAAACCCGATTAACCAGGCCCGTTTGTCATGCCTACCGCGATTTGTTCAAGTTGACTCACGAAGCTTTCAGGGTTTTATATAATCAGCAGAACAAAACTCAAAAACAAGGGAAAAAAAAAAAAATGCTTTGTTCAATCACGAGCAGACGGTTCATCATTAAGTCACCCATCTCTCTCTTCTTTCCTCTTTCTCAATCTTTGTCAACCAAACCCATTTCAGAATCCCACACGGATTTCGATCCCACCGCAGTCCACGAAACCCTCTACTCCTACTGCAATGACTGGAAGCGTGCTCTCGATTTCTTCAACTGGGTCCAAACCCAATCCCATTTCCAACACACAACTCATACGTACAATCGTATGCTCGACATTCTATGTAAGTTCTTCGAATTCCAGCTTTCTTGGGACTTAATTCATCGAATGAAAACAAACCCATTTTCCAAACCAGACCATACCACCTTTCGGATTTTGTTTAAGCGATATATATGTGCACATTTAGTTACAGAAGCTGTAGGTATTTATGATTCGTTAGACGAGTTTGGTTTGAAGGATGAGATGTCTTTTTGTAATCTTATTGATGCTTTGTGTGAGTACAAGCATGTGGTTGAGGCCTATGATTTGTGTTTTGGGAAGAACAAGAAGTTTGGTGTTGACGCGAAGAATACAAAGATTTATAATATGATTCTTCGCGGGTGGTTTAAGATGGGATGGTGGAGTAAGTGTAGGGAGTTTTGGGAAGAGATGGATCAAATGGGTGTCCGTAAAGATTTGCATTCTTATTCGATATATATGGATATAATGTGCAAGAGTGGGAAGCCATGGAAGGCTGTGAAGTTGTATAAGGAGATGAAGAAGAAGGGTATAAGGTTGGATGTGGTGGCGTATAATACGGTTATTCGTGCTGTTGGTCTTTCGGAGGGTGTGGATTGTTCTGTTCGAGTGTTTAAGGAAATGAGGGACTTCGGTTGTAAGCCTGAGGTTGCGACTTATAATACGATTATAAAGCTGTTTTGTGAAAATGGTAGATATAAGGAGGCTTATGAGTTGCTCGATCGAATGCATGAGAAGGGTTGTGTACCAGATGTTATCACGTTCAATTGCATTTTTAGATGTCTTGAGAAACCCAGAGAGGTTCTTAGACTTCTCGATAGAATGATTGAAAGCGGGGTTCGTCCCAGGATGGATACTTATGTGATGCTTTTGAGAAAATTTGGGAGATGGGGGTTTCTTCGACCAGCTTTTATTGTGTGGGAGAAGATGGAGGAACTTGGGTGTAGTCCAGATGAGTCTGCTTACAATGCTTTGATTGATGCTTTGGTAGATAAAGGAATGGTAGATATGGCACGGAAGTATGATGAAGAGATGTTAGCAAAAGGGCTTTCAGCTAAACCAAGGGAGGAACTTGGGACAAAGCTCGTGAGTGTAGGATCTCATGACAGTGATTTATGAGAAGCATATTTATCTGAGGATGAAATTAGTAATTTATTGATGTGATCTGAAGATACATAGTGCTGACATGCAAAGTGGATATACCTCAAGATTGTGACAAAAACTGCTAGCTAGAAGGCTCTAGGTTACATACTGGTGAAAGAGTTTGCTGCATTAATGGGGGATCTGTTAAGTGTTAGTGATGGGCCCATACTAAAGTGGATGCTCTTTCCCTATCTATACCTTACAAGTGAATGTTAAAAGCTTTTCTGGCTTAAGGATGTTCGCGTCATCTACACATGCTCGGGTATAAATCTAATCCATTTTTGCTTAATAGTAATCATTTATGTATTCCTTCGTAAGTATATTTGATTGGTCAATGAATTCTAAAAACTCAAGTCTTATCTAGACATTTAATGTTTGAGAGACATTTGTTTATTAAAAAAAAAAAAAAAAACTTTTATGTATGCGATAAGTAGCTTGAAAGTTGAGATGCTCAAAAGGAGAAAATTTACTCTTTCAGTGCATGTTGTTATATTGTTTGTAGTTGTGGGGATGTTCTCTACTTATTCTTTTTAAAATGCTGGATTCTGTTTTTTATATTATATTTGATTGGTTTTGGAGATGGAGGTCTCAGATTTAACTTAGAGAAAATTTTTCATTACTAAGTTATATACTCTCTTTCTCTTTCTTTTATGTCATATTTAATTAGTTCTGGAGAGGAATGGTTTTTTCCTCTAGTGAAACTCTCCCTTTGTTCCTTAGCTCTCTTTTCTTTGTAGTTAGTTTCTTTCCTCTGTTTTTGCTTATCCCTCTTTTTTTGTAATATTTGATATGCTTTGTGCTTCTTTACATAAATTATTTTTTTGAATATACGTTTTTCTTGCTTATCAAAAAAATAAAAAAATTGTCCTTTACTAACTTAATAAAAAATAAGTATTTTGATTTTTTTTGGGGGGGGGGGGGGGGGGAGGGGGGGGGGGGGGTGGTGAATGAATGAAATATGAGAAGTTTATTTTTGAACTAAGTGGAGTACTTTAAGCTTCCAATGATATTGTTATTGCAAATGAGCTGTAAGTAAACCCACTTTATTCCTTACTATTGAAGCTTCAAATGTATCCTCTCTAAACGAATGTAAATTCTGAAATATATATTCATGGGTAAATCAATAAAGTTAACTTCTTTTGTTCTTTCCATGCAAAATTTAATGATTGTTCTAGAATCTGATGATTTTGATTGAAAATACTAGAAACTTTTCTAATTTTTTGATAGGTAGAAAATACTAGAAACCTTAGAAGTTTAGATTCTTTAAAGTAGTTGTCATACCGGTATGGTCATATCTGATATATATATCTATCATAGATATGCCAATATTCATTTTGTATATCTATCTGGCCTGATGATATTTTGGTCTATACCATATTGGAAGAAGATGCAAACTTCCTTTTTTTGCATAGAGCAGCTCTATGTGGAAAAGGGTCTTTGCATCAGGTCCACTCAACACATTTGTCAAAAATCAATAAAATGAACAATTTCTTTTTTCTTTCCATGAAAAATTTAATGATTGTGTGAGCATCTGATGATTTTGATGGAAGATACTAGAAAGCTAAGAAGAACAGATACTTTAGAGTAGCTGTCATACTTGTATGGCCATGTCTGATATATATATCTAACACATATATGTCAATATACATATTGTGTATGTATCTGGCCTGATGATAATTTGGTGTGTATACCATATTGAAAGACAATGCAAACCACTTTTTTTTTGCGTAGAGCAGCTCTATGTGAAAAAGGTGCTTTGAATGAGGTCCACTCAACACATTTGTCAAAAAATAGAACAAAGCCTCTGATTTTGTATCTCTCCCCTGAGATGGAATTGGCTAATGAGGGACCATCATAAGCCAAAGTTAATTTGTTACCACGGATATGATAGGATATGACATGGATGCCTTTAGGAATAAAAATGGACCTTTTTATTTATTTTTATTTTTAAAGGAAAAATGGTTTTAATTTAAATGTAAACTATGGGATCTTGTGCTTCAGCCTTCAGAAAGGCTGAAATATTCAAATACAAGAATTATGAGAATGTCAAACATGGATCATGTGTTCTTTTGTTATCTATAGCATCTATGTTAGTTTCATTATTCTACCTTAAATTTTTTGATAGGATTATTCTATGTATTATATGTTTTTTGGTGTTTCTCATTTATCTTTAAACTAAACATTAGCACAATATGCATTTAAAAGTACTTATTCATTTATTTTTTGATAGGTATGTTTAAAAATACTTATTTATATATCAATTAGTTAATGTGTCCTTGTTGAGTTACACCATATCCTAGGTTTTCAAGAATTGATGTTATTGCTTTGTTCCTATCATTTCATAAGAATTGATGTATTGCTTTGTTCCTATCATATCATACTCATGCCCAATATCTTTACCAGCTAGAAACTCTAAAATCTAAATCAGAATGCAGTTTTGGATCTCAACTTGTAACTTTGTTCTAATGCTCAGCATTGGAATTTGATCACAAATCACTCATTTCCCTCATTCTTGTTTGTCACGAAATTTACAGCAAGTTTTCTTGTTTCTTTTTCATTTCCTCCCCGCCCTCCGTTGTCTTCACATTTATGTATGGCTATTGAGCTATCCCATTACATTTGGTTTCTCAATTAATGATATCTGTCAGTTTTCACAGAAAAACCTCTGGACTATACTACAGGGCTGCCTAATATGAGCATATGTTCTGGGTGTTCTGGAGTGGTGGTTCTTTGGGAGCATAGTCATCTCAATCAAAATCTTTAGCAAATGAATAGCACAAATACCCTAATATGGCTAGGGAAGTCATTTTCTGGTGATCAGCACATATAAGCACTAAGCACTAAGCACATAGGCACCCAAAAGCCTGCAGAATTAATGTGCACAAACCCAGTTATAGATAAATGAAGGAGAATCTGGTTGCAGAAAGGAGGATGAAAAGTTATGGTAGCTAGCAGGAAATACTGATATGCTGATAAAAATTAAAATAAATTCTATGAAGCTATTTTGAAGATGTAGAGGAAGTGTGCTGAATCTTGTACAAGAAAAAGGTTATAATTGAAATAAGCTTTGGTGCTTGTGCAAGCAAGCATCTGAAACCATTCCTCATCTTTCTTATGTGCCTCTGCGAAATCAGTTTGGTTGGTCTCTTCTTCTCTATAAGTTTCAGTAAGCATGTGATTCTATTGATCTTTCTGCAAATTTGGAGGAATGTAAAAAATTATTTCCCAGGAAAGGAACATGAACAGGACTGCCAGAGACAAAGCAGCTGTAATATGTGGGAGAGTTAACAGTAAGATTTTTCCAGTCAAAAGACTCCCACAAAGTGTAGGTAGCCTATAGAGCTGTGAAGCTAGTTGGTGAGTTTTATGCAGAAAGTTGGCTCCTAAAGCAGATAATAGTGTGCAAACTTTTAGTTCTAGGAGGAAGGTTCATTGGCAACCAGGAATGGGGTTTTCAAAATATTTGTGGAAAATCCTTTGACATCAACACAAGGATTACTTAGTTGACTGTAACAGTGGAGAGGCTGTGGCAGCTAGAGAAGGCATCGGTTTTGTTGAAGGTGGTGCTTGGAAAGTCATTTAAAATCTGAAGACAGGTCCCTTAAGGATGACTCTCAGGTAATTCTAAAGGAATGCATTCTTATGATGAGTTATGCCTGTCTGGTTCACCTCTGCCTAGAGAGGTTTAAAAAGTGGGAAGCATGCCTAGAAAATGCCCATTTTTGTATTGATGTGCACATTTCAGGATTCCCTTGATTCATGGAGCCCGAAAACGATTTTATTTAGTTTTAAAAGTCAAATTGTATTTTTTACCATTGGGTTTTATTTTACGTCTGTTTTTTGACATGGAGATTTTATTTTAGGTCTTACTAGTTAAAATTATTTGTATTGTATTTAATTTTTTAGAGTCAAGGTTATTTTCATAATTCAATAATTGGGATTGTCCCCACGTCAAGTTGGATTCGCTCTAGTCCTGAAAGTCTACATGAGGGGGCTATTGTACTCCAATTGGATAGTTTGCTTGATTAATAAAATTTTCAATTGGAATGACCTCCAATGGCCTGGTATGGATTTAGGACAACTCTAGGTGCTCATAACTAGCTTTTCGATCCTTGCTTATTGTTAATTCCAAACAATCCGAAGTGTTGATTCTTATGTCTATTTATTTTACATTTTGTTTTATCCGAAAATTTCTTGGAAGAAAGAATTTTGTGCTGCATCATTCCCTTTGTTGTAACTATTGTCTCAATTTTTGCTAGATACACTAAATTTTTACAGAAAAATCTCAAACTTTCTCACAAACTTATCTTACTGGGATCCATTACAACATGGAAGCTGCTTAACTTAGATGAAAAAATTGGTGACAGACTTTTCCTTTCATCTTAGCAGTAATGCTAGGACAATTAACTAAAGCCATAACTTGCCGGCAACTTGGCCATGTGGCGACTTGACTTTTCCTATTATCTCAAAAATTTTGGAGCTGTATGAACTTACCACTCAACTTGTTACATGGACAAGGGGTGACAAAAATATCTTGTTTATTATAGTGGCGGAACCACGTTATGACTAAGGGGGGCCATGGCTCCCCCAACTTTTTTATAAAAAAATTGATATATATATATATATATATACACACACATAGAGAGAGAGAGAGAGAGAGATAAGGGGGCCATGGCTCCCCCAACTTTTTTTATAAAAAGTTGATGATATATATATATATATATATATATAAATATAGAGAGAGAGAGAGAGAGAGAGTCCCCTATGAATTATCCTAAATTCTTTGAAAAAAATTCAAGTATATATCATTTTGGCCCCTCCTATCCTTCGATGAAAATAGGTTTACAATTCTATTAGTGACAAATTAATTGGAAATTCATCAACCTATGATAATCACATAATTATTTAGCGACTCTCTCTCTCTCTTCCAAATCTTCTCAGATTTTCTCTATTTGATTCGCTTTTCTATTTTTCCTTTTTACTTCAACTGTCTCTGAAAGCTAGTGCTTTACAGAATTCATATCACAAGTCCAAGATTATTTTACTCCTTGCATCAGTTCCAAGAAGAACACGTGTATGGCTAAAAGCCTTACTCTTTGCAACATGCATGGCTAACCTGTGTTTCTAGTACTAGTTTACACTAATGATGTACATAATATGAATATAATATATAAAAATAAAAACGTACTATTTCATTCTTTAGTTGGCCCCCAAAGGTTAAAGTCCTGCCTCCGCCACTGGTTTGGCATTTGCTAAGGGTCCTAATTATAATTTATCTATTATTTTTGGTGTATAATACATATGCTTACCGTTTCTTAGATTGTAACAAATGGTATCATGATAATGCTTATACTATTTCAACAACAATTACCAAGCCTTGATTCCAAATAAGCAATGATCAAATCATGAATTTATACAAAATCAACCAAGTCATGAACACACATTTTCAGTTTCCCCTTTGACCCTATGTCAATTTTATTCTTATTCTGGATTTCTGCCCTCACGAATGAAAACCAAGTAATCTAGTTTGCACCTTTTAAGGACTCAACAAATTGATTCCCTTCACGAATGATTTTGACAATGACCTAAATAAATAAATAAATAAAGCCAAAAAAGGGTTTGTAGCTTGTACGCTAGTATAACAGAATATAACAATTTATATTGTGAGTTGATTGGCATTTTATAAGGGCCAAAAGAAGTACATCCATTGGGAAATGTATTAAGCATAGCATATTTATCTCCAGCCCTGAATGTCATGGACTCAGACATAGCTGCATAATTGCCAAAATTATGATATGACTTCTCTATGAGAATGGAGAAGTATCATTTCTTCATTTTTAACCTCTATTATTCTGGTCCACACATATTTCCATACCAAAAATGAACACATTTTGATACCATGTCTAAAAATGAGACAAAGCAGTACAAATTAACTCAACAGTATAATTATAGCTGACAAAAAGACAATCCAATTTTTGACAACTTGGCTTGTACTGATTCAATCTGTGGTCAAAATTTCATATGCATGCCCTTTTATCACCTTAAATGATTCATATAATTTTTATTGTTTTAAAGTAAGAAATAACAAAAATTTGTTAAGCCAAGTAGATATTACATTGTCCACTTGAGCATGTCCATGCACGCTCATGTGACTTTCTGGAGCATATTACTGAATTGGGCACCTGCACACGCAAAACTCAATGACTCTCATGCACATACACATGGGCACTCACACAGAACAAGAAAGCAGATATATATATTAAAGAGTGGAGGAAGTTCTGGACTTGTGCATCTTGTCATCTTGTGAAGGTGGAGGCATTGAAGGAGATGAGACTACTGTGTGATAAGCAGAAGAAGCAAGTTGGGCAATAGCTGGAACGGCACCACCTGTAAATTTTCCAGGAGATACAATTTTCATTAACAGTTTACAGTTCCATCAGACATCCATTAGTAGAAGCAAAATAAACAATGATTAAAGTAAAAAAAGTTTTTAGGATAACTAACATCACAACAGTCCTACTTTTAAAGAGATTCTAGTGTTCACAAAAACTGATAAAACAACCAAACCATAGAAGACGAATAGGAGATGTCATGGTGCCAGTTGTAAAAGAGGGATCACAGCTCAGAAATATATCTTATCTAGCAAATGCAGGCACTTGAAAAGCATCAATACTTTTCCTAATATCAGTACAAAGCTCCAAAAGTAACTTGGCCAAACTTCCTAAGATTGCCTTGTGGTATCCCAGAGACTGCCAGGTAATAGATCAGCATTAATAAATTACAGGGCGTTTCAATATCCAATGTGAAAGGAAATTATTCCATTTGGCTTCCACATGGCAAGATCTATAGAGATACTAGTAAAAAACTTAGGGTGTGTTTTATCTTACCCCCCATTTTTAATTGCCCCAAATTAGGGGGAATTTAAATGGAGAGGATTCCACTTATATTAAAAAATAAAAATTAAACTGTCAATTTTGCCATTATGATGTCAATCCATATCTATTCCTTAAATTAAAAAAAAGCGGAGTATAATTGTCAATTTATAATGTGTTTTTTTTTTTTCCTTTTTATGAACGTCAATTTATAATGTGTTATCATTTCCTGTCATTCCCATATTAATTTTCATGGTAAATTATAGATACCATCCATGTGGTATACCCTTAAAATATAAAAATATGGAGCCTATCACGTGGTTTATTTTGTTATACCCACCTCCACCGTAATTTGCTTTGTAAGACATTTTTACTCACTTTAAGAAAGAATTGGAGGAAAAAAATTCGTTCTATTGTCACATATTTGGTTTTGTCTCTAACTTTCTCATTCGATCCCTGTTTGAGCTTGTGTTTGTTCAACAGGTGTAAACTTCAAGGAAAAATGATCTTTTTGCCTTATTTCTTTCCTAACAGGTGTTGTTGGCACTTGTCACACTATCAATTCTATTAAAGTTAGTGAAAATGCCTCGTAAGACAAATCATAGGAGAAATGTCACAAAATAAAGCACAAGATAACTTTAGGGCACGTTTGGTAGACTGTAATAGATATTGTAGTATAATAGTTAACCCTATGGTTTAGTTATACAGTTGTTTGGCAAAATTTTTATTACAAGGAATAATTATTCCTTATGAATAGCTATTCCTTAAAATGAGGAATAGTCATTCCTTACTAAAATGTCTGAATTTCTATTCCTTCACCTAATAACACACTCAATTAAAAAAATTCCCAAAAATTCCCCTTACCCGCTTCTCCAAAATTTTCATATCCCTCTCAAAAAGTTTCTATCTCCCTCCCTTTTGAAATATTTTATGTCCCTCCTCTCCAAAATTTTAATCTCCTACAGAGATTTTCTATTTCTACAGGTACGGTCTTTTTCTCCCCTCAGTTGCTGCTCTCTCTTCTTAAGAATTTTTTTCTCCCCTACTAGATCTCTGCAATGCCACAGGTACTGCCCCCCTTTTTCTCTCTCTCTCTCTACTATTTTTTGCGTTTTCAAAAACTTGTTGGTGTCCTTTATGCGCTTTCAAAAACAAAGCTTAGAAGGACAGAACAAACAAGAAACTTTATTTGTGATTGAATAGGCTGTTCTGAAATTATATTTTTTTTGTTCTGAAACTTTTTGTTTTATATTTGTGATTTCAAAAACAATAAAATAGGAAACAAGCAGATAAAGAGGATAGAGTTGGAAACAATTCAAAGTTTGCTAAGAAGATAAACACCAGAAGATAGATAATAGATGATATGTATGGGATTCAAACTTGTATTTATATATGCCTATTTATCACTTGTAAATTTATTTAGATTATAGACTTATCGTAAATTGTTAAGTGCTATTTATCCATTAAATGAAAATCACTCTGGTACGATTGACAAACTAAAGTTTCTCAAATATTTTCATATAGCCTGTTTATGCGCTGCTTTTCATTCTTCTCTCTTTGCGGAAAAATTGAGATTGGGAAAAAATAAAATCATCTCAATTCTTATCGTTCATATTTATTCTTTCTTTAAATTATCATTTTGTTCAATTATTAAAATTGTGTCTAAGCTTTTGTATACTATTTACATCTTATTTATCAACTTCCAATTTTCTTTTTAGTTGCATTATGATTTGTCTTGTCTTTTTAGATATGGAGTCAAATAAACTTAATTCTCAAGGTCCTTTTAAACGAAAGTGGACTCCTATTGAAGATTTGAAACTAGTGGAGGCTTTGGTAGAATATCACATGAAAGGGAAGGTAACCCTGAGAATAATTTTAAGCCTAGATATTTGAAAGTCTTGGAAGGAAAGATTTCCACCAAATTACCTAATGCTGAGTTAAGAGCAAAACTAGATATTGAATCAAGATTGGGAACTTTGATAAAATTGAGTATTTTACCATTGTTCAAGTAAGATTGTAGTTTGTTGGTCAAATTTTACAACTGTAGGACACTTGATTGAAGACCCACAAGAATTTTTGAAAGGCCAATTGATTACTTATGTAGCTACTTCTGTACAATGAAATAAAAGCAATTTTATTTACAAAAAAGAAGAATAAGAGAGATTGGGTTTGTTGGAGGTCCTCTGTTCAAGATTGGGTTCATTAAACTAATCCTTATCAATTGTATTTGTAATTTTATAATAAGGGTATTTTAGACAATTTAATTTAAAGTACTTTTATTCCATTGTCTTCAAGTTTTCTGTCATCAAACAAATGAATAGTAATAAGTATTATATTACAGCATTTTGTATTCCTTATAATATCTATTTCTATTTCTATGTAATCACCATTACAGCCTATCAAATGTGCCCTTACTGTTTCAAAGTATGTCACAAGAATAGAATTTGTAATTCGTCCAAATTATTTTAAGCATCCAGACAAAGGGGAGAGAGATATATTTCCCTAAGCCTACATAATTTTTAAAAGATCCAAACAAGGCAAATGGTTTTCCATTCTCCTCCCCTCTCCTCTCCTTCCCCTTTGCACTGTCTACTCTCTCCTCTCTCCAAAATCCAAACACACAATCTATGCTGAGGAATTAGAGTCCCCATTGAAAAAGGATATGAATTGCTATTTGTTGTCATCTATTTGATAGATGTAATTGTGTTTTCAGTAAAAGATGTAGCTCCCTATTTCTATTATTGGAGGAGGGTTACATAGCTCTTCTCTTGTCCTAATGAGTCCCTGGCCAGTTATAAGTGTGCCTCTTGAGGGTTTTCTAATAGTAAAATCTCATTAGGCACCAAAGTTGTTTGTTTTTATTTTTTATTATTTATTATTATTATTATTATTTTTTAAATTGGTAAGCTACACACTTTTTTAATTTTTATTTTATAGGTATTGATTGGTAAGCTACACAGACACCATGGGTCTTGAACTAACAACCCCATTATTACGGGAGAGTAGAACTATAGCTCATTGGTCTAGTTAGGAACCAAGATAATACTTAATTGGCTTCGACAAGACCAATGGCCATGAAAAGCTTGCTCAACTTAATGCATAGGCCAAGGGTTTTGAAACAGAATTCTCAGAGAAAAAAACAAAAACACCAATCTATTTATCTATCAGAATTTTGTTTAGTCAAAGAACAATAATGAGCTCTCCAGCATTTCAAGGGGAGACACTAGGCATCAAGCACACTATCAATTTAAATTTCTTTTTCTTTCTATCATATGCATAAAGAAGAGAGAAAATAGTACCAAAATGGGATAGTCCTGAAGACTAGTGAGTGAACCAGTAAGATTATCAATTAAGGTTTAAGAAGCCACACCATTTAACCGAACAAAAAAAAAAAAGAAGACACGCAATTTAAGGATGAATCAATAAACAAGCATACCAAACCATAATACATTGCTCTACATTTAACAGTCAACATAGCTTGTCAAATCACTAGAAAGTCCTGACATATTTTATAAGTAAACTTCCCAATTAGTATGGAGGATCGAACTTTTGTTCTACCACTTACATAGAGAAAGACCTAACATTACTCTTGACACAAGAAGAAATGAACCCATTTTTACTGAGGCGGACAACCCAGATGAGAGAAAATCCAATTTCAAACATAACTATTGCTTTCCTTATAACTTGCATATGGAAGTACCCAAGTCAAATTCCAGACAATATAAAACATGTTTTAGTGATTTCAAATATGTTCCCAAGAAAAGTTAGGGGCACCTATTAAAAACAATTCTTCACATGAGTTACTTTGGACAAATTTTTTTAAAATTCCATGTAAGTAATGGACACTACTCCATATAAAACTTGTATCGCATTCCTAATAGGCCACAAACTACAGCCCAGGAACAACAGAGGTCTCTGCTGAAGGAGATTATTAGGCAATGATATAAGAGGTATTTTTTTAATATAGTATCTCCAGAAAATTTCATGTATTAGTTATCACAAAAACAAGGATCAAACTATCAATTCAATGATATTGAGAACATTACTACATAAACTAGAGCCAAGAAAGAAAAAAAGGAATAGGGAAAATCTCTGACCTGCCAATCCTGCACAAGCTGAAGAGAATACGATCACAGGTGGTGCCTGCATTTTAACGAGGTTTTAGGTCCATAAGAGAGTAAACATCTAAATATTTAGCTGAAACGCATGCACAAAATAGCCAAATTCAGGTGTTCTGAGCCCTGTGAATTCCAAAATAAAAAATCCAAATAACAATTATAATTAAAAATGAAAGGATAAGACCAGGCTTTTTTTGAGAAATATGACCCTTTGGTCCTTACCATGGTGTTATCTACAAGTCAAAAAAGTTTCTTCAATTAATGTATGTGGTGCACCAATGGACAAGACAAATTGGGTTTTCGATCCAAGAAGAATCGCTCTTGACCTTGAGGACACGATGGCCAAAAACTTAAGGTAAAGGCTCCCAAGGAAAAAAAAAATCCCTATTTTCTAGTCCAAGTTTCAAAGAGGCATATAAGAGGAGTCAATTGATTGGTTAGGGATTGACAAGCATAAAATCAGCTTCAACAGCAAGAAACATGCCTTAGTGCCTCATGTGGTCAGTTGATGCCCTCAAGGGCTTTGGGAAATCAAATGAACACTGTTCCATTGTAATGCATAGTTATCAACATTTTGCTGATCTATGAATGTAGGCCCTAGGCCAGATGGGTTTACTATGGCCTTCTTTCAGAAATGCTGAAGTGTTTTATAAAGGGATGTCATGGTTTTTTTCACGGATTTTCATAGCCAGTGTGTTTTTGAGAAATCTCTTAATGCCATTTTTCTATGTTTGATCCCCAAAAAGTCTAATGAAGTCAATATTATAGACTTTCATCCTATTAGTCTTGTGGGCAGCCATTATAAGCTTTTGGCTAAGGTTTTGGCTCATAGACTCCAAGGGTTTTTGGATAAGCAGATATCTGATTCTCAGAATTCTTGTGGGAGGGAGACTAATTCTTGATTTGGTTCTAATTGCTAATGAATGCTTAAATAGCAAGTTGAAGAGTGGCACTCCTAGTGTTATAGTTAAGGTAGACATTGAGAAGGCTTATGATTATGTGAACTGGAATGCCTTATTGTATCTTATGGAAATGATGGGCTTTGGAGCGAGGTGGAGTAGTTGGATTAAGGCATGTATTTTTACAGTTAAATTCTCAGTTCTAGACAATGAGTCATGAAGAGTTTATCACACACAGAAGTAACAGAGAATTACAAGAAATACTGAATGAAGACGAAGAAGAACAGAGAGCAGAGGAAGAAGAGAGAGAGGAGAGAAATTGAGAGAAAAATATCTTCTTTATTGAATGAAAATTATGAACCCTCAAAACTTAATACAATCTAAGATACACTACCATATATATACATTTACACATTCAGCTATAACAGAATAGATACACTCCTAATTATGCGCCTAAGATCACGGAAGCAACAGCTCAATTGTAACTGTTTTTGGCGCCATAGTAACTGACATTTGAGTGGCTCAACGACATCATTTGGCTACACAGTGAGGAGCACTAAAGTCCTTTAATGAAACGGTGTGTAGCACTAAAGTCCTTTAATGAAACGGTGCGCATCAATCAGTTATAATCTCACACGAGGCACGTGCTGCTGAGTCTAAGTTGAAACTGAATCTCCATTTCTCTGTGCTTGAGCTTCATCTTCAACATCCCCCCTCAAACGAGAGGGGGAGGAATCCACCAGGAGTTTGGAACGAAAAGAGAGAAAAGGAGGAGCAGATAAAGGCTTTGTAAAGATATCAGCCATGTTATCTTTGCCAGAAACAAACCCAATTTTGAGATCCCTGCGAAGAACCTTCTCTCTAACATAATGATAATCAACTTCCAAGTGCTTAGTTCGTGAATGGAAGACAGGATTGGCAGAAAGGGCAATAGCTGATACATTATCACACCAAATAACTGGAACATGGGGAAGAAATATACGAAGTTCTTTGAACAAAATTCTTAACCATGAAAGTTCAGCAGCGGTTGTAGCCAATGCTCTATATTCTGCCTCAGTGGAGGAGCGAGATACAATTGGTTGTTTCTTGGTAGACCAAGAAATTGGATTGGGACCAAGAAACACCAATAAACCAGTGGTGGAGCGTCTGTCTGAAGGGTCTCCAGCCCAATCTGCATCAGAGAAGGCAGTGAGAGACAAAGGGCCAGGTGAGAAGCAAATGCCATGATTCAAAGTGCCTCTGAGATATCTAAGAACACGTTTATCAGCTTCCAAGTGAACTGAGGTGGGTTTGCTCATAAATTGACAGAGTTGATGAACACTGAAGGCCAAATCTGGTCTGGTAAATGTAAGGTATTGAAGAGCACTTACCATACTCCTATACACAGTAGGATCAGATAAGGGAACACCAGAATAAGCACCAAACGAGAGGTTGAGCAAGAAGGAGTCTTCACAGGTTTGGAATTTGCCATATTGAACCTATGTAAGACATCAGATGCATACTTAGATTGAGTGAGAGAGATGCCATGCTGAGTATGAGAAATTTGTACCCCTAAGAAGTAGTTTAAGGGACCCAAGTCCTTGAGGTCAAACACTTGACTTAGAGCAGTAATCAGATGAGCAACTTGAGATGCACTATTTCCTGTAACAATAATGTCATCCACATACAACAATAGGTAGATAATGGTACTTGAGGACTGAAAAATGAAGAGGGAGCTGTCAGCTAAAGATGCAGTGAATCCCAAATGGAGAAGGTGGAAGGTGAACCTCTCAAACCATGCTCTAGGGGCCTGTTTAAGACCATATAAGGACTTATGAAGCTTGCACACATAAGTAGGATGAAGAGGATCCACATAACCAGGTGGCTGCTGCATATAAACATCCTCCTTAAGATATCCATGTAGAAATGCATTGGAGACATCAAGCTGCCTTAAACTCCAACTACAACTAACAGCAGTGGCAATGACAAGTCTCACAGTAGCAGGTTTGATGACAGGACTAAAGGTTTCATGGAAATCAATTCCAGCCTGTTGGTGAAAGCCTTTTGCTACCAGTCTGGGGGTTTTTTTTTTGGTAGTTCTTGTGGTATTCACCAAGGGGATCCTTTGTCTCCACTTTTATTTCTTTTGGTTATGGAAGCGTTGAGTAGACTATTGAAGAGAACGAAAAATGGTGGTTTTCAAATGGGGTCCCATAGACAACAAGTTGTGCATATCTCTCATCTACCTTTTGCTGATGATACTATATTGTTCTATGATGCTTCTAAGGAACAGTTATTATACATTCGGACGGTGATGATCTTCTTTGAAGCTATTACGGGCCTAAAAGTAAATGTAGGCAAGAATGAGATTGTTCCTATTGGTGATGTTGGGAATTTGAATGTTTTGGCTCATACCTTTTGTTGCAAGGTGGGTACTCTGCCTATGAGATATCTGGGCATGCCTTTCGGGGCCCATTATAAGGATTCATTGATATGGAATCCTATTATAGAAAAGATAGAGAAAAGGCCATCTAGTTGGAAATGACTTTTTTTGTCGAAAGGTGGCAGGCTTACTTTGTTAAAAAGTACTCTCTCAAGCCTTCCCACCTACTTTTTATCTTTGTTTACTATCCCTCAGGCTGTGACAGCTAGAATAGAAAGGATTCAGAGGAATTTCCTTTAGGGGGCCTCAAAGGATGTTTTTAAATATCCTTTAGTTGCTTGGGATAAGGTCTATTTGCCAATTGAGTGTGGTGGTTTAGGATCCGGAGGATTAGGTTGTTTAACAAGGCCTTGCTTGGGAAGTGGTTGTGGCGTTTTGGGAAAGAAAGTAACAGATTATGGCATCAGGTTATACCAGCCAAATATGGTAAGGCGAGAGGAGGCTGGTGCACTAGAGGGGTAAGAGGTTCACATGGGTGTGGGATGTGGAGGAGTATTAAGGAAGGAATAAAGAAGTTCTTTAGTCGGATTCTGCATAATGTGGGGGAGGGTTGCCATGTTAGTTTTTGGCATGATCCATGGAGTGGATCTATTCCTTTGAAGGAAATCTTTCTTGCTATGTTTGCTTGCTCTTTATCTAAAGAAGCATGGGTCTCTGACTTGGTAGTATCTGCTTCAGAAGGAGGTAGTAGCAGCTGGAATTTACTTTTCCATCATGGTCCTCAGGATTGGGAGGCAGAAACTGTTTATTCCTTTTTTAAGCTTATTTATTCCTCTATGCTGAGGGGTGAGGGAGATGATCACCCGGTTTGGAGATGATCAACCGGTGTGCAAAGGTGCCTAAACGGGTGTCTTTCTTATGGACAACAGCTAATGATGGGATACTCACCATTGATAATCTTGTTAAGAGAGGTCAGTCCCTGGTTAATAGGTGTTGTTTATGCTGCTGCAATGGGGAATCAGTGGATCACCTTCTTCTTCATTGTAAGTTTTTTCACGCTTTATGGTGTGAAGCTTTTGCAATGTTTAGGATCGAATAAGTAATGCCGAGGTTAGTTAGCTCTTTTTCTTTATCTGGAGAAACTGGTTTGGAAAGCGTAACCTATGAAGCACCGACGCGGCTCCATAGGAGCCGCACCCGAGTCGGACTCGGCGGGACGCAGCGACGTGGCAGGGACGCCATTGACCGCGAGTCCGTGCCGCGTTGGGCTGCATCCTGCCACATGGCATTGCCGAATCGGGCCGACGTGGTGCGAATCGGGCCGTATCGGCCGATTCAGCTGAAACTCGAAATTTTCGGTTCAATCTGAAATTTTCGGTTCAGGTCGAAATTAAAAAAAGAAAAAACCTGTGTGAAACGCACCGTTTGAACTTAACCTAAAAATCCCTCAGACTCTCACGCACTCTCACTTGTCCAAAAGACTCCCTCTCACTCCGTCCCTCATCTCTCTTTCTCTGTGCTCTCCGCGACTCCGCCTCCGGCCTCTCCCTCTCTGCCGTGTTCTCTCCTTCAGGTGTGCTCTCTCTTCTCTTTGCTTCCCCTTTAGTCTCTATTTTTACTATTTCTCTCTTCTCTGTGCTGTGTTTGCTATGTTTGTGTGCCTGTTAAAAACCGATTTCATCCAAACACTCTTTCTTCTCTGTGCTATGTTTGCTGTGTTTGTGTGCTTGTTTTTCGGTTCTTGTGGGAGTTAAAGGCTTTTGTAGTTGCAGGTTGTAATTTTAATTGTAGATTGGTGATAATGTTTGACTGCTTTGTACTGGTATTGTTGCAATGAATAAAACAATGGTGGGATTTGTGTGTATTGTTATTCTACTATAAATTATGTAAAAAACAAGTGCATTTTCTTAATTTTTCTGTAACTTTTATTTTAAGCTTGTAGGGTGAGGACTTGAAGTTTTGTTATTATTATTATTAATATGGCTGCTGTGGACCTGCGGTTTACAAATTTTATCAGTTAGGATAAGAATCTTATCTTATCCTAATTGATAAAATTTGTAAATCAGTTAGGATAAGATAGGATTCAGAAGTGATTTGTGAACCTGTGAATCTGTGATTTGTGAATCTTAGGTTCTTTTCAATCTTAGTTTTATTTAGTTAATAGTTATTAGTTATTACTTATTGTGATTTGTGAATTTGTGAACTTGGATTTGATTTATTATTAATTTATTTAGTTAATAGTTATTATTTGTAGGTTAAATTGAATCTATTAAATTTGCAATGGACGAAGTTACTAGCACAGAAACTTCACCTTCATCTAATCAAGAAGTAAATGATGAATCTCCTCTTTGGCAGTATATGACTAAAGTAGAAAAACCACCTGGTGCTTCTGTTAAATCAGGTAGAAACACATACTTTAAGTGCAACTATTGTGATATAGTTTATATGGGATCCTATTCTAGGATTAAGGCTCATTTATTAGGAATTTCTGGCAAAGGTATTAGAGCATGCCCTAAGGCGAAGAGCCATAGGCAGGAAATGCAGCGAATGCATGATCAAGTTGAGAATGATAAGAAAGAGAGAGAACGGAGAAGTCAAATTCCCTTACCCCTACCTCCCCCAGGCCGTGGGCTTGCTCCTATTTCCCCATTTCGAAGACAAGAAGGGAGTGATAGTATAAATCCGGTTGATAGTAAGAGGAGGAAGGTGGATTCTCCTTTACAGAAAGCATTCCAGAATAATGCTAGACATGATTTGGATAGCAGAATTGCTAGGATGTTTTACACCAGTGGGCTTCCGTTTAACTTTGCAAGGAACCCACATTATCGTAGTTCCTATGCATATGCTGCTACCATAACATTCTGGGTTATCTTCCTCCTGGATACAATGCCTTGAGAACAACACTTTTGTAAAAAGAAAGAGCTCATGTTGAAAGACTTTTGAAACCAATTAAGGACTCTTGGCTTGAAAATGGTGTAAGTATAGTTTCTGATGGATGGTCAAATCCACAAAGGAGGCCTCTTATTAATATTATGGCTGTATCAGATGGGGGTCCAGTGTTTATAATGGCAGTTGATGGGTCATGTAAGTTCAAAGACAAACATTATATTGTTGGGGTGTTAAAGGATGATATAAAAGAGATTGGACATGAAAAAGTTGTCCAAGTCATCACTGATAATGCTAGTGTGATGAAGTCTGCTGGAGCTCTTATTGAAGGTGAGTATCCTAAAATATTTTGGATACCTTGTGTTGTCCACACTCTTAATTTAGCCTTGAAGAATATTTGTGCAGCAAAAAACACTAAAAAGAATGAAGTTACATATGAGGAATGTAGCTGGATTACACGTATTGGTGATGATGCATCCTTCATACGTGTTTTTATCATGAACCATTCAATGAGGTTGGCAATGTTTAATGATTTTGTCCATTAAAATTGCTCCAAGTTGCTGATACTAGATTTGCTTCGGTTGTTGTAATGCTGAAAAGGTTGAAGTTGATAAAAAGATGCCTTCAAGCCATGGCTATTAGTGACCAATGGGCTTCTTATAGAGAGGATGATGTTAGAAAAGCTCAAAAGGTGAAAGATATGATTCTAAGTGATCTTTGGTGGGATAAGGTTGATTATATTCTTGAATTCACAGCACCCATTTATGATATGCTAAGAATAGCCGACACAAATAAGCCTGGTCTTCATCTTGTGTATGAGATGTGGGATTCAATGATAGAGAAGGTGAAGGCAATAATATATCGGCACGAAGGCTTGGAAGATGATCAGTATAGCTCATTTTGGGCTGTGGTGTATGATATACTCATTGATCGATGGACTAAAAATTGTACACCAATATATTGCTTGGCTCATTCCTTAAATCCTAAGTAAGTACATTTATTTTCTATTTTCCTTAGTTTATCCTTTTAGTAAAACACACGTTTCATCTATATTTGTTTTTTAATCTTTAACTAGGCATTACTCCATTGAATGGCTTTCGGGGAATCCAAAACGCATCCCTCCACATCGGGATCATGAAATTTCTATGGAAAGAAGCAAGTGTTTGGAACGATACTTTGAAGATATGAATGAATTAACAGTGGTGAAGTTTGAGTTTGTTACATTTTCAGGAGGGAGGTTTCCTTCACCAGATGCCTTAACAGATAGGTGGGCCTTACAACCTTTGGTTTGGTGGCAATACCATGGCTCCACATTTCCAACTCTTCAAACTCTTGCCCTTAAACTTCTTGGACAACCTTGTTCATCCTCATGCGCTGAGAGAAATTGAAGCACATACAAATTCATTCATTCCTTAAAAAGAAACAAAATGACTCCTGCACGTGCTGAGGAATTTGGTATATGTGCATTCTAATCTTCAACTCTTGTCAAGGCGCAATGAGGAGTACGTACATATAGCAACAAAGATGTGGGATATTACAGGAGACTTTTGGAATGAGAGCGACATACATGGAGGAGCTGGAATTCTTGAGAATGCAGCCCTTACACTTGATGAGCCAGAGTTGGAGGCCATGATTATTGGGAATGCTAACACTAGTGCTACTACTAGTGAAAGTGAAGTTCGAAGTGAAGTTCGAAGTGAAGCTCGAAGTGAAGCTATTGATATTGAGGATGATGATGTTGGTGTTTGATTGTCTTGTTGATTATCTTTTATTTTGTTTTAGTTTCGAACTTGTGAGTTGTAGTCTAATTTTCGAACATCATGGACTGTTTTAGTTTTAATCTTGGGGGTTGTATTTAATTTATGAACATCTTGTTTTAGTTATTATCTATTATTGCTCTTAAATTTAGTATATGTTTATATAATGTGAAAAAGTATGCTTAGTAATATGTTAAAAATATAAATAAAAATATTTTTAATAATTTTTTAATCGCCGAGTCTCGCCGCACCCGCACCAGCACCCGAGTCCCGAAACGCACCTGTGCTTCCTAGAAGAGAATACCAACAATAAAACCCAACCCCCAAAATAAGAAGCAAAATTTAGAGAACCTCATTGAAACATTTAAACGTGGCATTAGGTATGATATAACAGGTTATAATCTGAACAAACCTATTGAAGCTAATTCACCAATTCGCCAAAATTATTAGAATTTAAGGGAAAAAATCAATTTGTAAGAAGAAAGGTCATGACTGATACAATAAAACACAACACCCAACACCCATAATAGGAAGAAAAATTCAAATAACCCCACTGAATTATTAAAACATGGCATTGGGTATAGTAAAAACAAAGCATAATCTGAACAAACCCATTATAGCAAAATCACCAAATCATCCCAAATTATAGTATTTAGGGAAGAATCTATATCCGGATGAAGAAATTACCTTGGAAAAGCTATCCCTGATAAGTGGTGGAACAGTCCACTCACTAGTTTCCTGCAATCAAGAAGCACTATAAAAGGACTTGAAAATTATGAAGCAAAAAAAAAAAAAGGTGGGTGTGGAAATAGATTATAGAAAAAGAAAAAAGTTTAGAACTTTCACCATGTCCTTGGAAAGAGGACCTGCACAGTGATGACATCTCATGTCAATAGTACTCGCTTTCAATCCTGACATTCCCTTCTCAATTCTCAGTTCCAACTAATTGACTGCTCTCCTTTTTATCTTAATTTGAAAACCCACAGTACCTTAGAGAAACAACAAGTAGTACAGTAAGTAACCCAAATTCAGCGACTGAAATCTAATGTAATAAATCAGTAAAATGATGATACCCATTTGACAATATAAGCAAAAAATAAAATTCATGGTCTAAATTTATTAACATGGAAACAAATGCGCATGTAACAATCAAATTTGAGCATCAAATGAAACGAAAACTCATCTGTTCTGTCCTCTTACTATGACAGATCCCCAAAGAGAGAGAGAGAGAGAGAGATGTAAGTCTATGAAAAAACCCAAATAAATGGAAGGACATCATCTCCAGCAGACTAGGCAAATTTTTATACTATTTGAAAAATGAACAATGTACACTTTCCAACAGGCTTTCTATCTCATTCTCTATTTCATTTAAATATTATTTTTTTCATTCATTATTTATTTATTTTTAACAACTACACATTTTTCAACATTTTTTTATTTAACACCTGATTATTATAATAGAAAAAAAAATATTTGAAGAATGAACATTAGCTCATTAGACTTGATGAGTTACTGTTCATGAGGGAAAAAAAAAAGGACATAGCTAGTCCCTTGGAGCATGAACAGTAGCTTTTTTTGTGAGCTTGCTCTCTAAAGTAGAGAGCATCTTGTGTTTAGCTAGTCCCCTGGAGATGCTCTTACAAGAGAAAAAAAAAAAAAAAAGACAAGAAATTATAAGCTGCTGCGTTTGGCTCAATGTAAATTGAATTCCGAGTTTAAAATGAATGCAGGGGAAAATGAATTCTCGTTAAGAAAATAAAATCAGAGTGTTTGGTTCTACAATGGAAAAGAGTCCGAAAGACGATTTTCTGTATTTGGTAACATTCTGAAAATGCTATTTTCCTACAAATGCTTCCCATTTTCTTAGTCATTTTCTTAACTTCCAAACAAATTTCATTATAGAAAATTTCAAAATATACACTTAACACAACCAAAAATCAAAATAAAATTATTTATTCACGATATATACATGATATACTCGGTGAGAGGAGGAAGAAAGAGTGAGAGATTGAGGGAAAGAGAGATAGATTAGGAAAGAGAGAGATTGATACCAACGAAGGACGGCGGCAGCTAGATTGGGTGGGTGTGGGTTTGCCGAAATGAGGATTGGGTTATGTGGGTAGATGGGTAGCTTGGATGTGGATTGGAGCTCATGGAGGAGCGTAGCTTGGATGGTGGCGGTGGTGGATTAGAGACATGCAACGGTGGAGCATGGCGGTGAGGTTGAGTGGGAAGAAAAGATGGAGAAATCTCACCATTGAGTGGAGGAAATGGATGGCTTGGGTGGTCGGAGCTGAGTTTCGTCGCGTCGGTGCATAAGGTGGTGCCAGAGCAGTGCTATTACCGAGATGGATGAGTGGTCACAGCTGAGCTTTGGAGAGAGTGTGTTCTGAGAGTGAGGCATATGAGGAGTTAGAGGAGGGTGTAAATGGATTGAAGGTAAAATAACTGTGTAAACCATTTTACAGGTGAAGGGGTCTTTTTCCGGTCAAAGTGTAAATAAAATTCCATTTGACCGTATTTACAGGTGGAGCCAAACACATACAAGGGTGTAAAACATTTTTCGGAAATCATTTACACCCAAAACAAATACAGCCTAAGTTGCGCAACATGGACATAGGTACAGATACGACACAGGTACGGATATGGGGGTACAACAATTTTTGAAAAATAAGGATACGATACGGCGTGGGTATGACAATTAAATAATTAATTAAAATTTATATTTAGGCATATTTTTCAATATTTTTAGACATAAAATACGTTTATGCCTAGAATTTAAATTATGTAAGAATTACGAATAAGTAAACTAACACCCAAAGTAGTACAATAATATACATAAATGTTTAGAGTACAAACCAAAAGTTTAAATAGGCTACATTCAACGTCAAACTAAAAACATAAAAGGAAAACATTATAATTTATAAGGCAAAAGGCTGAGTAAAGAAAAAAAAATTATATATATATAATATATATGTGTCATATTGTGTCACTCTCACCCTAATTTTTAAAAAAAAAAAGCGCGTGAGAAAGAAAGTTATAACTTATAAGTAAGTAAAGTAACACTTGTAACCCACCCAAAGCAAATAAAAGAGAGAAAAAAAAAAAAAAGGAAGAGAAATCACAAAACAAAGAGCCTATCCACGCCAAGAGAAAGAGATCAGAAGGGACAGAGGGCACGACGACTGTTTATGGAGCTCACCGATCGGCCCAATTTAGCATTGGCAAGGGACAGAGGGTAGAGGGAGGGTTGGGCTATGGGTTTCAAATTTCATGGTAATGATTTCTCAGACTCAAGCTTTTTTGTTTTAGAGTATATCACAAAATCAACGGTAACGATTTGTCGATCTGTCAAAATCTGTGAATTTTTGTTCTTTTGTTTTGTTTTGTTTTTGTTTTGTTTTTGTTTTTGTTTTTCACTGCTGGCTTGTCCGCTGTGTTGGCACCGTGTCAGCACCATGTCAGAGAAGCGAAAAAAAAAAAAAAAATAGGACACCGCTTAGACACCGGAGTCCGGCGAGTCTTACTAGTATCGATGTCCGACACGTGTCGGACACCAGTACTTTGCCAAAATTGGTGTGTTGGTGCAACCTAGATGATAAGTACTTGTCACATAAAATTCTTTATTGAGCTGAAACAAATTCTCACTTTGTATATTGCACATCTATGAACTTTATTGAATTATTCTAGTTATAGATATGATTTAATAACGTAGGAACCTTTCTAGGGAAGAGCCCTTTAGATTCGCCTCTAACCAATAAAACTGACAAGCAACTAACTCTAACTGCCAGAACTAGTTGCCGGGTAATTCAGGGACATTCATAGATGGTCCTTTATTCATTTAAAGAAAATATGAGCTCTTTGTGTCATACACTCATACTATACTACTGGCTTTCACACAATCATGTAGGCGTTTCTTTGTATGAAATCGGACATTGGATAGATGTGATTGCAAATTCTATGGCTAAGATTGAGGGCTTAAAACAGCAAGAAAAGATAACTCAACTTACTTAACTATAAATCTTTCCCAATCCTTCCATTCCATAAATTCCTAAACAAAAACAAGGTAATCAAGGAGTACCAATAGATCCTAGAAGCAAAGCCATTGGAATACGATCACATGGGATTAAATGTTAGGAATGGAAGACATATCATCTATAGAGGGAAAAAACATAACAAAATATGGGTTAAAAAAACAAATCAACTTGAAAAGAAAAGCAAAAGGCAAGCAAAGCTACCAGCGCAATGGTGTCGTTTTCTACATCTTATATACTACCAATAAAGATTCACTAATCTCGGTCCTTGAGGTCAGTGGAGACAAGCAAGGAGATGACTAGGTGAGATATGAGGAAAGAAAAGGTCTGCCATGGAGAATAGAGAACAAAAGATGGCTTAATAGTTAGGAAGGAGAAGATGGGTTAGGAAAATAAGAACTTGAAAAGGAAAGGTTTTAAAGTGAGAGTTAGACAAAATGAGATATTATGCTACTAAAGAGACTTCACCACACTTTTTATTTGAAAAACATATTTTCAGGTAGAAGAAAAAACAAAATGACTTTTAAGCCTAGGAAGCATGGGTGCGGTGCGGCGTCAGGGTAATTTTTGTAAAAGTAAGACAGATGTGGTGGGATACGTTTTTTAATTAAATATTAAATATATTGTTATTTATATTTTCTATATATTGCTAAACAGTTTTTTTTTATATAATGGTAAATATATATCAATTTAAGAGTAATAGTAGATAATAAAGTGAGAATTGAGATGATTTTTGGGTTATAGTCTTCACTTCTTCCTTGTAATTTTGATACGCTGCCCTTTCAATTTCAACTACTACATCAACAGTTTCCATCTCTTTCAAGTCTTGTTGCATTACTTCAAGCTTCCCTTGATCACTTGCATCTATCTTTAACTTAGCATCCCTTATGTTGCTCACTAGACAACTTGTACCTTTGAAAAAGTCAGTAGAGTACTCATGCATAGGACATAAGGGCTTTGATAAATCTTTCAAAGAAAAATAAACGCAATCTTTGAAAAAATTTGCTGGACTTTGAGGCATTTCTATAGGCTGGTCAGGTTTTATTTTGGCAGCTTTTGTTGCTACACCATAATTTTTAGCTTCTAGATCTTTTCCTTCAATAACTTTTGGCTTTGATACTTTAAATTTATCCATCTCGGCTAAGGTCAGAGATTTCAAAACAACCTCCTTCTTACCAACCATTAAAGCATAGGTGTTTTCTCCCTCATAATGTTTTACATTTCAGTCAAAGAGCCAAGGTCGACCAAGAAGGATATGTATAAAGGATATGTATAACTTTCATAAGAATTATATCACACATGATAGAATCACTATAAATACTGCAAGAAAAAGAAATAAGGCATCTATGAGTTATCGGATTAGAAGTGTTGTCTATCCAAGCCACTTTGTATGGTTGAGGATGAGGTTCAACTAGAAGCTTAAGGTGTTCAACCGTGGAAGATGACACAACATTCATGCAACTTCCCCCATCAATAATAAGCTTCTTTGCTTGGTTTCCACAACGAACCAACATCTGAAATATTGAAGTTTGCCTCCAATCCTCTTTCTCTACTTTAGGGTTGCTAAAATACATCTCACTACAGACAACTACAGATAAAAGAGAAGTATCCACTTCATCCTCCTCCGAGTCATCCATGGCAAAATCTCCATAATCAAATGCATCCTCCATATTACCTTCATCTTGCTCACAATCACTCAATTTCCCCCTAAACAATCTCCCTGATCATGTAGACATGATGCAAAATCCCTGCTCTAATACCAAACTGATGTAGGACAAGGGGGAGCAACAAAATCTGATTTAGAACACCAGGGGCAGATCTGTTATAGCTTGGGTTTTGAAGAATTAGGGTTAGGTTTTGGTAGGGAATAGGTTAGAAAATAACAAGAATTATAGGGTTTCCAAAGGGGACAAGGATTAGTAGGGTTTTAGAATGAAAACAAAGGTGAAAATCAATATTTGGGTTGCTATGAACAGTGATGTGAATAGTAACCGTGAATGGTAAAATTAAAGAAAATAGATAAATTATAGACATCACACTTAGACTTCCTAAGCATCACACCTAGAGTTCCTTGGCATCACAACTCGGAGAAGGTTGCATCACACAAACCATAAGAAGGCTTCATAGCTCTTAAATTCTGAAAACATTAATTAAAAATTCTCCCAATAGAAAGTACTACAATTCTTTAAATAGAAAACTAATACCTAATCCTAGTTGAACTAGGATTTCTTAAAACCCTAATAAGACTTGGACTTGGACTTAAGCTTTTACTACTAAGCCCAACTAAATAACCAAACTTAAAATAAAGCCTAAAAGAAGATCTAATGGACTGTTAGCACAACCCATTCCAGAATATTATATGAAATTATAACACTACCCTTGATACATAAAATCAAATAAAATATAATAAATCTATCTTCCCATTGCCTCCTACATCACTTTCTCTCACTCCATTAATCACTCTTCACCCAGGGGCTGATCACTCACTCCTCTAATCATTTTGTTCCATCTAGATCAATTGGGATTGGGAAAACTCGCAACTCTAGGCTTGGTTTGCCTATATCCAGGTAATCAACTATGCCTTTTCCATTCTAAGACTTTTCTTAACTAATACAATACACAGAATTTTATTTATGCATTGGAGTTAAAGATGGTTTAAGCGAATGGAAGAGCCTTAGATTTAATGGATTAAATTGCTACAGTGAAGGGATTAGGGTCTGCACTAGTTGGACTCTACAGTTGCCTAGTGGAATCGGTTACTCTATTGAATAGATTTTTTTTAGTGTTCCTTGAAGTGAGGTTTCTAGAGAGGATTAAATTCAGTGTAGGCAAATAGGAATAAATTGGATTAAGTGGCTTTGTTTTAGTGTAAAAATTAATTAGTGTATTTGATCGTATTAGGTTGAACTCCTAACTTTGGTGTTCTTTTGGTATGGCTTTTGGAGGTAAGTAACCTTTCCCCTAATTGGTTATACTTTTGCTTATACTACTGTATTTCAGCTACTAAACATTGTTTTACAATTGTTAAAAATTTATTTCAATGGTTTTAGCTACATTGATTTAAAGTAAAGAATAACGAAACATCATAAATGAACTTGATTTACCATATATGATTTTGGACAATCTGATTATGTTCTGATCTCTAATACCCAGCAAATAGGGGTCATTCATTGATACCGTAACTAGTTTCATATGAGGCATCACAAGCCCATCGTGTTTCTAGACCCAGCTAATGGGGGATATACATTGACACGAAATTAGTTTCACCTAAATATGATGCCTAGTCACGAGGATATAGCGTGACTATAGTCGTATAAGATTGTTAAGAATATGAATTTGTTTGAATAATTGAACTGTTTTAAGTCCATAAAACTTCTTATGCTTTTGGAACACATTGTAAATTAAAACTTTTGATATATGTGAACTATTTGATCTTATGTATAGTGTACTACTTTGTTGATCTTTATGCTTGATCCGGCTAGTTAGGATTTTGGTTACTTATTGAGTTGTCAACTCACCCCATTTCCCTCTAGTTTCAGATTACAAAGAATAGCAAGCTTGGGGACTTATCCTGAGGTTGTGCACATGAAAGGAGATTAGGAACTTTTGGGCAAGATGATATTGTAATAATTGGTATTTCTTTTTGTTGATTAATATTAATGCTCATAAGGTTTGGATTGTTGCTTCTATTGGTATTTTAGAGATCTTTTAAAAATTTCATTATTAAGGATATTTTTGGATTTGTTTGAGGTAATTTTCTTCAAGGATATTTGTTAGTCTCTTATAGGCCTTGCACACTAGTAAGGTGTAAACCTTATAAGAGTGCAGTCGTTGTTATGTGCCTAGTCTAATGGTCAGGTTGGGCCGTGACGCTTAAAGAAAATAAAAATCACAACTTAAAACACAAAAAGCTTAAATGGGATAGCTTGATGAGATCTAAAATACTTATATAAGTGAAAGAGATTAAAATTGTGGCATGGTCAAAAGAGACCCATCTCAAGAACGTACATTGGGAAAGAGCGAAGCTTTGTTATTTAATTTTCCTCAAGTTTTCTTAAGCAGAAAGGCTCTAGATTTATAGGGGAAAATGTGTTTCTAAGTTTCTGTGGAGTTTGAGGATCTATGGAAACTGGATATCCAATTCACACACATAGTCAAGAGGAAAAGTGTGCGAGAAATGATAAATAATTGGGTGGATTAGGTTTTGCTTTATGTTGGATTGAATTTATAAAGAGAGAAAAGAAGTTGAGAAAGAGAGAGATAAGAATGGTCGAATTTGATTGGGCGATTTGGGATAGTTTTGAATCATACTCAATATACATATAACAGCATAGCATAAATTGCCACAAAATCTATAAAAAAAAACATGCCGCCAACCACCAGTTGGTCCTCGGCCATAAACACACGCACAATCAAGTGGCTTATACCAGAAGTAGGGGTTTGTTGCACGTATTAGCTCTAGAATTACTACGGTTATCCGAGTAGCAGGTACCATCAAACAAACTATAACTAATTTAATGAGCCATTCGCAGTTTCACAGTCTAAATTAGTTCATACTTACACATGCATGGCTTAATCTTTGAGACAAGCATATGACTACTGGCAGGATCAACTAGGTAGCATTCCTCATCGATGCCAGCGTCGCCTAGAGGCCTTGGCTCGCCTGAGGGCAAGGAAGGGTGCGGACGGGCACAACGATCGTGCAGGGCAAAGCGATGACACTCGCTTGGTACGTTGGCAAAGGGCCCCAAACCCACATAATGTTCTGCATCTAAGGCCACGAGCATGCCCACGGGGTCCACAGTGGCAACGTAGAGGCCGCGAGGCACGCGTGGGACACGAGGACGACTTCAAGGTCTTGTCAACACCCTGCGAGGAGCGTTGACTAGGAATGAATCTACAAGAGGGACGAATGCCTTCAAGGCAGGTATACAGCACAAGGACTTGAATTGTGTTCGAGTGACTCTTGGAACAACACTAATTGGGAGCACGCCAGACAATTCGATGTGCGAGCACAGAGCTTGCCAAGCCATGCAACCCTGCCACCACTCACACACTATCACGTACACTAGACCGCAACTCTACCAAACGTACCCCACAATGACATGCCGCAAGGCCTGCCATGCATAAGGAAGCATCGAGTGGCGCTGAGTCCATACTGCTGGGCGTGAAGGACAACACTACTAAACCATGTGCCTGCAAGGATGGGTCGTCGCCACGCAGAGGCCCGATGGTCGCTATGGGACTTGCTTCGCACAATAATGGGTGAACAAACACCTTCCGCTTTGTGAGTGCATGCCCAAGCTATACCAAGCTTACATGGCTCACCAACCACACACAAGAACTACAAGGGACATCTAAGGACACCGTCGCCATCGTCGTCGTCGCCGCTGCTGCAACCACGCAACTGCTTAGTAAGAAAGACACACGCAAGCCCAATAGTTGCATGGAACTTGCTTTGTGCAACAATGGGTGAAACTAACATTGTCTGCGTTGTGACAGCTTGCCCAAGCTAAACCAAGAATGCATGCATCTCCCCCACCACACGGCTATAGAGACCATTGACCCCCCGCCATTGGGCACAAGTGGGTGTGGCCTTATGCCATGGAGCACGTGAGGTTGGGTGCCTAATGGTTCGTCATGAGCATGCCTACCCATGGCCAAGCTCAAGAGGGGTCGCTCTTGTGCATCGCCGAATACCTCCTCCCCCCTAAAGAGCGCTTAGGAAAAAATCCGCTCTGGCACTAGGAAACATTAATTTGTTAAGGAGGAATAATGAGCATTTTTTGGAGAAATTCTTGGAGTCTTGCCCTGATTATTTACACATAAGCTAAGAAAAATCTAACCTTCAACCTGTCAAACTTTGGAGGCTAGATTCAACAAATTTTATTTTTTATGATTTTCGAAAGCCTGAAAATAGGAAAAATCATAAAAAATTCAAAAACGCTTGGAACGCCAAACTGCTTGTTGGAAACCTCCTCTAAAATCATGGAATGAATTTAGGAACACAAAAACAAAAAAAAGAAGGCATGAGCCAATTTTGCCGGAATGCGGGACGATGCAGGGTGATGCAGTGTGGTGTGCATGCAAGCATGCCCCTGGGCACCCTGTCATGCACAATGCCTGCCTCCTTGTTGCAAATAATCCCCTTTTCCAAAAAAAAAAAAAAACCCTCATTTTTTGGGAAATCACTCCAAATTTATGGGCAAGGCAGACAAGGCTAGGGCATGCAATAACTAAGGCTAAGGCAGCCCCCCATGGGCAAGATGCCTAGGTCAGTGCATGCAGCCTCCATGGGGACGCAGCCAAGGCCAAGGCAGCCCCCATGGGCATGCTGCCAAGGCCAGTGCATGCAGTAGCCTTCTCATAGGCAAGAGGCATACAACCAAGGCTAGTGCATGTAGCAGCCTCTCATGGGAAGAGGCACGCAGCCAAGGCCAAGGTAGCCCCCATAGGCACGCAGCCAAGGCCAATACATGTAGCCAAGGCCCAAGAGGCACGCAGCCAAGGCCCAAGAGGCACGCAGCCAAGGCCAAGGCAGCCCCCAATGGGCATGTTGCTAAGGCCAGCAGCCCCCAATGGGCATGCTGCCAAGGCTAGCCTCTAATGGGTATACTGCCAAGCCCGGGGCACATAACCGAGGTCAAGGCAGCCCCAATGGGTGGGTAAGCAACGAAGGGCAAGGCAGAAGCCCCATGGGCACATGGCTTCAGGCGAGCATGGGGGGTTAACCTTCGGAAGGAACGGGGCAAAGAGTTTTGAGGAGATTGGGGGGGGGCAATGGACGAAAGGGAAGGGATGAATCAAAGTGACACAGGGCTGAATCTTAGTGGATCGTGGTAGCAAGGCCACTCTGCCACTTACAATATCTCGTCATGTATTTAAGTCATTTGCAAAGGATTCTACCCGCCGCTCGATGGGAATTATACTTTAAGGCAGCCCACGCAACTCGTCCGCTGTGGGGGCTTAGCCAAAGATACGTGCCTTTGGGGGCCCGAGGGCCCCTACTGCAGGTCAGCAATCGGGTGGTGGGTGCACGCGTCATCTAGCCTGAATTCTGTCTTAGAGGTGTTCAATTATAATCCAGCACATGGTAGCTTCGCGCCACTGGCTTTTCAACCAATTGCAATGAACAATTGTGTGAATCAACGGTTCCTCTCGTACTAGGTTGAATTACTATTGTGACGCTGTCATCAGTAGGGTAAAACTAACCTATCTCACGACGGTTTAAACCCAGGTCACGTTCCCTATTGGTGGGTTAACAATCCAACACTTGGTGAATTCTGCTTCACAATGATAGGAAGAGCCGACATCGAAGGATAAAAAAGCAACGTCGCTATGAACACTTGTCTGCCACAAGCTAGTTATCCCTATGGTAACTTTTTTGACACCTCTAGCTTTAAATTTTAAAGGTCTAAAGGATTGATAGGCCACGCTTTCACGGTTTGTATTCGTATTGGAAATCAAAATCAAATGAGCTTTTACCATTTTGTTCCACGTGAGATTTCTGTTCTCGTTAAGCTCATCTTAGGACACCTACGTTATCTTATAACAAATGTGCCGCCCCAGCCAAACTCCCCACCTGACAATGTCTTTCACTGGGATCGGCCTGCCGAGGCAGGCCTTGGGTCTAAAAAGAGGGGCAAAGCCTCACTTTCGATTCATGTAATAAGTAAAATAACGTTAAAAGTAGTGGTATTTCACTTTCGTCTTTCGGCTCCCACTTATATTACACCTTTCAAGTCATTTCACAAAGTCAAACTAGAGTCAAGCTCAACAGGGTCTTCTTTCCCTGTTGATTCTGCTAAGCCCGTTCCCTTGTCTGTGGTTTCGCTGGATAGTAGACAGGGACAGTGGGAATCTCGTTAATCCATTCATGCATGTCACTAATTAGATGACGAGGCATTTGGCTACCTTAAGAGAGTCATAGTTACTCCCGCATTTTACTCGCACTTAGTTGAATTTCTTCACTTTGACATTCAGAGCACTGGGCAAAAATCACATTGCGTGAGCATCTATAAGGACCATCACAATGCTTTGTTTTAATTAAATAGTCAGATTCCCCTTGTCCATACCAGTTCTGAGTCAACTGTTAGATGCCCAGGGAAGACCACCGAGGTGGTCGTTCCCAGTTCATCCCTTGGTTGGCACTCGGCAACCCGCTTTTGCCTTGAGAGCAACTCGAGCAATTCGCCGACAGCCGACATGTTCGAGACTGGGACCCCATGTCAAACCCTTAGAGCCAATCCTTTTCCCGAGATTACGAATCCATTTTGCTGACTTCCCTTGCCTACATTGTTCCATCGACTAGAGGCTGTTCACCTTGGAGACCTAATGCGGTTATGAGTACGACTGGGCATGGGTGGCACTCGGTCCTCCAGATTTTCAAGGGTCGTTGGGGGCGCACCAAAAACCACACGACGTATGGTGCTTTTCCAACCACTAGACCCTACCTCCGGCTGAGCCGTTTCCAAGGTGGGCAGGCTGTTAAACAGAAAAGATAACTTTTTATGAGGCCCCCGCTAACGTCTTCAGACTCCCTAACGTTGCCGTCAGCCACCATGTCCCAGTTCAAGAATTTTAACTCGATTTCCTTTCGAAGCTCGCACTTAGCACGCTATCAGATAGGCTTCCCTCGTCTCTTAGGATCGACTAACCTATGTGCAAGTGCCGTTCACATGGAACCTTTCCCCTTTTTGGCCTTTAAAGTTCTCATTTGAATATTTGCTACTACCACCAAAATCTGCACCGACAGTTGCTTCACCCAGGCTCGTGCCCCAGGTTTTGCGATGACCGCCGTGCCCTCTTACTCATTGGGGCTTGGAACTTGCCCCAATGGCCGGGTATAGGTTGCGCGCTTCAGCTCCATCCATTTTCGGGGCTAGTTTATTTGGCAGGTGAGTTGTTACACACTTTTTAGTGGATTTCGACTTCCATGACCACCGCCCTGCTGTCTTAATTGACCAACCCCCTTTGTGGGCTCGACGTTAGTGCGCAGTTGGGCACCGTAACCTGGCTTCCGGTTTATCCCGCATCGCCAGTTCTGCTTACCAAAAATGGCCCATTTAGAGCTCTTAATTCCTTGGCATGGCTCAACGAAGTAGTCGCATCGTCCTACTTATTTAAAGTTTGAGAATAGGTCGAGGGCGTTGCACTGTTGATGCCTCTAATCATTGGCTTTACTCGATAGAACTCGCACGTGGAACTAGTTACTAGAAGATTCGATTAGTCTTTCGCTCCTATACCCAAGTCAGGCGAACGATTTGCACGTTAGTATCATTGTAGGCCTCCACTAGAGTTTTAGCTGGCTTCGCCCCAGTCAGGCATAGTTCACCATCTTTCGAGTCTCGACAGGTATGCTCTCACTCGAACCTTTTTTAAAAGATCAAGGTCAGTCGGCGGTGCGACCTTCAAAGGGATCTCGCCAATCAGCTTCCTTGTGCCTTACAGGTTTACTAGCCCGTTGACTGGCACACATGTCAAACTCCTTGGTTTGTGTTTTAAGACGGGCCAAATGGGGAGCCCGCAGGCTGATACTAAGAGCGTGTAGATGCCGAGGCACGCCGTGAGGCATGTGCTGCCATGATCATAGCAACGACATCTCCGTGAGCATAACTACAGCCTAGGCTTGGGCCACCTCTGCAATCCGCAAAGATCCACGCCTCCAGTCAATTGACGGACCGACTGTCGCCGTTCCACATCTGGCTGGGGTGTATCATCAGCCCCTATCCGCTTCCCTCCCAACAATTTCAAGCACTCTTTGACTCTTTTTTCAAAGTCCTTTTTGTATTTCCCTCGCGGTACTTGTTTGCTATCGGTCTCTCGCCCGTATTTAGCCTTGGACAGAATTTACCGCCCAATTAGGGCTACATTCCCAAACAACCCGACGATTCAATCTGTAGGAGCTACGAGCGGTGTGTACAAAGGGCAGGGACATAGTTAACACGAGCTAATGACTAGCGCTTACTAGGAATTCCTCGTTGAAGACCAACAATTGCAATGATCTATCCCCATCACGATAAAATTTCAAAGATTACCTAGGCCTGTTGGCCATGGCTATAAACTTGTTGAATACATCAGTGTAGTGCGCGTGCAGCCCAAAACATCTAAAGGCATCACAGACCTGTTATTGCCTCAAATTACCTTGGCCTAAGCAGCCAAAGTCCCTCTAAGAAGTTGGCCATAGAGGGTCACCTCCACATAGCTAGTAAGCAGGTGGAGGTCTTGTTCGTTAACGGAATTAACCAAACAAATCACTCCACCAACTAAGAACAGACATGCACCACCACCCATAGAATCAAGAAGGAGCTCTTAGTTTGTCAATCCTTATTATGTCTGGACCTGGTAAGTTTCCCTGTGTTGAGTCAAATTAAGCCACAGGCTCCACTCCTAGTAGTGCCCTTTTGTCAATTCCTTTAAGTTTTAGCCTTGTGATCATACTCCCCCCGGAACCTAAAGATTTTGATTTCTTATAAGGTGTCGGTGGAGTCCTATAAGTAACATCCACCGATCCGTGGTCGGCATTGGGTATCTGATCATCTTTGAGCCCCCCAAATTTTGTTCTTGATTAATGAAAACATCCTTGGAAAATGTTTTCGCAGTTGTTTGTCTTTCATAAATCCAAAAATTTCACCTCTAACTATGAAATACAATTGCCCTTGACTGTCCCTGTTAATCATTACTCTGATCTCAAAGGCCAACAGAATAGGACTGAAATCCTATGATGTTATCCTATGCAGGTGGAGGTCATGTTCGTTAACGGAATTAATCAAACAAATCACTCCACCAACTAAGAACGGACATGCACCACTACCCATAGAATCAAGAAAGAGCTTTCAGTTTGTCAATCCTTACTATGTCTGGACTTGGTAAGTTTCCCCATGTTGAGTCAAATTAAGCCGCAGGCTCCACTCCTAGTAGTGCCCTTTCGTCAATTCCTTTAAGTTTTAGCCTTGTGACCATACTCCCCCCGGAACCTAAAGATTTTGATTTCTTATAAGGTGTCCGTAGAGTCCTATAAGTAACATCCACCAATCCTTGGTCGGCATCGGGTATCTGATTGTCTTCGAGCCCCCAACTTTTGTTCTTGATTAATGAAAACATCATTGGAAAATGTTTTCGCAGTTGTTCGTCTTTTATAAATCCAAGAATTTCACCTCTAACTATGAAATACAATTGCCCTTGACTGTCCCTGTTAATCATTACTCTGATCTCAAAGGCCAACAGAATAGGACTGAAATCCTATGATGTTATCCTATGCAGGTGGAAGCCTTATTCGTTAACGGAATTAACCAAACAAATCACTCCACCAACTAAGAACGGACATGCACCACTACCCATAGAATCAAGAAGGAGCTTTCAGTTTGTCAATCCTTACTATGTCTGGACCTGGTAAGTTTCCCCATGTTGAGTCAAATTAAGCCGCAAGCTCCACTCCTAGTAGTGCCCTTTCGTCAATTCCTTTAAGTTTTAGCCTTGTGACCATACTCCCCCCGAAGCCTAAAGATTTTGATTTCTTATAAGGTGTCAGTGGAGTCCTATAAGTAACATCCACCGATCCTTGGTCGGCATCGGGTATTTGATTGTCTTCGAGCCCCCAACTTTTGTTCTTGATTAATGAAAACATCATTGGAAAATGTTTTCGCAGTTGTTTGTCTTTCATAAATCCAAGAATTTCACCTCTGACTATGAAATACGATTGCCCTTGACTGTCCCTGTTAATCATTACTCTGATCTCAAAGGCCAACAGAATAGGACTGAAATCCTATGATGTTATCCTATGCTAATGTATCCAGAGTGTAGGCTTGCTTTGAGCACTCTAATTTCTTCAAAGTAACAACACCAGAGGCACGACCTGACCAGTTAAGGCCAGGAGCACATCGCCGGTAGAAGGACGAGCAGACTGGTGCACACTAGTGGTGGACAGCTCTGCCCAACCCAAGTTTCAACTATGAGCTTTTTAACTGCAATAACTTAAATATACGCTATTGGAGCTAGAATTACTGCAGTTGCAAGCACCAGACTTGCCTTCTAATGGATCCTTGTTAAGGGATTTAAATTGTACTTATTCTAATTACCAAACTCATGAGAGCCTGGTATTGTTATTTATTGTCATTACCTCCCTGTGTCAGGATTGGGTAATTTGCACGCCTATTGCCTTCCTTGGATGTGGTAGCCGTTTCTTAAGCTCCTTCTCCAAAATCAAACCTTAATTCTCCGTCACCCGTCACCCGTCACCACCATAGTAGGCCACTATCCTACCATCGAAAGTTGATAGGACAGAAATTTGAATGATGCGTCACTGACATGATGGTCGTGCGATCCCTCGAGTTATCATGAATCAGTAGAGCAGCAAACAGAGCCCGCGTCGGCCTTTTATCTAGTAAATGCATCCCATCCAAAAGTCGGTGTTCGTTGCATGTATTAGCTCTAGAATTACTATGGTTATTCGAGTAGCAGGTAACATCAAACAAACTATAACTGATTTAATGAGCCATTTGTAGTTTCACATTTTGAATTAGTTCATATTTACACATATATGGCTTAATCTTTGAGACAAGCATATGGACTACTGGCAGGATCAACCAAGTAGCATTCCTCGTCGATGCCGGCTCCGCTCGGAGGCCTGGCTCGCCCGAGGGCAAGGAAGGGCACGGATGAGCATGTCAATCGTGTGAGGCAGAGCAATGACGCTCGCTTGGTATGCTAGCAAAGGGGCCAGAGGCCCTAAACCCATATGATGTTCTACATCCGAGACCATGAGCATGCCCACGTGGTCCACAACGGCAACGTGAAGGCCGCGAGGCACGTGTGGGACACGAGGACGACTTCAAGGTCCTACTAACTCCCCACAGGGAGCGTCAACTAGGAACGAATCTACTGGAGGGACGAGTGCCTTTAAGGCTAGTATGCAGCATAGTTTGGAACAACGCTAATTGGGAGCACACCGGACAGTTCGATGCGTGAGCACAGAGCCTGCCAAGCCATGCAACCCTGCCACCACTCACACGCTATCACGTACACTAGACCGCAACACCACCAAATGTACCCCACAACGACACATCGCAAGGTTTGTCGTGCATGAGGAAGCATCAAATAGCGCCGAGTCTGCACCGCTAGGTGTGAAGGACAACGCTGCTAAACCACGTGCTTGCAAGGATGGGTCGTCGTCATGCGGAGGCCCATCGGTCGCCATAGGATTTGCTTCACGCAGTAATGGGTGAAATGAACATCGTCCGCTTTGTGAGTGCGTGCCCAAGTTATACCAAGCTTGCATGGCTCACCAACAACACACAAGAATTACAAGGGACATCGAAGGACACCACCACCATCGTTGTTGTTGTCACTGTTGCCGCCATTGCAACCACGCACAGGAACTATAAGGGACATCGAGGGACACCGTCGCCATTGTTGCCACTACAACCACGCAACCGCTTAGTAAGAAAGACACATGCAAGCCCAATAGTCGCATGGAACTTGCTTTGCGCAGCACTGGGTGAAACTAACACCGTCCGCGTTGCGATAGATTGCTCAAGATAAACCAAGAATGCATGCATCCCCCCCCCCGGGGGGGGGGGGGGGGGGGGGGACCACACGGCTTCAAAGACCATCGACCCCCCGCACTGGGCATGGGTAGGTGTGGCCTTACGCCATGGAGCACACGAGGTTGGCTGCTTAAGGGCTCGTCATGAGTATGCCTACCCATGGCCAAGCTCAAGAGGGGTCGCCTCTGTGCATCACCGAATACCTCCTTCCCCCTAAAGAGCGCTTAGGAAAAAGTAGAAAATGTCTACTTTTTTATTAAGATTTATCGAGGTAGTCAGGAATTAATTTGAGATAATTGTAGAGTTTCAATAACTAAAAATTAATTGGCTTTTTAGAGGCAAGGTTATCGTGGTTGACAAAAGGGAATAATAATCACCTAGTAGCCCTTTCTCAAGACCTCTCTCGAATACTCAAATGTTAAATGTGCTTTATTCCTCTAGTTATATAGTGCGAAACATTAAGAATATTTTGCACCAAAATCCAATTTATATGACATTATCTAACAAATAAAAGGGCTTATCTTTTATAAGAATTATATGAACATTAAACATTATGCATATACCCTGAGGTGGATCTTATTTTATTTAGATGTGGGAATGAGATTTGCATACAGAATATCTAAGGCCATGTTTGATTTCACTAAAAACATAAAACTTTCGCTTTCTGGTTCATTTGGTTGGTCATGAACTAGTTCTAACACCACTGTAAATAAGAAAAGAAAGGAAGCCAGTAACGTGAGGAGGCAAAACAATAGAGTTAGGCTATGATCATTTGACTCATTTTTCTAGTGCTCAAAAAAGATATTTGGTAACACTTGAAATGCATTGCCTTTCTTATTTATAACTAGAGATTGTCAGCCGTACATTTACAAAACATGTTCAAATATTAAATGATTGGTAGACATAATGAATGCACATTAACCTTACATTAGAAAAATTTCACTGGCCTCCTTTGAGGTTTACCAAAATTATATTGGCATCTCCCTTCTTTCAAATTGTACCCAAACATCCATAGCTTTTCAAAAAGAATTTTTGCACTCACCTGCCTATAATGTTAAAACTGATAGGCCACAAACGTATTGACCCCTTGTGATTAAACCAATTAATTAATTAGCCAAGTTATTAATTAATCAATTTAACATACAAACGTGTGGTAGCACAAACAAATCACCAATAACCTAATTAAGCAGCGAAAAATAAATGACACGGTGATTTGTTTACGAATGGGGAAAAACCTGACAGCAAAAACCCCACTAGGTGATTTTCAGGTCACCACTCTCGAAACTCCACTATTATCATAACAAGCGGTTACAAGTAAAGGAATCCAAAGTACCTTATCAACCTACAGTTGAACCCTTACCCCAATACCTAATTGGACTTGTTCTGTAGTGACAGTTCCCCCTTTTGATGCACGGCTCCTAAGTACGTGACTAACCAATTGCGCAGATCTCAGTACGCAACTTCAATCACCAACTAGAAAGAGTTGTTGATTACAAAGTTCTTCAGTTCATCCACGATGAAGATCAAGAAGATGCTTGGTCACAAAACCTAAAGGTACACATACACAACAACTTATTTAGAAGAGATGAACTAGGGCAAAACTTTGTCTCCGGTCACAGTTTGCTTGAATAGAGTTTTCTCAATACTTGTGCAACTTGTGAACACTTTGACAGCCCTTAAAACAATTATTTTATATGTTTAGGGTTAGAAGAAAAGAAGGCCCAAAAACATATTCACGGATCGCAAAAAATTAGATCAGAAAATCTGATTTTATAAATCTTGACAGATAGCAAGGTGTCGAGAAGTTATCGAGCAGGTGTCGAGCTTTAATGAATGTGCACTTCTTCAGCTTGTTTCTTGGACAGACGTGATGACTTCAACACTTGATCTTGAAACCTTGTTTCTTGAAGTATTAAAAACGTCTAGAATTACCCAATTACAAGTTCAGTGCATTTTGTTAAAGGATTAGCCAATTACATAAAAGAATGACATATGTTCTTTAACAAGTGAAACCACATATGTCCTAACAAAAACATTAAATCAAATATCCAAAAATTAAAAAAAAATTAAAAAAAATATTTTTTATACATTCGCTTTAACACTTCATTGTCAAAGGATATGGTTTGTGCAATTTCCTCTAGACAACCTTCGGCCTCTGCAAATTATTAGCTTTTGTAAACATAAAATTAGTAAGAAAATTTTTAACTCAATGAAATATAGGAATGCTTCTGTTAATTTTCTGGGTAGCTTCTATTCAGACTTAAATTCACTAAACAAGGAAAAATAGTGCACCATAAAGTTTTTGATCACATTCCTAAGAATAATGTTATTTTTCATGGGAAATCTTATATTCATTTGTTGGGATATATTTAATTGTGCAATATTGATACATTTTTAGATTTTTGTTTGTTATTGAATAGTGATTAAAAAAAATTTCCTGTTGTTTCTAAACCCATATTGGTAAGAAAATTGGATTGTCATTTGTAAAGGAGGATAACTGTATAAATAAAAAAAAAAAGTTTCTAAATTATATTTAAAATTCCTTTACTTGATTAAACGGTTTTAAGTTGCAAGAAATGTGATTGAAGTTTATTTTTAAGATCAAGGGTATTTTAAAATTAGAAATACAATGGAGGCCAACGTAATTTTTGTTAACATCAATGGCCAATAGTGCAAATTTTTCTACTTTTATTTTTGGCATTCATTAGCAAATGTCTTAAAAAATGTTTTTTGTAATATCCAACATTAAATATAGTTTCATATTAAGTGTCTTAATAAAACTTTAAATGCATTTCTAAATTAAATTTTCAATATTTATATACTAAATTTATTGCCATATAAAAAAAAATGCAATAAATTTGCTAGTTTAATATTTGCACCAATTAATTTGTCATACATTAATAAATACACAAAGTGATATTGTCATTTTTTAGTTATTAAATTTCTAGCATGAAACTTGATTGTTTTATAAAAAATTATTTGTCATAATTAATTTTTATATATTAATAAATATGACTAGTTAATTGTCTAGCATTAAATGTACTTGCTTGTTAAATGTCTTAGCACTAATTAAATATACCAAGCAATAAATTACTCCTAGTCTATTAATAAATAAGTTTGCTTAAACAATAATACAATGTCTACTTTTTTATTAAGGTTTATCGAGGTAGTCAGGAGTTAATTTGAGATAATTGTAGAGTTTCAATAACTAAAAATTATTTGGCTTTCTAGGGGGAAGATTATCGTGGTTGACAAAAAGGAATAACAATCACCTAATAGCTCTTTCTCAAGATCTCTCTCGAATACTCAAATGTTAACTGTGCTTTATTCCCCCAGTTATATAGTGGGAAACATTAAGAATTTTTTGCACCAAATCCAATTTATATGACATTATCTAACAAATAATAGGGTTTATCTTTTATAGGAATTATATGAACATTAAACATTATGCATATACCATGAGATGCATGTTATTTTTTTTATTAGGTGTGGGAATGAGATTTGCATATAGAATATCTAAGGCCATGTTTGGTTTCACTAAAAACATAACATTTTTGCTTTTTGCTTCATTTGGTCGGTCTTGAGCTAATTCTAACACCATTGTAAATAAAGAAAAGAAAGGAAGCCTGTAACGTGGGGAGGCAAATTATCTCTATAACAAAAACCATAGCATACACACCGTTACATAAAACACATGAAACCTCCTACTTCTCATTCAAGATTTATTTTACAGAACTTATTAAAAGATTGAATCGTCAAAATTAAGATTTTCTAGTACATTGCAAAATGATTTTTTTACCCTTTTGTGAAGTTAAATGGATGTTACAAAATCGGGTGAATATAAAACGAAAAGTTTTTATTTTTATTTAATAAAAGGAAGGAATAAAAAACGGAGCCAATATTGATGTCAACAAGACTTCTATTTCAGTTAGGTTGCAAAATCCAGATAAATTTCTCCACATAAAATTATCAATTTTATTTCTTTCGATATGTAAACATTTCACCACCTTAATATTTATTTGTTCCAATCATGCATCTTCCTATTTGTATTCAAATATGTATTATATAAGTAGAATCCATCGTCTTGAACCGTCCAAATGCAATGGTCCCCTCCACATTTGGATTCAAGACTACTATTTTCTATATACACATTGAAAGAAGCACTAAAGTTTTCATAAAAAAAATAGCAGTAGAAATCTGTGGTCTTAAAAAGAGCGGGTTTAAAAGAGAATTCCCACTCTCCATTGGGTTGAAGAGTTCTTAGGCCTAAATCATTATCCGCAGATTTACAATGATAGGTGAGGGGTTTGTTGTTGAGATGGTTGACAATTTGCACATAGTGTCTTGCTGGGTAGGATGTTAACTTAAAAGAAGTACTTTGGCCAAAGGCTAAGAGAAGGATAAACAAAAAACAATAGAGTTGGGCTATGTCATTTGACTCATTTTTCTAGTGCTCAAAAAAGATATTTGGTGACACTTGAAATGCATTGCCCTTCTTATTTATAACTAGAGATTGTCAACTGTACATTTACAAAACATGTTCAAATATTAAATGATTGGTAGACATAATGAATGCACATTAACTTTACATTAGGAAAATTGCACTGACCACCTTTGAGGTTTACTAAAATTATATTGGCATCTCCCTTCTTTCAAATTGTACCCAAACATCCATAAATTCTCAAAATGAATTTTCGCACTCACCTGCCTATAATGTTAAAACATTAAATCAAATATCAAAAAATTAAAAAAATTAAATTAAATATTTTGTATACATTCGCTTTTACCCTTCATTGTCAAAGGATATGGTTTGTGCAATTTCCTCTTGACAACCTTCAGCCTCTGCAAATTATTAGCTTTTGTAAACATAAAATTAGTAAGAAAATTGTTAACTCAATGAAATATAGGAATGCTTCTTGCAATTTCCTGGGTAGCTTCTATTCAGACTTAAATTCACTAAACAAGGAAAAATAGTGCAACATAAATTTTTTGATCATTTTCCTAAGAATAATGTTATTTTTCACGGAAAATCTTATATTCATTTGTTGGGATATATTTAATTGTGAAATATTGATACATTTTTAGATTTTTGTTTGTTATTGAATTGTGATTAAAAAAAGTTTCCTTTTGTTTCTAAACCCATATTGATAAGAAAATTGGATTGTCATTTGTAAAGGAGGATAAATGTACAAATACAAAAAAGTTTCTAAATTATATTTAAGATTCCTTTACTTGATTAAACGGTTTTAAATTGCAGGAAATGTAATTGAAGTTTATTTTTAAGAACAAGGGTATTTTAAAATTAGAAATACAGTGGAGGCCAACGTAATTTTTGTTAACATTAGTGGCTGATAGTGCAAATTTTTCTGTTCTTATTTTTGGCATTCATTAACAAATGTCTTAACAAATGTTTTTTTTTTTTTTTTTTTGTAATATACAACATTAAATATAGTTTCATATTACGTGTCTTAATAAAACATTAAATGCTTTTTCTAAATTAAATTTTCAATATTTATATACTAAATTTATTGCCATATAAAAATATTAAAAAATTGCAATAAATATGCTAGTTTAATATTTGCCCCAATTAATTTGTCTTACATTAATAAATACACAAAGTGAAATTGTCATTTTTTTTAATTAAATGTCTAACATGAAACTTGATTGTTTTATAAAAAATGATTTGTCATAATTAATTTTTATATATTAATAAATATGACTAGTTAATTGTCTAGCATTAAATGTACTTGCTTGTTAAATGTCTTAGCACTAAGTAAATATACCAAGCAATAAATTACACCTAGTCTATTAATAAATAAGTTTGCTTAAACAATAATACATTGTCTACTTTTTTATTAAGATTTATCGAGGTAGTCAGGAGTTAATTTGAGATAATTGTAGAGTTTCAAAAGCTAAAAATTATTTGGTTTTTTAGGGGGAAGATTATCGTAGTTGACAAAAAGGAATAAAAATCACCTAATAGCTCTTTCTCAAGATCTCTCTCGAATACTCAAATGTTGACTATGCTTTATTCCCCCAGTTATATAGTGGGAAACATTAAGAATCTTTTGCACCAAAATCCACTTTATATGACATTATCTAACAGATAAAAGGGGTTATCCTTTATAAGAATTATATGAACATTAAACATTATGCACATACCATGAGATGCATCTTATTTTATTTAGGTGTGGGAATGAGATTTGTATATAGAATATCTAAGGCCATGTTTGGTTTCACTAAAAACATAACATTTTTTCGGAAAGAAATTGACTTGAGGAATTGGTTTTTGTTATGGACTAAATAAATATATTCTTGGAAAACAAAGACCACGGAAACCATAGGGTATGCGTATGCATACACGCGTATGCGTGCGCATGCTTAAGCTCTGCATACGCATACTTCATGCATGCGTACTCATACACGGGGCATGTGTGCACATGCTAGGGTTCCAGAAACTAGAAAGGAAAGGTTTTCCACATTAAAAACTTGGTTTGGAACGAATCCCACATCGTCTAGGAGCCACTCCAAACCCCTATTTTCAACTATATAAAGCTTGAAAAGGTAGATTTTCAAAGGAGGACAATTTCTGATGGAAAACACACATGATTCACTAGAAAATAGTGAGTTAAAGGGGGAGGTTTCACAAAACACCCTTAAGTCAATATTTTTCTAATTGAGACCTTTTATGGTCTTGATCTTCAAGTTTCAAAGGTTTACTAACTAATTTTGGTTTGGTTATGACTAGATTGACTGAGGGGAATGGTCAAAATCAAGCTCTAAAGAGTTTCTATGTTGTGGTAAAGGTTCTATCTTCGACTTTTCACTTTTTCTTAGTTTTCTTTGATTCCTTTGTTTGCTCATATGTTTTAAGGCTTTGATATATCATTTTAGATTAGGTTTTCATTTTGTTTTATGTCTAAAGTATGTTAGGTTGCTAGATTAAAGCTTTGGTGTTTCTGGTCTGCAAGTTTCTGGGTTTAGGGTTTATGGTGTGTATGCGTGCACATGCTTATTGCATGTGCACGCATATTCAAAGTATGCGTATACATACAACTGGGTTATGCACGCATGCCCTATGTATGCGCACGCATGCCTTATGTATGCGCACACATACTCTTGCTAGAAATCCTAATTTGTGTATGCTTTTTCTGTTTTCCTTTTTTAATTTATGCAACATGCCTCTGTTTGAGTTGTTTTTCACATCTATAAGTCTATGGTTCTCTATTTTGTTTTGTGTTGTTTATTTTGTCTCTATGATGCTAGTTAGGGTTTGTCTTTTTTGTTTACTATGAATATGCATGTGAGTATGATCATGTATTGATGCTTAGGTGCTGTGATGCGGTAAGGTAAGTGAGGTAAGTCATGCATTCACATGAACATGCATTTGATGATGACATTGCCTTATGGATGGATACGAACATGCTTGTTTGAATATATGCATTTTGATGTTTAGATCACTCTAATATGTTGATTCGTCCTTGGGATGTTTCTGCCCTTAGAAATATATGTTTAATGCCATGATAGATGAATGATTAGACTTAGTGATGAATATGTCATGCTTGCTTGCTTTAGATGCATGCTAGGGTGTGTGTGAGTTAGCATAACAATGATAAATATGCCTTTAATGGGATTAAGACGTGAAACACAATGAGTGGAAGCCGACTCATAAGTTGGGTAAGGTTGGGTGCCTAATACCTTCCCATCCCCAAACCTAAACTCCGAACGCGTGCTCTAGTAGTAGATTAAACCTTCCATGAAGGGTGCTAATTGTGGACACAAGGGGGGGTCGAAATGGAATCACCACTTAGTTTTTGCAATGGTTTACGAACCCTATATTTAGCGTCCTTTCGAGGAAGGACCTTTTGATCTTACTACCAGAGATATGGGTTCGGAGTTAAGGTACAGTCTTGGGAAGGTGTTAGGCACCCAATACCACCAAACCCTAAGGTTGGCATATCATTGTGTCTTATGTCTTAACCCTAAAGGCACACTCAATAGTTGTATCTAACTCACACACACGGTAACTTACATCTAGCAATCAACATGACATCAAACATCCCTAACCATACATCTATCATGCTTGCAAACAAAGACTACCATACGTCTAATCATGGCACAACATCTCATCATAGACCCTAGTATTCATCTAGCATGGCATCTCCTAACATACATCTAGCATGCTTCATCATAAATCATATCACATCATAACATACCTTAACATGCATCTCATCACATCATCCCAGCATTCATCTAGCATGGCATCATATCATATTCAAGGCAACAACATGTATAATCAAATTAAGGCAGAAGCATAAGCATAAGAAAAGATCAAGCAAACATGTGATTAAGCATAACTCATCCAAAAAAGCATATTCATCTCTAACACCAAAACAAGATCATATCACAAATGCATAAACATTTCAAATGCATGACTTACCTTGCACTTATCTTACAGCAACTCAGCACCTTTGGCATCATGCATGAGCATATGAATGAATGATCATGTCATCAAAACAATAAAAACACAAAATAAACCCTAATTCTATCATATGATAGCAAACAAGCAATTAAACATATGAAACAGAGACTTTAAAAGCATAAAAACATGAAAAAAGAAGCTAAACAAATAAACATGTGAAAATAGAAGCAAAACAATCAACAACCAAAAATTAGGGTTTCTGGGCAATGGCTTGCGCATGCAAGAACAAGCCTGCATACGCATAATTGAGCTTTTGTATGTGGGCAAGATTAAGCGTACGTAGATTCTTGCCCATAAACCCTAAAAACACCAAAAATAGGGCAGAACCTCAAAATGGGAATTCTAACAACCTAACATGCATTTTAAACATAATAACATATAAACCTAAACTAGATAAACATGTTAAAGCATATCATAACAAAGAAACAAGACAACTAGAAAGATTTAAAGGCAGAAAAAGAAAGAAAGGAAAAAGAAAAGTTTATACTAGATACCTCAAAGAAAAGCTCTCCAAAATTTATTTTTTACTGTTCCCTTCGGTCAAATCTATTTAAAATTCAGTAAAAAAAAGTGATTATTAAAGATTAAACTCCAAGATTAAGGCCAGAAAAGGCCCTAATTAAAAGGAAATTGACTTGAGGGTATTTTGTGAAAAACTCCCTTTTGATTCACTATTTCTAGTGAATTTTAGTCTTTTGCAGTGAGATTTTTGTGTGTTTTAAAAATATACCATGTAAGGCTCTTTATAATGTGAAAGAAAGGGGTTTGGAATGATCCCCAGACAATATGAGATTCGTTCCAAACCTCAACATCAATGCAAAAAAACTTGTATAACTTTCTAGGAATCGCTATGTGTGCACAAGATCAAGCCTGCGTACGCATGCAAAAAACTGCGTATCTAGGTTGATTCACGCTTACGCAAGCGAGGGTTTCCTTTGGCCTTATTTTTCAAAAATTGATATATTTGCTCATTAAATGTTATATTTTTCATTTTAACACTTCTCAAGTCAATTTAAACTTTTGATTAGGCCTTAAACCAACCTTGGGGTCTTAGAATTCAGCATCACTGGGGAATGGGAGCCCTAGTCATAAGGGGTACAAAATGTGGTGTCTATAGATGCCATTCTTTTGATTCGTGAGCTTTGCTAATGGAATCAAAAGAATAAGAGACAAAACATTTTGTTTCAATGTATGGCTTGGGCCTAACCCAGGCACATGACACACTTCACGCACCCATAGGGCAAGGTACAACTCCAAAGAGTTGTGTGAGATTTCGTACGTTCGAATTCCCACCCTTGTTGCTCAAGAAATGAGCAATGACAGGTTTGCTATCCCATAACCTGTTTTGCCAATTGCAAGCAAAAGGCAAGTGACTCACTATCCTAGAGTCACTAAAAAGAAAAACAAAGGAGCTCTTACGAGATCAACCAATCAAACGAAGGTGCTCTTACAAGCTCAAACAATCAAACAAAGGTGCTCTTACTAGCTTAAAAGGATATATCTCTACAGTGTCCATCTGGGGCTCTTGCCTCAAACTTCTCCAGGTGGTACTTGTCTTCTATCTCCATCTTTACCTATTTTGGTGAGGCTCTTGCCTCAGGTTGAACTTGATAGGCCAATAATGTATTGACCCCTTTGGCAAATTAATTAATTACTTACCTAAGTCAATTAATTAAGTTAATTTAACATGCAATAGCGTGGTAGCACAAACAAATCACCAACTAAGTTAAATTCAACAGAAAATAAATTTGACACATGTGATTTGTTTACGAATGGGGAAAACTATCGAGGCAAAACCCCACTAAGTGAATTTAAGGTCACCACTCCCGAGAATCCACTATTATCAAAACAAGCGATTACAAGTAAAAGGAATCCTGGTACCTAATACCAACCAATAGTTGAACCCTTACCCCAATACCCAATTGGACTTGTATTATAGCGACAATCTCTCTTTTCAATGCATGAATCCCAGTACATGACTAAACAATGATGCATGGATCTCAGTACATGACTAACATACCAACTTGAGGAAGATGTTGGTTGCAAAGTTCTTCAGTTCATCATCAATGAAGATCAGGAAGCTCCTTGGTCACAAAACACTTGGCGTAAAGACACAGTAGCTTCTACAGAGAGAAAGATGAATTAGTGCAATTTCTGTCTCCGGTCACAATATACATGTAACAACAAGTGCAACAACCTTTGCATCAAGTGTAACGGCCCTTAAAATAATCCTTATATATGTCTAGGGTTGTGAGAAAAGAACCCATACACAAATACTCAAGGATATACGTGTAATCAGATCTAGAATTTTTGATTTCGTAATTCTCGACAGATACAGCTTCTGTCGAGCTTCATCATTAAACCTCGATAGAAAGGATTCCGTTGAGACATCTATCAAGCTTTAAAGAACATCACTTCTTCACTTTTTTCTTGGTTAGACTTGCTTGGCTTCAATACTTAACTTGAATACTTGTTTCTTGAAGTACTAAACCCATTCTAGATCTACCCAAGTACAATTAAAGTGCGTTTTGTCAAAAGATTAGTCAATTACATCAAATATGTCCCTAACAATCTCCCCTTTTGGCAATCTGTGACAAAACCATAACAAACAAATGAATCATGAGAGAAGTCTAAAATCACTAAACTCATAATCACTTGTTGAATTACAAAAAAAAAATCTAACCCTAACATAAACTCTTGAAAAACTTTAAAGAAGAGAGTTTATGGCATGGTAGACTTTCATAACTTGTCTTTCTGATACACTTAAACAAAACTCATCAAGGTATCTTGTGTGAAACAGAAATAAAGGATTGCATACATAAAGAAACATATGTATAAAGAGGGAAAATAAACAACACATAGAGAGATAGGTGAAGAAAAACATACATCATCATATATAAATCAAAAGCTGAGTACAATGTATGTCAATAAATGGTCACAAGACTAGTATACATGAGGCTAAAGTAAAAGAATGAAAAGAAAATATATAGGAACCTCACTACATCCCTCAAGATCTATAAACACTCCCCCTAACAAAAATGTCCTATACTAACTCTCCCCCTAAGTACAAGAATACTCTCATCCTAAAACTACTCCCCTTTTTTTATCATGAATGACAAAGGGTAAGTCATCGAAAGGTCGTCATCTCATCATCACTAGAAGAGCTAGCATCCTCATCATCACCATCATCACTATCCTCACCATTCTCATTTGCTGAAGCCCTTGGAGAAAGGGAGGGAGAAGCAGCGAAACCACCAAGGCAAGCCTGTCATCATACTATACAACCGACACGGGTGTTCACCTAACACAACTCATCAGTGAGAGTGTCAAGGCGAGCATCCATGCGCTGAAGCTGCACCATGATAGCCTCCAGGGTCACATCACTAGTCGAGGAAGAAAGAGTAGAGGTGGAAGGAATAGTAGGAGTTGCAGGACCAATAGACTCCACATGTGGCCACTTTAGTCGAAGCTGAGCCTCACTCTGTCGTACAAAACTGGTGTCAATGGCACCCATAGTGGTGTAGTAAGGAGAATCAGGAATGGGGATGGAAAAGTGGCGAAGGATCTCCGTGATAGCTGAAGGAAAGATGAGCTTATCATGATTGGTCGTATCTTGATAATCATCGATGATAGAAGTGATGAAGTGAGAGGGGAAGTCTATAAAAAGATCCTCTAAGAGGGACAAAAGAAAACGAGCACGAGGCTCTGTGATAGAGTTATAATGAGACAGTAGAGTAAGAGTAAATGTCATCACCATGTTAAGGAATCTCAAACCTTTTGCAAAGCCCGAGCATGAGGTGTTTTGCTTCCCACCCCATGAGGAAGGCGTCTCATAAAAATGAGATAGAAGCTCATCTCTAGACATAGTCCGAAGACGATCATAGCCGGGGTAGTCAAGATGCGCTACCCGCGAGTAGTACCTCGGATATAAGATCCAGGGTAAATATGATATGTGTACCTCGAAATGTCATGGCAAACCGAGGTACAGAGGTATCGATATCATATATATTGGAGTAAAACTTATGTATAAACACGATGGGAGATTCCCTAAGGGACTCTCAAGTAGAGATTCCCTAAGGGACTCTCAAGTAGAGATTCCCAATCCGTAGTTCGAATGACAACGGGGAGAGGAGTGTCGGAAAAGTCATACAGAATAACATAACGCTCCAAATGAACACCATGTTTTTGAAAGTTCTCCAAGAAGTCCTTTTGGGCCTTCTCATCATGGAATTGAATGTGAGGAGAGGGAATGGGATCAGAAGAAGAAGAAGAACTAGAACCTTGAAGAGGATTTCGAGTTGGAGTGGATTTACATACTTTGGGTGCCAGGCGCAGTCTATCTGCAAAAGAGAGAGAGAGAGAGAGAGAGAGAGAGAGAGAAAGAAAGAGAGAGCAACATCACAACCAGAAAACAAGAAAAGAAAAGACGTATGCATGAAAAATGCATGAACATGTGACGTGCAAAATTTAAATTGCATCATGGGTAAAACCCAATCCAAACCTACCAACACACATTCCAATAATCAAACACACATCTAAATGCATGAAACATTGTTAAAATGTAGTGAGAACGCAATGCATGAACCTATAACATCAAATCAAAAACACAACTAAAAAATTTCACAAAAATCCCAAAAAACCCCCAAAATTTTTTTAAAACCCCAAAACCTAGGTGAAAAATGCATGAATGCATGAAAAATGAGGGTTTTAGGAAGCTTACAAAGTGATTTGATCTTGATATAGGCTGAAAATGCAGTGGGTAGAGAGATTTGAGTGAGAAAAGAGTGTATGGAGGGAGAGAAAGAAGTTTTCCGTTGAGAAAGAGAAGAAGAAATGAAATTTATTTGCACTCAGACCTTAAATAGAAATCGCAGCTCGATAGATCGAGATATCTATCGAGATCTGTTGAGCACTAAATATGGACAGAAATGAATCTATCAAGGTGCTGTCAAGGATCTGTTGATGGCAAAAACACCTCAATTTATCAAGAAGTTGTTGAGAATCTATCAACTAGATAGAAAGTTGCTTGATGGATCAAAGTAGTTGTCGAGCATCTATCGAGAAGAAATCTAGAAACCTTGATGGATCGAGATTACAATAAGATCTATTGAGAAAAGAAGAAAGAAGGGCTCGATAGAAGAGAATTTGTCGAGGATCTGTTAAGAAGCTATCGAGCTTGAAGAAAAGGAGTTTTTCAAAGAAAGAAAAAATACCAAGAGATGAATGCAACAAGCAAGCTACTCAAACATAGATCCAATCAACATGTTAAGCTCTCAAAACATCTCTCAACAAATATGCAAAGCATTCAAGATCCAAAATACACACACACACACTAAACAAGTCTAACCAATTTTATATTTCAAAAACAAGTTAAGACAGTTTAGTAAGCATATATTAACACATGTATTCCTTATGATGGCCAAATCAATTGTACTTGCACATGTATCAAAAGTAGCAAAGAATTTGTGTGTTGTGTGTGAAAAGCATAGCAAGAATGCATAAGTGTCTTTTTGATGTGGACTATCACATTCGAGGTATATCCTATAACTCCCATCATCTCCTAGAAACATGCTGCAACCATATTTAAAAGCATTTTGATTCTTTTTTGCTTTTGATTTTCCTTGCATATTTTTCTTTTTGAGCGTAGCATGCATGGGCATATAAAAGAGAAAAAAGAAATACCCAATTATGTAAGCTTAAACATCACAATTTTCCTATGCCAAAGCATACATATATTATATATGATTGGTGGGCTTTAGTGGTGAGATGATTATTTATGCATTTCTCTTAAGATTTTCTAGTCTTTCTCGTTAAAAAGAGTGATATGAGTGTTAAGTATAAGAGATTACTTAATCGTACTCATCACAAACATGAGCCACAAAACTCACTTGCTTAGTTGTGCATTGAAATGCTCATCTAAGCTACAAGAGATACAAAGTTTAGAAAACTTTGTTTCAATAGCCTTTCAAGGTACACAAGTACCAATATACACAAATACACATTGTTTTTGTATTTTATTTATTTATTTATTTTTTATGAAAAGAAAAATAAACAAAAACTGAAAAGCAACCAAACAAAAACATAAAGAAACATACAAAGTGTAAAACTAGATGCAAATGCATGAGGAAGGAGGAGAAAGAAGAGAGATCACTCTATGGAGATTACACCAATGTTTTGGCACAGGAATTCAAACCTTTTGCTATCAAGAGGCTTAGTTAACAGATCAGCCTTCTGGTCATCAGTATGGATAAACTCAAGACTGAGTGTGCCATCTTTGATGAGCTCCCGAATGAAATGGTGTCGTATCTCTATATGTTTTGTTTAAGAATGTTGAACAGGATTTTTAGAGATATTAATAGCACTGGTATTGCCACAATAAATGGTAAGATGTTCTTGACGAATACGATAATCAAGGAGGAGTTTTTGCATCCACAAAAGTTGTGTGCGACAGCTACCAGCAACAATTTATTCAACCGTAGCAATGGATAATGAGATGGAATTCTGCTTCTTACTCATCCAGGAGACAAGATTATTACCCACATAAAAACAACCCCTCGAAGTACTTTTTCTATCATCAACATTCCTGGCCTAGTCTACATCAGAATACCTAGCTAAGACATCATTGGTGTCCTTGCTATACCACACTCCAAAATTGGCATTAGATTTGACAGATTTTATGATTTTTTTTTTAAGGCAATCATATGAAACTCTTTAGGGTTTGCCTGATGTCTAACACACTCCTACATTGTAACTAATGTCAAGTCTACTAGTAGTAAGGTAAAGAAGACTACCTATCATGCTTTTATATAAAGAAGAATCAACACGTTTGCCTAACAAGTCAACAGTGAGTTTAACATTAGGGCTCATAGGGGTTCTAACAGGACTAGCAGAATCCAAACCAAATTTTCTCACAAGATTTTTGGCATATTTAGATTGAGATATGAATATAGTTGACTCTTGCTGATGAATCTGCAATCTAAGGAAGTAATTCAACTCTCCAATCATGCTCATCTCGAACTTGGCCTACATAAGCTTCAAAAAGTCATGAGCAAGTTCATCCTTTATAGATCCGAAGATGATTTTTCAACATAGACTTGAGCAACTATCAACTCGCCATTCTCCCTTTTAATAAAAAGAATTTGATCAGCTTGTCTTCTTGTAAAACCATGTGAGACTAGATATTGTGTAAGCTAGTCATGCCAAGCTTTAGGTGCTTGCTTTAGTCCATAGAGAGCCTTGTTGAGGTACAACACAAGATATGGAAAGTGTGGATCAATGAATCTTTTAGGCTGAGCAACATAGACATCTTCTTTAAGAAACCCATTCAAGAATGCAGTCTTCACATCCATTTGGTAAAGCTTAAACTTCAAGTGACAAGCCAGGGCTAGGAGAACCCTAATGGATTCCATATGAGCTATTGGAGCAAATGTTTCATCAAAATCTACTCCTTCCACTTAAGAGTATCCTTAGGCCACCAGACGAGCCTTGTTGCGAATCACATTTCGCTTATCAGTTTTATTGCGGAATATCCACTTTGTGCCAATGATGAGCTCTCCTTTCAGTCTAGGTACTAGGGTCCAGACATCATTCCTTAGAAACTGGAGCAGTTCATCATGCATGGCCTTAACCCAGCTTTCATCCTGGAGAGCATCCTCAACTTTAGTGGGTTCAACCTGCAACAATTAGCAAGAAGAAGACACAAAGTTAGCAACATATTTATCAACTGTACACTTTCTTAGTGTAAGTTCATTCATATTTCGCACAATAACTTCATGAGGGTGATTCAACTTGATCCTTGAGGAAGGTCTTTTCTCTTCATGAGATTCAAACTTAGGTGATGTAAGAATATCTGCTAAGACTTCTACAAAAATTGGAGTACTTGGAGAAATGGGCTCTTGATCAACTTCTTCTTGAACAACCTTAGGCTCTGAAAAAACAGTTTCCTTAGGTATTTCCTCACTACTTTTCACAAAACTAGAATTTAAAGCTTCATCAATAACAACATTAACGGTTTCCATCACCTTCTTGGTTCTTTAGTTGTACACCTGATAAGCTTTGCTTGTAGAGGAGTATCCCAAAAATATTCCTTCATCACTTCGGGAGTCAAACTCACCCACATTCTCTCTATCTTTAAGGATGAAACAAGTACTCCAAAAGACTCTGAAATACTTCTCATTCAACTTTCTTCCTTTCCATAATTCATAGGGAGTCTTCTTTGTACCAGGTCTGAAATATACCTTGTCAATCGTGTGACATTTGGTGTTGACTGCTTCTCCCCATAAATTTCTAGCCACATCTTTATTGTGTAACATGGCTCTAGCCATATCCTGAATGAATTTGTTATTTCTTTCTACTACACCATTTTGTTGAGGAGTAATAGGAGCAGAAAATTCTTAAGATATACCAAATCTAGTGCAAAAAGATTCCATGTATGAGTTCTCAAATTCTTTACCATGATCACTTCGAATTCGATCAATCTTCATGTTCTTCTCATTTTGTAGTCTTGTACACAAGGCTTCAATGTGCTTAGGAGCATTGGACTTGGATCTTAGAAGAATGACCTAAGTGTACCTGGTGAAATCATCTATTACAACCATGATGTATCTCTTTCCACCAACAAATTTGGTTCTAGTTGGACCCATGAGATCCAAATGTAGTAGCTTCAAAGGTCTAGATGTAGCTGATGTTTGAGTGCCTGGATGTTTTGCTATTGTTTGTTTCCCAAGCTAACACGGTCCATATACAACATTGCTAACCTTGTTGAGCTTTGGTATTCCCATCACCGATTCATGCTTAGATACAATTCATAGATGTTTATAGCTAGCATGTCCCATTCTTTGGTGCCATAAGTCTTTATTTGGGAAATGAATACTATTCATACAATATCAGCATTAGGTACTAATCCATAGTAGTTATCCAGAATGTGGACTCTGCTTATGAGTTTCTTTCCAAACTCATTCAAAACGAGACATTTCCCTTTTGAGAATAGCACCATGAAGTCTTGATCACATATCTGACTTATGCTCAACAAGTTCACTCTCAAGCCTTCTACATATAACACATTTGAAATGTCTGGCAGTCCAGGTAGAGAGATGGTTCCTTTCCCCTTTATTTGTGATTTGCTCCCATCACCAAAAGTGACATTTCCACCTTTCTTAGACTCGAAAACCTTAAAGAGAGAATAGTCTCCAGTCATGTGTCTCGAGCATCCATTGTCAAGGTACCACAAACATGTGTCCATTACCTTAAATGCAGACTTCATCATAAAACACACTTCATGCTTACTTGACAAATCAATAGGAGTGGTTTTCTTTCTCATTTGCCATTTGTGAATAAAACCTTTAAGTTTCACCCTTCTCAAACAAACTCATTTGCACATCTTCATTTTGAGATAGTCTAGTTTCTTTCTTGTCACACTATGACCTTTTTCAACAATCATCAAGATAGCTTTCAAATAACTTTTAGACTTACATTTTTTGAAACACTCAATCAAATAGAGATTAGAAAAGCAAGATGTATTTGAAATAAAATATCTTTTCATGCCACTTGTAGCCAGGATAACAGGGGTTAATGGATCACACAACGAAGATTAAACCTAATCAGAGTGCGCCAACTCGATACCACTGGATAGGCCAAGAATGTATTGACCCATTTGGTAAATTAATTAATTAATTAACCAAGTGAATTATTTAAGTCAATTTATTATGCAATAGTGTGGTAGCACAAACAAATTAAGTTAAATGTAACGAAAAATAAATTTGACACAGGTGATTTATTTACGAATGGGGAAAACCACTAAGGCAAAACCCCACCAGGTGAATTTAAGGTTAGCACTCCCGAGAATCCACTATTATCAAAACAAGCAATTACAAGTAAAATGAATCCTAGTACCTAATGTCAACCTACAGTTGAACTCTTATCTCAATACCTAATTGGACTTGTATTGTAGCAGTAATCTCTCCTTTCAATGCACGAATCCCAATACGTGACTAACCAATGATGCACGGATCCTAGTACGTGACTAACACGCTAATTTGAGGAAGATGTTGGTTGCAAAGTTCTTCAGTTCATCAATGATGAAGATCATGAAGCTCCTTGGTCATAAAACACTTGGTGTAAAGACACAATAGCTTCTACAGAGAGAAAGATGAACTATGGCAATTTTTGTCTCCGGTCACAATATACATGTAACAACAAGTGCAACAACCCTACACAAATACTCAAAGATATGTGTGTAATCAGATCTAGAATTTCTAATTTTGTAATTCTCAATAGATACTTTTGGCGAGCTTCTATTGAGCTCCAACATTAAACCTCAATAGAAAGGATTCTGTTAAGACATCTGTTAAACTTTAAAGAACAACACTTCTTCACCTGTTTCTTGGTCAGACTTGCTTGGCTTCAATACTAAACTTGAACACTTGTTTCTTGAAGTACTAAACCCATCCTAGATCTACCCAAGTACAAGTAAAGTGCGTTTTGTCAAAGGATTAGCCAATTACAGCAAATATGTCCATAATAGAACTTGGTCTCTACCTTCATCTCTACCTTTTCTACCATGCCTGCATGTTCAATTCTTGTAGGATATGTGTGCGAAATTTGTAGGTGTGCCTGCATGTTCAACTCCCAAAGGATATGTGCACAACTTTGACTTTTATAAGATTTGTGCCTACATATTCAATTCTTGTAAGATATGTGCACAAAATCTGCATTCAAACTTTCTGACTTGTATGGGATTTCGTGCCTGCATGTTCAATTCCTATAGGATATGTGAACGAATTCTGTGTTCTAACTTTCTAACTTGTATGAGATATGTGCCTACATGTTTAATTCCTGTAAGATATGTGCACAAGGTCTGTATTCTGACTAGTATGAGATTTGTGCCTGCATGTTCAATTCCCGTAGGATATGTGCACAAGGTTTGTATTCTGACTTTCTAACTTGTATGAGATCTATGCCTACATGTTCAACTCCCATAGGATATGTGCACAAAATCTGTGTTACATGGGATCAGTGCCTACTTATTCAATTTTTGGAGGATATGTGCACCACTCTGACTTGTAGAAGATCTGTGCCTGCATGTTCAATTCTTGTAAGATACGTGCACAAGGTCTATACTCTGACTCTCTGACTTGCATGAGTTCTATGCCTGCATGTTCAACTCCCATAGGATATGTGCATAAAATCTATGTTACATGGGATCGGTGCCTACATATTCAATTCTCGGAGGATATGTGCAGCACTCTGACTTGTACAAGATCTGTACCTGCATATACAATTCCTTAAGGATATGTGCACAAGATTTGCATTTTTACTTCCTTGACTATTTTTGGATGAAAGATCCACTGGGGATGCTGGAGGACTCACTAGGGAGTATGATTCTGTTGGAAAGTGATTTGTGTGGTGATTCTGACTTACCACGAAGGCTTAATGGTGTATGGCTCACTGAGGAGGAGGTAGCTTACTAGGGATTTTCTGACAGTATGCTGTTCACTGGGGAACTTCCTTCTACGAGGGAAATGGTTGTCTTCTTCTTTCTCATAAATTGTTGAGGATTGATGTTGACTCCACCCACGAAGGGATTCTACCAAACTCTACTGGGAAAATTTTGTTTTGCAACTCTCGAGGGAGATACTTTTGTGCCTTGGTTGCATGAGGGAGCCTGTCTATGATATTGGATTTACTTGAGATTTAGTTGATGATCTTGACTCACAGAGGAGTATTCATGATGATGTTTGGTCCATTGAGAGATGTTTGGTGCCTTTGATCCACTGGGGATATTTTTGATAATTATGATCCGTTGGGGAATGATCTTGATGCTTTTGATCCACTAGTGATACTTTTGATGTATGTTAATCCATTGGGGATATTTTTGGCATTTTTGGATGTACTTTTGAACTTTCCTTTGCACTCCAACCTTCTGGGAACTCCATGGGGACTTTTGAATTTTCTTTTTTTGGGCTAAACTACATGTAGTTTCGTAGGAGGCCTAAACTATGCATAGTTTAGCCATCAGGTGCGTTTCCGCCTCTACATTTTTCTCCAACAATTACCAACCATCTCTTTTTCTTTTCATTCTCTTCATCTCCCTCACCTCATCACATTCTCTAACTCTCCCTACAAAAACCTTCTGCCTCTCTTTCAGTTTCTTTAATCAGTCATCATTTGCATTCTTGTACATTAGTGACATTCAAATGAAACACTTTTGTCAAGAAGGTCATGCTATTGGTGCTCTTATTGATCCTCCCCATCTGCCTGGGCTGGTTTATGCTTACAACCCTGTTAGCTTTGCTTGGGAGCATCCTGTTGGGTGCAACATAAATGTCATGGGCTACCCTTTTCTTAAAGACACCTAGGCGATGAGTTCTCTTTCATCCTTGTTCCCTTTTCCTTTCTATCCTTGCATCTAAATACTTGTTCCAACAACCTTTCCTTTAAAATTTAGCCTACTGTCTAGGAGTATGAGGAGCTTGTCTTGATTGAGTACTTTCGGGAGCTGTACAGAAGCGGGTTCGAAGAGGATGACGATGATGGTGGTGGTGGTGATGGTGGTGATGGTGTGGGAGGTTTAGAGTCGACTCCGAGCCATCAACAGAGGAAGAGGCACTTCCGATGACCCTGCAGATAGACAGATAGACACAAACACAGATATCATAGCATACTTTTTTTTTTTTTTTTTGTTGCTTTTATTATTTTTCTCTTTTTAGCACACATTCTTGCACTTTACATTTGGTCTGAGACATTGGGTTGTATTTTAAGAGCAACTTTTACATTTATGCTTTTATTTGGGATATGTACTTAAATTACAAACTTATAGGAACTTTATGCCATTCTGTTGTTCTTGGAAACTCTGTGCTTGAATTGTGCCTTGAGTAGTTTCTTTAGTTTCTCTCTTGTACCTTCCCCTATCACCAAGTTAAAATGCATGGATTTTTTTTTCTCCCAATCCCTAATTTTTGCCTAGGTCCTTGACCTAGCGAGATTGCTCTAACTTTTGCGTGGATTGCCTTTTGGTTTTCCACCCATTGAGACTCCTTATATTGTCTTTGATCTCATTTTCATTTTTTCATCATTTTTTTTTTCTTTTCCTCTCCCTCACATCTTCTCTCATTCTCTCTTTCCTCTTTTCCAAACATGGCCATATGAGAGGCTCCAATTGGTTTCATCCAACTTTAGGATATAAGAAATGACTTAGGGTTGTCATGAAGTGGGTTCACATAGCTGAGAAAGCTTATAAAAGTCCAATCAATTACAAGAAAGAAAGACTAGCCAACCACCTTGATATGCCCTAAATTTTACTTTTCTGCGCTTTATGGTTCTCATGTCTTTGCTTATGAATTTAATAGAGGATTTGAATGTCCCACATCTGCTATAGAAACACTTTATCATATTTTAATTTAAGCAATGAGAGAACCACCCATTTATTATCTTAGCTTATTGTCATCATTTTTCTTCTTTTTTTCTTTTTCTTTTCTTTTTTTCCATGCCATGTAATTTTTGCCCATGACGTCCTTTGAGGAATTTTCGCCATGCCCATGGTCTTTGCCCCTATCTTTTGCCCAGATCACTCTTTTAGATTTTCAACCTAGCGGGGTTCTTTTGCCTTAACTTTTGCCTAGGCTGCCCTTTCAGGTTTTCAACCTAGCAAGCCTTTTTCTTCTTTTTTTCTTTTTATCAAATGTGGTATCTTTGGATTCTATCCAAGTTGATTGGGCGAAGCATCTCTTCCCCATCCAAATCTATAATTCTAGTAGCACCTCCTGACATTATCTTCTTGATGAAAAAAAGGCCAAACCATCTTGGCTTCATCTTTCCTCTCGGATCAAAAGTTTCATCTCTAAGCACTTTCAGAACCAAGTCCCCTTCTTTAAGGTTTCTAGGTCCCACCTTTTTGTTAAATGCTCTAGCTATCCTCTTTTGGTACCCTTGTGCATGGTATTGTGCCCTAGCTCTCTTCACATCTATCAAAGCCAATTCCTCATATCTTTGTTTTACCCAATCTAATTCTGGAACTTTGGTTTTTGCTAGTAACCATAAAGATTGTATCTCCACCTCAATAGGAAGTACCACTTCACTACTGTAGACCAAAGAGTAGAGGGTTGCCCTAGTTGATGCGTAAACAGAAGTTCTGTAACCCCATAAGCTAAATGGGAGCTTTTCAGCCCAATCTTTGTTTGTCACTACCATCTTGGCTAAGATGTTCTTGATGTTCTTATTGGTTGCTTCTATGGCCCCATTGGTCTATGGTCGATACGGTGAAGACTTGTGATGCTCAATGTTGTACAATTCCATGATTGTTTTAACCTCTCCCTCAAAGTGTGAACCATTATCGAAGATGATCTCTTAGGGTACCCCATACTGACAAATGATGTTATTCTCTACGAATTGAGCCATATGTTTGGCCTTTAGCACGGAATAGGAGGTCGCTTCCACCCACTTGGTGAAGTAGTCAGTTGCCACAAGGATGTATTCGTGTCCATTTGAGGCCTTAAGGGCTATCCGTCCAATCACATCTATGCCCCAGACTGAGAAAGGAGATGGAGAGGGTCATGCTGTATAGTTCACTAGGTGGTACATGATTCAAGTTTGCATATGTTTGGCAATTATGGCAACTCTTCACAAAGACTACACAATCAATCTCCATCGTGCTACAGTAGTACAATATCCTTAAGATCTTCTTGGCTAACATTCTCCCATTCATATGAGGCCACCAATCCCTTGATGAATTTCTTCTATAACTTTCTCAGCTTCTTCCTTCTTTAGACAATGAAGGTGTATACCATCATAGGATCTTGTATAGAGCCGACATCCACATAAGATGTATTGCATTGCCATCATCCTAATCGAACGATGCTCTCTCTTGTCAGCACCATTCGAATATACCCCTAATTCCAACAACTTCATGAAATCAAAATACCACGGAACCCCTTCTTCTTCTATAATCAAGACTGAAGCTTTGGCCTTCTCTTTATGTACCATACCATAACTTTGTTCAATTTCTAAGGGTCGTGTCCATACTCCTTTGGGTATTTCAACCAGGGAAGCTAAGGTAGCCAAAGCATTTGCAAACTGATTTTGAGCTCTAAGGATGATTGTGTACTCAATCTTGTCAAAAGTTGTGGTCAAATCCTCCAGATACTGCTGATAAAGTTTTAAGTGCTTATCTTTTACTTTCCACAACCTTTGCACTTGAGCTATTACTAAAGTCGAATCTCCAAAGACCTCAGCCTCTTTCACTCCTAATTCTCGGAGAGCTTCCATTCTGGCGATACAAGCCTCATATTCTGCAATATTATTGGTCACCTTAAAATTCAACTTAACTGTTAAAAGTTTGTGAAATCCTTCAAAAGTAATCAATAGTACTCCTATCCCATGTCCATATTGGTTCCCAACTCCATCGAAATACATCTTCCATGCCCCTAGCTTAACATCCAAAATACCCTCATCCAGAAAGTCTTCTCTACCATCCTTTCCTTCCACGAGGTTCGTAGCACAAAAATATGATACAATACTCCCTTTGATAGTTTTCCTTGCCACATACTTCAAATCGAATTTCGCTAGTAGGATCAACCATCTCGACAATCTTCCACTCAAAGTGGGCTTCTCAAACAAGTACTTCAATGGATCCATTTGGGCTACTACCCATATCTGGAAAGGTAGTTTAATGTGTCTCAACTCTGGTGCAGCCCATACTAGAGCAAAGTTCAATTTTTCTATAAGTGTGTACCTAGTCTCATAGTCATGGAAACTCTTACTCAAATAGTACATGGCCTTCTCATTCTTATCATCATCTTCTTGTGCAAGCATACTTCCAACCGCATACTATATGATAGAGAGATAAAGGAGTAACAGTTTCCTATGCATAGAGGGTACTAAGATAGGTGGATGGAGGAGATACTCCTTAACGAGCTCAAAACTTTTTGACATTCATCATTCCATTCATGAGGTTCATTCTTCCTTAGGAGCTTGAATATGGGCTCACAAGGGGAAGTGAGCTTGGCAATGAATCAGATAATGTACTGTAATCGACCCAAAAATCCCCTTATCTCCTTCTCACTCTTGGGTGGTGGAATTTCTAATATGGCTTTGATCTCTGATGGGTCAACTTCTATCCCCCTATCATTTACTAAAAAGCCCAACAACTTTCCTACGGTTACTCCAAAGGTTCATCTTTGCGATTTCAATCTTAGCCTATATGCCTTGATCCTTTCAAAGAACTTCCTCAAGTTAACAATGTAACCCTCTCTCTCTTTGGATTTCACAATCATATCATCGACATACACTTCTACCTCATTGTGCATCATTTCATGCAATAAGGCTGTAGCCATTCTTTGGTAGGTCGCACTCGCATTCTTGAGCCCGAATGGCATCACACTGTAGTAATAGATTCCCTATTTTGTGGTATAGGTAGTCTTGGTCATATCCCTTGGAGCCATTTTAATTTGGTTGTATCCCGAGAAACCATCCATGAAAGACATCAAGGCAAAACCAACAGTATTATCCACTAAGACATCTATATGTGGAAGGGGGGAAGTAATCCTTAGGGCAAGCTTTGTTTAAATCCCTAAAATCCACACACATTCTTACCTTCCCATCCTTCTTAAGTATAGGCACAACATTGGCTATCCATTCAACCTGGTGTACAGGTTTAATGAACCCTACCTTTAATTGCTTGGTGACCTCTTCTTTGGTCTTTAAAAGCCATTTGGTTCTCATACGTCTCAACTTTTGCTTGATGGGCACCATGTGAGCATGAATGTCAATGTGATGTTGGGCTATTCTAGGATCAATACCGAGCATATCTTCATAGGACCATGCAAACACCTCTTGAAATTTGGTGAGTAACTCTTTGAGATCTTTTCTTTCTTTTTCATTTAGGGTTGAGCCAATTTTAATTAAATGAGGATTCTTATCATTGCCCAAATTAAGATTTTCAAAAGTTGGTTCCGTAGGTTCAATTTTCTTTTCCAATTGTTTATTAATTTCATTTTTCAAATTCATTTAAATCATTTAAGTGTGAAATTTCAATATTATAGGACATATCAAAATAAGCCAAATCAGAATTCATCTTATTAAAAATGTTAAAAAGTACATTAGGACTTGCATTACACATTTTCTTTCCCATATTTTCAGAAAAACCAACCTAAGTCCAATTATTAAGTTGCCCCACAATAGGCATGATGAAGGTGGAAGGATCACTTGGCTCCTCGTTGGTGATGGTGAACACGTCCCCCTCCATCTTCAACATAGTCTCCATTGCTTTAGCATCCATGTAGTCCACCCAGTCGACTTCTTCTTGAACCTCCTTGATCACCATCATAGGCTTCTCCTTAAAGGTAAGCTTCTCATCGAAAAATATCTCCCAAAGTTCGGGGAAACCATAATAAGGGAAGTCTCCTCCCTCATTCATAAAGTTTCCATTAAGGGTACCAAGGTTCTTCTTGATTCGGTCACAACCTTCAAAGAATCCCAAACCTTCCTTGGTTAGTTGAGTCTTGAAATTGGGGAGCTCAACCACCACATTCTTCAAAGCCTCATCTTCTTCATCCCATAGTCCTTGGACTTCTATGGTATTAACTTCCACAGTCTCTATCAACTTTGAACAATCCCATTCAATCTCATCGATATGCACCCAATTCTGATATGGAGGAGGAGCTCTATGGTAATCAGGCAAAGGGTCCTTCCTAATGCTAGGCTTGGTGATGATATTGGGATTTGGGAGGGTTCCATTGTCTATAAGGTCTTGTATCCCGTGTTTGAGGTGAAAGCAATTGTCAGTTTTATGGCTAGATTTCTGATGGAAGTGACAATACTCATTGAGGTTCCAAGTAGAAGGTATGGGATTAGGCATAAGTGTGGGATCTAGAGGCTTGATGAATCCTTTGGAAGATAAATTCTCATATTCTTGGGCAAAGGTCATTCCTAGGTCGAAAAATTCTCTGCGGGCTTTCTTTGTGAAGTTTGGGTAAGCTAAGGTTTATTGAGGTATGATGGCACTCACATTCACAGGATTGGGAGCTTTAGAGGTATTTGCTCCTCCTCCATATGTCTTCTTGATTGGAGGTTTGCTCTCACCTTTTTCTAATTGTTCATTATTGATGGCATCCTCTATCCTAATTCCACAATCACACAACTCTCCAAAAGAACTAATAGGTGATGACAAGAGCCTACTATTATATGTCGGAAGCAAATTCCCGATAATCCTATGGATTTGATCTTTCTCATTGGGCCTATTAATCACCCTAGATGCCTTTCCCTTCCATCTTGTCATGTATTCGAAGAATGTCCCCCCTACCCCTTGCTTAGTGGTCTCCAAGTCTCTTAAAGTCATATTAATCATGGTATTAAAGATGAATTGATCCATAAACAACTTCACTAGCTCTTCTACACCTTAGTCTTACTAGGATCCAAACTATAGTATCATGTTGATGCACCTCCCGTAAGTGAGAGAGGAAATGCATGCAAAGTTTGCTTCTCATCCAATCCCTTCATTTCGGCAATGCTTAGGTACCTTTTAACATGTTGCTTTGGATCTCCAACTCTATCAAACTTTTTCGCATCAGAAATCTTAAACTTTGGAGGTAGTGCAATGAGAGTTTTGGAGCTTATGCCTCCTATGTAATAGAGACAATCATCTATCCCTTGGGCCTTGTGAAAGGCTAGTTGCATTTTCTCCATCTTCTCTCTCATAACTATGGTTTCTGCTGTGAGTTTCTCAAATTGTTTGTTCCTTTCATTATCAGTTTTGTCCCTTTCATCCCAATCTTCCCCTTATTCATCATCGAGAACCTCTACTTGTGGGTTTGGCTTCTTCAACTTGGCCTCTTCTAGCTTAGTGAGGTGACTCCCATCTTCTTAAGAGCATCACTTTGTTCTTCCATTGCCTTGAATATCTTTTGTGCAATTTCATCACTAATTGGAGCAGACATTGTTGCTTGAAAAGATTCCCCTACTTGGAACTTTTCTTCTTGATGTGTGTCCTCAATCTTGACCAAACACCTTCTGTGCTTTTCTCGAGTCCAAATTGGAGTGGGAACGTGTTTTTTTATTTTTTATTTTTTACTTTGGAGGTGCAATGGTGCCTGAAAAGAAGTCCTTTTTTTTATTAAGTCCATGTCATAATTAAAAGGTTCCTTTTGTTTTTAGGTGTTCTTAGAAAATCTTTAAGTCCATTTTAATGAAGGCCCAATTACAAAATCACTCACTTTCCTCTCATGGACTTTGCCTCTTGTTTCAATGGGCTTTGGTCCATTTACAACAAATGCTCTCATCTTTCTCTCTTAATCTTTCATTAGAATGTACTTAGAGATTTTCAATCTTTTGTCTTAAACATGGGCTTACAACATATTCATCACCATTGGGCCCCCCCTCCCCCCCCTTTTTTTTTTTCATTTCATTATCATCATCAAAAAAAAAAAAAAAAATTTTTTGAAGTAGCCCATTAGCTAGGATATATTGCAACCTTCCTCTCAAGGTCCATGAAGTTCTCATCATTTTGGGTCTAGGTATACAAAAAGAGGCCCAACATATAGGAATGCTTCTTGCAATTTTCTAGGCAGCTTCTATTTAGACTTAAATTCACTAAATAAGGAAAAATAGTGCACCATAAAGTTTTTGATAACATTCCTAAGAATAATGTTATTTTTCATGGGAAATCTTTTATTTATTTGTTGGGATATATTGAATTGTGCAATATTGATACATTTTTATATTTTGGTTTGTTATTGAATTTTGACTAAATTTTTTTTCCTTTTGTTTCTAAACCCATATTGATAAGAAAATGGGATTTTCATTTGTAAAGGATGATAAAAGTATAAATACAAAAACGTTTCAAAATTATATTTAAAATTCCTTTAATTGATTAAATGGTTTTAAGTTACAAGAAATGTGATTGAAGTTTATTTTTAAAAACAATGGTTTATTAAAATTACAAATATAGGGGAGGACAACTGTTAGGTTCTAAGGTCTTAGGATTTTATGTATTTAGAACTCTAATTTGTAATGTTGGTAAACCATGATCAAAACAATGTATTTATTCTTGTTTAGGCTTGCTCAAAGTTGGTTTATTATTGTAAAGTTGGAATCGAGTGGCTGCAGAAGTACTTGGGACTTTCGGCCTGGCTCGATCGATCGAAGAATAGACTCGATCGATTGAAAATCGCACAGGTTGTTTTTTCTGCAGAATTTCCAACTCAGCCCTACTTCATTAAACGTTTAGGGTTTTATGTTTTTACCCTAGGTATATAAACTAAACCCTAGCCACGTTTTTGAGGGTTGATCCAATTGTATTGTTGCTCATACATTGCTGTTTTATGTAAATCTCTTGTGAGATCTTTGAGGAGCTTTCCTTTACACAAAGCTTAGGGTTTTCAAGTTGGAGATCTTATCTACATCTTGATGATCAACTTGGTTGCTACCATTGAAGCTCAAAGAATATCAAGCAGGGGTGCTTGTAGCTGATTGAAGAATCCAAGAAAGAAGGAATCCGTGGATTCGGAGCTTGCACATGGTCGTGTCAGTAAGTTCTACTGGTGGGTAGCATTAGGAAGTCAAGCGGGGAGCTAGTCCTTCTGTATAAACTTCGATTCTTTCGCATAGTGGATTCTGGTTTACCTTGAGAATAGCTAGGTTAAATCCTCCCCAGGTTTTTACCGTGTGGTTTCCTGGGTCATCATATCTTGTGTTCAATTATTTTTTGCTGCTTTATATCTTGATATGATTATTTGATTGCTTTAACCTAGAATTGCATAATTTGACTAAGTAACAACTTGGCTAATTAATCTAGGCTAACCAATCTGGTTGTTTTAAGGGGTCTAAAACCGTATAAGTGGTATCAGAGCAGGTTGCTCTTTTTGTTGGAGATTTCTTAATCTCTGAGCTGATCCTTGACCCCTGTTTTCATGGAGCATGGACACTCTCTGTTTGTTCCTCCTCACTTTGATGGGAACAACTATGCTTATTGGAAAGTAAGGATGAAAGCATTCCTGAAATCCATTGATGAGAGAGTCTGGAATTCCGTTGAGTACGGATGGGAGAAGCCCACTACTCCTGTGAGTGAGTGGCAAACTTCTGAAAAAGAAGCAGCTGGTTTCAATAGCAAAGCTATGAATGCCATCTTCAACGCTGTTTCCATGGAGGAATTTAAGAGGATCTCTAATGTTGAGGTTGCTCATATTGCTTGGAAAATCCTCCAAACTGTGCATGAAGGCACAAAGGCAGTTAAGATCAATAAATTGCAACAATTGACCTCTAGATTTGAAAGCATTAGAATGACTGATGATGAATCCTTTGATGAATTCTATGCTAAATTAAATGATATTGTCAATTCTGCTTTTAATTTGGGTGAAGTCTATGATCAACCTAAAATTGTTAAGAAGATACTTAGATCCTTAACTGAAGACTTTAGACCCAAAGTGACTGCCATCACTGAAAGCAAGGATGTGGACTCCATCCCTGTTGATGAGCTTGTAGGATCTCTTCAGTCCTATGAGTCTGACCTACCTAAAGTGAACAAATCCAAATCAATGGCTCTTAAGTCAGTTGATGATGTTGATGGTGGTGGATTTGATGATGAGCTCTCTGCTACAGAGATTGCCTATCTTGCCAAAAATTTCAAAAACTTTCTTAGAAATACCAATAGAAAGGCAAGAGGTACATACACTGCTGAACCTAGAAATTTTAGGAAGAATGATCCCACTAAGGTTAACAATTTTGAAAAACCTAGAGAAAATTCTGGTCAATCTTCTAATAACTCTTTGGGTCCTCAGTGTTTTGGCTGTCAAGGGTATGGTCATGTGAAGTCTGAATGTCCTACATTCTTAAGGACTAAGGGTAAAGCTATGGCTGTAACCCTTAGTGATAATGAGGTTTCTGATGATGAGTCCGGTGGTGACGAGGATGGAAACTTCATTGCTTTCACGGCTACTGCTATAGTCAATGAAGGCATATCTGCTGAAGAGAACCCTTCTGATGGGGAACTCTCTGAAGATGCAGATCTTCAAGAGGCCTATAACAAACTTTGCAAAATTGCTGCAAAGGATGCTATGAAAGTTGATCTTGGCCTAAAGAAAATTGATTCTCTTGAGCTTGAAAAGAGAAATTTGCTTGTTAAACTGTTTGATGCAAATGAACTTTTGAATAATGTTAAATCTGAGAATATGCTTTTGCTTGATAAAGTTAGAACTTTGGAACATGATTTATCTGTTGCTAGATCTGCTAGTTCTAAACTTGATCACATGCTGAATGTTCAAAAGTATCCTTCTGATAAAACTGGGTTAGGATATGTTGAAAGCATCTTTGATACTGGACCACATTCCACTACTTTTGTTCCTTCTTCTTCTTCTGGACCTTCTGTGAGTGAGGTTGTGAGTGATACTGTCAAACCACCTGTGAGTGAGGTAGTTAAACCTGTAGAAGTTTCACCACCTAAGAAGACTAGGGTAGACTTAAGAGAATCTAAACCTAAGGAGCCTACCAAATCTAAGGACAAGATGCATGGTAAACCTGCGTGGGTTTGTCATTATTGTGGTAAGTCTGGACATATTCGTCCTAACTGTTACAAGCTTCAAGCTGATAAGAGAGCAAATAAACCAAAAGTGCCTGTGCCTCAAGCACAAGATCCTATGGCATTAATTGGTGAATTGGTAAAGGTGTTAAACCTTTATTCCAATCATGGAGTTGGGAATCACTCAAATGTGAATAAGAACTCCAATGCTCATGGTGCATCTAAAAAGTTTTGGATGCAAAAGACTCGAAATACTTGAGTCTTTCTGACATGGTCCTTGTGCTTCATTGCTCTATTCTTTTGTGACCATTGTTTTTTTTTTTTTTGTGTTTTCTTTGTTCTAGGACTTGCATTGCATTACATTCATGCATTTCATTCTAGGATTTATTTGTTTTCCTTTAAATAAAAAAAAAAAAAAAAAAAAAAAAAAAAAAAAGGAAAAGAAGGAAGCAAAATTTATGTTGAACATAATGTTCTTGATTTTTGAAAAACAAGGTTGGTCAATTTATTTACACATAACATGTCTTATGTACCTTGTTTAGCTTGGATGAGCTTACTTTATTGCACTTTACTAGTTTGAGCTTTGTAGTGCATGTTGTGTGGGAAAGATGTTTATGGTGTTTATCACTTTGTCTTAATCTTGAAGTCACATGTTATTTGACTGTCGGACTTGATCCTTTTGAGAAAGGCATAAATAACCATCTCACCACTGTTCACTAGCCAATCATGAACACCTTAGTGCATATCATAAGATTCTGTGCTCGAGAAAGTGTAGCACATGCACAAAAAGAACATAAGGTGTAGCCTCAAAATAAATTAAAACTGGTGTGTACTATTAGGCTTGATGCCAATTCACTTAATTCAAACCGGTGTGTACTATTAGGCTGAATGCCATCTCATGCAAATAAGAGGCAAAAATACAAGAAACTTACATGATTGCAAGCTTTTGTTCTAGGAGATGTGGGAGTTATAGGATGTAACTCTTTAGGTGATAGTCTCTTTTGAATTCTATGTGATGAATTTTGTAGACTTTGTGATTGATTGCTATTCACATATCACCTCACATGTATCTCAAGTTTTTGCTAGTATCACACACGACACAAGTTACTCTTTGTTAAACACTGTACATGCTAGTGTGTGTTTTTGGTCTGACCAACCAAGTTTGAAAATATCTTGAGATTTATGCACAACATATTTGTTGCTTGAGAAAATATAATGGGAGGTTGATTGCAATTTGTTTAAGAATATTGGGTTCAAAATTTTGGGTTTTTGAAAAAGCATTCCATCTCATACTCATGCATTTTGTTTCTTCAATTTAATGCTTTGAGGAGTTATTTTCAAAATTCGGCTTGTGTCTTTCAAAAACTGTGATTTTTCCAAAATTTAGTGAGCCTCTGCCCATTTCGATCGATCCAACCTATTTTTCGATCAATCGAAAAAGTGCTCTCATTTGTCTTAAAATGACTGTGCTTTTCGATCGATCGAATGTATTTTTCGATCGATCGAATATCGTGGAAAAGCTTTTTAAAAGTTCAGTTCTGACTTTTTCAAAGGTGCTATTCAAATTTTTTTCAAACTTTTCTCTCTCTCCGCGTTGGCAAGGCTCCACACCTCAGGATTTTTGTCGTTTTCCTCCGTTGTTTTTGCAAAATCTCTCTTTCCTCAAGCCGGTAAGACTCTTTTGCCCTTCCTTTTGATGTTATTTTCATTATTTCATGCATAAATCCATGCATTTAAGGGTAATTTTCGGACTTGATTCTTTTTGGATTTTCTGTTGATTCAAACCTTATTTTATGAAATTGATCATTGGGTTTTTGTGGGGACACATTATATTAATGGTCCTTGGTGGTTAATTTGATCAATTTTGTGTTTTGTGAAAAATTGAAAATTCTAGGGTTTGTTCTTGATCCGAATTGGGGCTTTTGTTAAATTGGATTGAATTTGATGAAATTGGCTTGTTATGTTGGTGTAATTAAGCATTATAATCTATGTGCTGTGTTTTGTAATGCTTAATTCATCAATTTGTTGCAAAATTTTCAAGTGATTTTTCAAATTTTGGGATTTTTGATAGAAATTCCTTGTTCAAGCCAATTTTGTCCAATTACTCTCAATTAAACTTAATTTGTCACTGCATTTAGATCATGCATCACAACATGTTATTGTTCATGCATCATATAGATTTTTGTTCTATATTATTTATTGTGCTAATTTGCAGTCTGCCCTTGGTTTTGTTTTCTCTTGTTTCTTTGTGTTTTTCTCTTTGTGTCTCTGTCCTTTCCTTAGCACTATGCCTAGGAAAACTAGAGCCCGTAGGAGTGTTCCCTCACCTTCTCCTTCACCCCCTCCATCCTTTGATAGTGAGAGGTTTCCGAGTGAGGAAAACCAAGAGACTTTTGAGAAACTGACCGTTAAGAGAAAGATTTGGGCTGAGCGTTCTGTGCTGTTAGATGAGCTTGATCCTGCCATTAGGGCAAATTTTGAGCGTCGGGGTTGGTTACCCTTGGTGGATATTTCTGATCCTCCTCCACCTTCTGCCTTGATTAGAGAGTTCTATTCGAACATCTCTATCTGCGTCTATGATTCCAACACTCTTGTTAAGAGTTGGATACGAGGCGTAGAGTACACCATTACTCCTCGGGTAGTGGCTGATGCTCTAGGGGTACCATTGGTCCAGCATCCTGTCTATCCTTATGATGAGTCTCCCGAGATTAGCGATGTTTTGTCATACGTCACTGGTACTACTGTCCAGTGGGGTTCTGATCCTCGGATCACTTCTGCTGAGCTTTCTGGGTTGCACTATCTGTTCTTTCGGATAGCTTGTCATTCGATCTGGCCTATTTCCCATGTTCACACCATTCCTCTTGAGAGGTGTGTTTTTCTATACGCTCTTGTTACTGATGCTCCTATTAGTTTTCCCCATCTTTTTCTTCGTTCTTTGAACGAAGTTTATAGGAGTTCATCTACTGCTCATGCTCTAGTTCATCCTATTTTCATTCATAGGATTCTTCTCTTTCTTGGTCTTGATGACTTTCCTGCCTCTGAGCCCGTCCATGTGATAGGACCTTTAGGTGCGTCTTTTCTTAGACAGAGGGCCGCTCATCTTCGAGCTGGTTCTAAACACCCTAGATCTGAGCCCTCTAGTAGTGCACCTCCTCCTTCTTCTTCTGCAGGTATGGCTGGTGAGGATATTCCTATTCCTGTTGGTGATGATGCTGCTGCTGCTGATGTTCCTTCACCTCCTTCGGCCGACTTTGATGTTCGTCGTACTTTGGAGACTGTCATGACTGTTCAGCAGGCTCATGGTCAGATTTTGGTGGACTTGCTGGATGAGATGCGTGCTCTCCGAGCTGACTTTGCGCGTCTTCATTCACCCTCACCACCTCCTTTTGATGGCGACTTATGATTGCTCTTTGGCATTCCGTCACAAAAAGGGGGAGTGGAGTTTTGACTTGTTGAGAGTTTTTGTTGTTAGGGGGAGATTTTTTTTGTTTGAGAGGAGCTTGTGGAGTTTTTAGATTGTATCTAGGTGCTTCACTTTGTATATCATTTTTGGAGATATTTATGTTAGGGGGAGTAACATTGATTGATATACATGTTTTTTATTGATTCTTGTTGATTTGTGATTCACTGCTTATTGATTTATATTTATGAGTTGATCATTCATATATGTCTTTATTTTGTGTTGTGTGAATCTTACAAGTATGTTATACCTGTTGTTTTACTCTTTTCTGTCACACATGCGTTTATGCGTTTGTTGAGTATTTCAGGAATATACAAGTTGATTCAACTAAGCTGCTGTTTACACTTACAACCGATGGATAGTAGTTAGGCTGAATTTGAAGTTTTTGAGCATTTCTTTGTAAATGGCTTTTTACTTGTAAAACTTTGAGCTTTTAATTAGGGTTTTGTCACGGATTGCCAAAGGGGGAGTTTGTTAGGTTCTAAGGTCTTAGGATTTTATGTATTTAGAACTCTAATTTGTAATGTTGGCAAACCATGATCAAAACAATGTATTTAGTCTTGTTTAGGCTTGCTCAAAGTTGGTTTATTATTGTAAAGTTGGAATCGAGTGGCTACAGAAGTACTTGGGACTTTCGGCCTGGCTCGATCGATCGAAGAATAGACTCGATCGATCGAAAATCGCACAGGTTGTTTTTTCTGCAGAATTTCCAACTCAGCCCTACTTCATTAAACGTTTAGGGTTTTATGTTTTTACCCTAGGTATATAAACTAAACCCTAGCCATGTTTTTAAGGGTTGCTCCAATTGTATTGTTGCTCATACATTACTGTTTTGTGTAAATCTCTTGTGAGATCTTTGAGGAGCTTTCCTTTACACAAAGCTTAGGGTTTTCAAGTTGGAGATCTTATCTACATCTTGATGATCAACTTGGTTGCTACCATTGAAGCTTAAAGAATATCAAGCGGGGGTGCTTGTAGCTGATTGAAGAATCCAAGAAAGAAGGAGTCTGTGGATTCGGAGCTTGCACGTGGTCGTGTCAGTAAGTTCTACTGGTGGGTAGCATTAGGAAGTCAAGCGGGGAGCTTGTAGTCCTTCTGTATGAACTTCGATTCTTTCGCATAGTGGATTCAGGTTTACCTTGAGGATAGCTAGGTCAAATCCTCCCCAGGTTTTTACCGTGTGGTTTCCTGGGTCATCATATCTTGTGTTCATTTATTTTCTGCTGCTTTATATCTTGATATGATTATTTGATTGCTTTAACCTAGAATTACATAATTTGACTAAGTAACAACTTGGCTAATTAATCTAGGCTAACCAATCTGGTTGTTTTAAGGGGTCTAAAATCGTTCAACAACATAATTTTAGTTAACATCAATGGCAGGCATTGCAATTTTTTCAATTTTTATTCTTGGCATTCATTAACAAATGTTTTTTTTTTTTAATATCCAGCATTAAATATAGTTGCATATTAAATGTCTTAATAAAACATTAAATGTACTTCTAAATTAAATTTTCAATATATATACTAAATTTATTTTCATATATCAATCAAAAAAATTATTGCAATAAATATGCTTGTTTAATATTTGCACTAATTAATTTGTCTTACATTAATAAATACACAAAGTTAAATTGTCATTTTTTAGTTTTTAAACGTCTAGCATGAAACTTGATTGTTTTATAAAAAATGATTTGTCATAATTAATATTTTTTTATATTAATAAATATGAGTAGTTAATTGTCTAGCATTAAATGTAATTTCTTGTTAAATGTCTTAGCACTAAGTAAATATACCAAACAATAAATTACTCCTAGACTATTAATAAATATGTTTGCTTAATCAATAATACAATGACTACCTTTTTATTAAGATTTATAGAGGTAGTCAGGGGTTAATTTGAGATAATTGTAGAGCTTCAAAAACTAAAAATTCTTTGGCTTTTTAGGGGGAAGATTATCGTGGTTGACAAAAAGGAATAACAATCACCTAATAGCTCTATCTCAAGATCTCTCTTGAATACTCAAATGTTAAATGTGCTTTATTCCTCTAGTTATATAGTGGGAAACGTTGGGAATTTTTGCACTAAAATCCAATTTATATGACATTATCTAACAAATAAAAGTGTTATCTATTATCAAAATTATATGAACATTACACATTATGTGTATACCATAGATCTATCTTATTTTATTTAGGTTTGGGGATGAGATTCGCATATAGAATATCTAAGGCCATGTTTGGTTTCATTAAAAACATAACATTTTTCAGAAAGAAATTGACTGGAGGAATTGTTTTTTTGACAAATATAACTCTTTTTGGACTAAATAAATATATTTTTGGAAAATAATGACCACAAAAACCCTAGAGCATGCGAATGCATACACGCACATGAACGCGTATGCTTAAGCTCTGCGTGCGCATACTTCATGCATGTGTACACATACACGAGGCATGTGTGCACATGTTAAGGTTCCAAAAACTAGAAAGGAAAGGTTTTCTACATTAAAAACTTAGTTTGGAACGAATCTCACATCGTCTAGGAGCCGATCCAAACCCCTATTTTCGACCATGTAAAGCATGAAAAGGTAGATTTTCAAAGGAAGACGATTTCTAAAGGAAAACACATAAGATTTACTAGAAAATAGTGAATCAAAGAGAGAGCTTTTCACACACAAAAAAAAAAAAAAAAAAAAAAAACCCTTATGTCAATATTTTTCTGATTGAGACCTTTTATGGTCCTAATCTTCAAGTTTCAAAGGTTTGCTAACTACTTTTGGTTTCGTTGTGACTAGATTGACTAAGGAGAATGGTCAAAATCGAGCTCTAAAGAGTTCTTGTGTTGAGGTAAAGGTTCTATCTTTGGCTCTTCATGTTTTCTTTGATTCCTTTGTTTGTTCATATGTTTTAAGGCTTTGATATATCTGTTTAGTTTAGGTTTTTGTTTTATTTTATGTCTAAAGTATGTTAGGTTGCTAGATTAAAGCTTTGGTGTTTCAGGTTTGCAAGTTTCTAGGTTTAGGGTTTATGGCGTGTATGCGTGTGCATGCTTACTGCATGTGTACGTATATTCAAAGTATTTGTACGCATACAACTGGGCTGCACACGCATGCCCTATGGACGCGCACGAATACTCTTGCCCAGAAACCCTAATCTGTGTATTCTTTTTTTGTTTTCCTTGTTTTATTTATGCTACATGCCTCTGTTTGAGTTATTTTTCACATCTATAAGTCTCTGGTTCTCTATTTTGTTTTGTGTTGTTTATTTTTTCTCTTTGATGCTAGTTAGGGTTTGTCTTGGTTTTTTTTACTATGAATATGCATGAGAGTATGAACATGCATTGATGCATAGGTGTTGTGATGTGGTGAAGTAAGTGACGTAAGTCATGCATTCACATGAATATGCATTTGATGATGACATTGCCTTATGGATGGATATGAACATGCTTGTTTGAATGTTATGCATTTTGATGTTTAGATCACTCTAATATGATGATTTTGCCATAACATGTTCCTGCCATAGGATGTTTCTGCCCTTGGAAATATATGTTTAATGCCATGATAGATGAATGATTAGGCTTAGGGATGAATATGCCATGCTAGCTTGCTTTGGATGCATGCTAGGGTGTATGTAAGTTTGGATGACAATGTTGAGTATGCCTTTAATGGGATTAAGACATGAAACACAATGAGTGGAAACCGAACCATGAATCGGGTGGGGTTGGGAGATTAACACCTTCCCATCCCCAAACCTAAACTTCGAAGTAGATAAGTCCTTCCATAAAGGGTGCTAATATATTGTTTTTAACCCTAATCTAGGTAGCAACTCCATTTTTCTTTGCCATGGTCCACTTTAGGCCAAATTGTACCCTAATACCACAAGTTGTGGGCACTTGCGCCTATAATATGGACAGATAAAAAATCATGATTCTTGAGTTTGGATGTCTGGTTACGTGCGAGGAACGTGTTAAGCACCCCATAACGCCTGTCTGTAGAAAATCCTTTATTTTGGTAAAATCTTAATTTTTGGGCATTGGCAATTAAAAACGAGCTCTTGGCATTAGCTTTCGGAGCTTTAACGAAATTGGACTTTGAGGTTTGGATTCAAAAAGGGTGTGGTCTTGATCGATGCTTTAGTAGTATATTTTGGAGTTGTTGCCCAATTTCCACAACAGAAATCCAATAGCATTTCACCTTACTTTTATGGTGGAAATCAGGCAGCGCTTCACCTCAAGTGTGTCATAGCGCACAAAACACTATTCTTACCATGCTTTTGCTCTGAGAATACGTCAACAAAGGTGCCATATTTTCATGGCAAAAATGCGGTAGAGTTTCACATTTGGTGCACCGACAGTGTTTTGTGCCTGAGTATATGGCGCGCGTTAGTGTGTTCGTACTAGGGTGAGCCAAAGCTCACCAAAGCATCAAATGTGTTGATGTGTGTCACATACACAAGGAAGCCAATGTTACTTAGCTGACATGGATCGGGACAATCACACCGCTATGATCATGCCCACAATGTAGAGTGAATATGCACCCACAATAGTTGCCTTGAGTGCGTACCCACACCACAAGGTCAAAAGCACCCATGATTACAAGAGGGTTGCTTTCCTAACCATGAGATTTTGTTAGGACATATGTGATTCATTGTTAGGAATATATGTCACTATTTTATGTAGTTGGCTAATCCTTTGACAAAACGCACTTTACTTGTAATTGGATAGATCTAGGATGTGTCTAATGCTTCAAGAAACCTTGTTTCAAGTTCAAGTGTTAAAGCCATGCAAATCTGTCCAAGAATAAAGTCAGAAAGTGTAGGATTTTAAAACTTGATAGCTAGCATCTATCGAGGTTTAAAAGCTACTGAAACCCATGACTCGACAGCTAGCTCGATAGATAGGGTATTTGTCGAGGTTTATGAAGTTCAGTTCTTCAGGATTGTTTTTCATCCAATCCATGAATATATGTTTGGGCTTTCTTTTCTCTCAACCCTAAACATATATAAGGATTATTTTAAGGGTCATAAAGGTGACGAAAGTTGCACAAGAGCACAATTCCATAAGTTTGAAGAAAAGTGTGACTGGAAACCTAGTTTGCCCTAGTTCTTGAAGAAGCTGCTATGTTTTATACACTATAGGGTTTTGTGACCAAGCAACTTCATGATATTCATCATTTGGATGAATTGAAGAACTTTGCAGCCAACATCTTTCTCAAGTTGGTAATCAAGTCGCGTACTGGGATCCACGCAATTGGTTAGTCACGTACTGGGAGCCACGCATTGAAAAGAAGAGATTACCACTACAAAACAAATCCAATTAGGTATTGGGGTAAAGGTTCAACTATAAGTTGGTATAAGGTACTGTGATTTCTTTACTTGTAACCGCTTGTTTTGATAATAATGGATTCTTGGGAGTAGTGACCTTAAAATCACCCGATGGGGTTTTTGTCGTGTAGAGTTTTCCCATTCGTAAACAAATCACCATATCAATTTAATTTCTGCTGCATACTTAGTTTAATTGGCGATTTGTTTGTGCTACCATGCGCTTTGCATGTTAATTTGATTAATTAATAAATTTGGCTAATTAATCAATTAATTCATCATAAGGGGTCAATACGTTTTTATCCTATCAAGTGGTATCAGAGCGGGCACACTTTGATTAGGGTTAATCTTTGCTGTGTGATCCATTGACCCTTGTTTGTTATGTGTGATCCTTTGACCCTTGTTTGTTATGAATAGAGGACAGTCTCTTATTATACCTCTTTTATTTGATGTCATTAACTATATATACTGGAAAGTATGCATGAGAGTTTTCTCGCAGTCTTTAGATAAGAAAATGGGGCAAGCTGTTGAGATAGGCTTGACTAAGTCTTCAGAAGCATCGGCCGATTGGGATGATGCTGAGATCAAGGCGGAAAACTTCAACAGTAGGGCATTGAATGCCCTATTCAGTGCAGTCACAAACAAGGAGTTCAAGAAAATATCCTCTACTGAAACTGCAAAGGAAGCGTGGACCATCCTCCAAACAACCTATGAAGGAACCAAGGCTGTCAAGGACTCAAGGATCATTACCAGTTTTGAAGAGATCAAGATGAAGGAGGATGAGTCATTTGATGAGTTCTATGCTAAGCTTAAGGACATAGTAAACTCAGTATTTAATCTTAGGGAAACCATTTCTGAATCTAAGATTGTGAGAAAGGTGTTCAGATCTCTACCTGAGAGATTCCATGCCAGATCACTGCCATTGAGGAATCAAAGGACATTGAAAAAATTCCTTTGACAGAGTTAGTTAGCAATCTACAGACCTATGAGTTGGGTTTGACAAGGATCAAGAAATTGAGCAAGAACAAGAGCATGGCATTGAAGTCCAAGAGCAGTGATACTGATGAGTCTTCTGATGATGAAGATTCTAAGATGAAGTCCTACATCACCAGGCAATTCAAGAAGTTCATGAAGAAGGATGTTAGGGATGGTAGTCAGTACACTATTCCCTCAAGATCAAAGTGATTTAGGTGTCAAGGTTTTGCTTATATGAAACAAGAGTGCCTTACTTATCTTAAGACCATTCGGAAGAGCAAGGCACTTGCTGCTATGTTAAGTGACACTGAGCCTGAGGATGACTCCGATAATGAGGATGATGGAATTCTAAATGCTTTCACTGCCACCGTAAACCCTACTGAAAGGATTGTTGAAGATTTGGATGAAGAAAAGGAATTGGTGGAGTCCAAGTTTGAGAAGATGGATGAACAAAATGACATCCACACGGCCTATGCAAAGTTATACAAGGTCTCAAAAAAGCATGAGAAGTTGTATAGGTTGGCCACCAAGAAGCTTAGTGATGTGGAGCTTGAGCGGGAAGAAATCTCTACAAAGTTTGATGAAGCAAATCAGACTATTGGAGCACTGAGGTTTGAGAATAATTTCTTGGCTGAGAAGACCAAGAAGCTTAAGGCAGAATTGTTCCAAGTTAAAGCTTAGCTGGAAATGACTTCAAGCGCTAAGCTCGATAGGATGCTCATTCTTTAGAAATTTGCTTCTGATGGAACCGGTTTAGGGTATAATTTCTCCTCTTATAGTATTGCTTCTGCTAATACTATTATTTTTGTTTCTCCTGCTAATAATGTTGAAATTGAAAACAATGAAGTTAAAAATGAATTAGCTAGTGAGAAAATAGATAAGGGTAAATTTATCTTAGGAGCACCCCCTAAACTTGCTAAGAATGAGACTAAAAACCCCAGGGCTAAGAGGGGAAATAATCAAAAGTCTAAACAGAAAAAGTAGCATTTTTGTCATCACTATGGAGCAGCTAGACATACTCGACCTAATTGCTACAAGTGGTTAGCCACTTAAAAGAGCGACAGCATGATCACGTCGAGAGATCAGAATAAGCTTCCATCCTCTTTCTCTCCTCTTGGAGATCTACTCAAAGCCCTCATGTTCCTTTCTAACTTGAATGGTTTTAACTCTTCCCCCTCACCACCAGATCAAGGGTTCTCTAAACGAAAAGGTTCTTCCAAGGTGTGGAAGGAAAAGGGCTCCAAGTGATTCTGTCACTTCTTTTCTCTCTCCCTTTCTTGTTTTGTTTTTGTATTACGTGTGTGTTTTGCTTTATTGTCTTAAGTCAGTCTAGTGTTATGCATTTCTTTGTTTTGTTTAACATTTTTTTTTTTTTTTGGTTTATTTTCAATTTTGTTTTATTTTGTTTCTCATATAAAAATAATAAAAAATGAAAAAAAAATACAAAAATAGTGTGTGTGTGTGTGTGTGTGTGTGTGTGTTTATGTACATTGGTACTTGTGTATCTTGGATGGCCATTGAAACAAATTTTTCTAAACTTTGTATCTCGTGTAGCTTAGATGAGTATCTCTATGCATAACTAAGCAAGTGAGCTATGTGGCTCATGTTTGCGATAAGTAAGGTTAAGTAATCTCTTGTACTTAACACTCGTATCACTCTTTTTGACGGGAAGGATTAGAAAATCCTAAGAGAAAGGCATAAATAATCATCTCACCACTGTTGCCCACCAATCATGAAATGACATCTGTATACTTCGACCTAGCAAAAGTGCAATGTCAAATGCTTAATATCATTGGGTATTTCTTTTCTCTCTCTTATATGCCCATGCATGGTTTGCTTAAAAAAATATATATATGCAAAGAAAAATAAAAAGAAAAAAGAACAAAATGCTTTATATATGATTGCAAGCGTGTATTCTAGGAGATGTGAGAGTTATAGGATGTACCTCGAAGGTGATAGTCCCCATCAAACAGTTATGATTGTGTGTGAGTTAAAGTGATTCACTCATATCTCAAATCGTCATAACATGTAAACATTTATGCAATCTTGCAATGTTTTTCACACACAACATGCAATATTCTCTGCTACTTTTATTACATATGCAGGTACAATGTAATTTGGCCATCACAAGGAATACTTGTGTCTATGTATGCTCACTAAACTATCTTAATTTGTTTTAGAAATATAAAATTGGTTAGACTTGTTTAGTATGTGTATGTGTCTTTTGGGATCTATGTGCTTACATTTTTCTTAATTGAGAGATGTTTTTAAGAGGTTAAAATGTTGTTTGGATACTTGTTCGAGTTGCATACTTGATTGCATTCATATCTGTGTTTTTCTCTTCTTGAAAAATTATTTTTAAACAATCTCGACAGCTCCTTGACACCTCTCGACACTTGGCTTATCTATCTAGCTCTTCAGCTTCTCTTTATCGCAATCTCGACAGCTTCTCGATAGCTCCTCGATCCATCAAGAAAGTTTCTGTCTCCTCATCAGCTGCTCGATAGCTCCTCGATCCATCGAGCTTGTTTTTGTTGTGGACACCTTTAGAAACTTGCTCGATAGCTACATCTCTTGACTCTTTTAAAGCTCAACACCTCTCGATCTGTTGAGAATTACTAAACTTCTATATATAGGGTCAGTGCGAGTCGGATCTCATTTCTCTCAATCTCTCTTGACTCCTATTGCCTCTTCACCTCCCAAAACCTCTCTCTCTCTCACTCCAAACTTCATTCTAAAGGATTTTTCAGCCTAGATCAAGTTTTTCTTCACTTAGTAAGGGTCCTAATCCTTCTCTTTCATGCGTTTCATACATTGACCTAACTTTTTAGGATTTTTTTTGAAAATTTTGGTGTTTTTCAAAATTGATGAAGTTATTGTGAAATTTTTGGGATGGGTTGTGTATTTTTTTTATCTTAAAACATCATGCATTGCATCTCATTTGCATTATAACAATGTTTCATACATTCTTAGATGTGTGTTTACTTTGTTGAAAGCATGTGTGCTGGTAGGATTAGATTGGGCTCAGCCCATGATATTTTTACTATTGCATATCACATGCTCATGCATTTTCATGCATATGTATGTTACATTCACTATATTCTTATATATTGAACTGTATTGAGACTTTTTTTATTGTCTCTTTCTCCTTCTATCTCTCTCTCTCCTTCTTTCAGTTAGTTGTGTCATAGCACCTAAATGAAAATCTACTCCTCCAGAAACCTCTACATTTCAAGGCATCCAGTTCGTCTGATCCTACTCCTTTTGTTCGATTTCGTGATGAGCAAGCCTTAAAGGACTTCTCAGAGAACTTTTCTAGTCAAGGTATTTATTCAGAATGCCAAGTCATTTTGTCAAACTTCTCCGACACTGACCTACCCACTGTCATTCACAGTAGGGGTTAGGAGTCACTGTGTGACATCCTGGTCACTTGTCCATGCTTATCCAGGAGTTTACTCCAACATGCATGGATTTGATTATTCAATACCTTTTTTTGTTACTCGCGTTCGAGGTACATGCATTGTGGTCACACCGAATATTATATCTAATGTGCTCCATGTCCCAAGGGTAGAGCATCTTGACTACCCTGGTTATGATTGTCTGAGGACTGTGTCCAAAGATGAGCTCATGTTCACTTTTTGTGAGCGTCCCTCTGATTGGGGTGATCATCAGTTTACTCCATGTTCAACCTTTGCTAAAGGTCCTAGGTTCATGAACATAGTTATGACTTTTGTTTTGCTTCCTCTTTCTCACTATAACTCTATTACCGAGCCCCGTGCTCGATTTTTGCTTTCTCTTTTAGAGCATCTCACCATAGATTTTCCCTTTCATTTCATTCTTTCTATGATAGATGTATATAGGGATACGGCAACCCGTGATATGATCATCTTCCCTTTAGCTATCACGAGGATCTTACACCATTTTTCTATTCCCTTTCCCATTTCTGACCAATTCTCTATTATGTGTGTTATTAATGCCGCTACTGTTAAACAGAGCAAGGCGCAGTTTCGTTCGAGGTGGTCCGATATGGCAGCTCCTTCTACTCCTTCTTCTCCATCCACCTCCGCTCCCTCTTCTTCTGCGGGTGGTGTGACTTTAGATGCGATCATGGTGTAGCTTCAACACATGGATGCTCGCCTTGACACTCTCACTGATGAGTTGTGTCAAGTGAACACCCGTGTCGACAGTATTGCCAGACAGCAGGCTCGCCTTAGTGGCTTTGTAGAGTCTCCCTCTCCTCCTCCCGAGGCATCCAATGACGACGACTCCGACTCCGATGAGGATGAGGATGATTCCAGGGATGACAAGATGTCTACTTGATATTCTTACCCTTTGTTACTTATGACAAAAAAGGGAAGTAGTTTTGGATATAAGAGTAGTCATTCTCATAGGAGGAGGGTTAGCATAGGAGATTTTTGTTAGGGGAGTGTGTATATTGAGGGATGTAGTAAGGACTTTATGTATCTTTTTCTTTTGTTTCTATTTTAGATACATTGTTCATGAGCCTTAGTTCTTGTGATCATATTGTAATAGCAAACCTTGTACTTGTTTATATATATATATATATGAGGTTGTTATTACAGTTCTTTCACCTATCTTTACATGTGTTGTTTCTTTTCTTTCTTTATACACATATTTCTTATTAAGTTTATGTAATCTATTATTTCTGTTTCACATTAATATGCCTTGATGAGTTTTGTTTAAAGTGTTTCAGAAATACAGGTTGTCAAAGTCTACTTGCCATAAACTCTCTTCTTGCAAAGTTTTTCAAGAGTTTGTGTTAAGATAGATTTTATTGTATTCAACAAGTGAATATGAGTTGAGTAATTTATGACTTCTCTCATATCTCATTTGTTTGTTGTGGTTTTGTCATAGATTACCAAATGGGGAGATTGTTAGGACATATGTGATTCATTGTTAGGAACATATGTCACTATTTTATGTAGTTGGCTAATCCTTTGACAAAACACACTTTACTTGTAATTGGGTAGATTTAGGACGTGTTTAATGTTTCAAGAAACCTTGTTTCAAGTTCAAGTCTTAAAGCCATGCAAGTCTGTCCAATAATCAAGTCAAAAAGTGCAGGATTTTAAAGCTCAACAGCTAGCATCTATCGAGATTTAAAAGCTGCTGAAGTCCATGGCTCGACAGCTAGCTCGATAGATACGGTATCTGTTGTGGTTTATGAAGTTCAGTTTTTCAGGACTATTTTTCATCCAATCTGTGAATGTATATTTGGGCTTTCCTTTCTCACAACCCTAAACATATATAAGGATTATTTTAAGGGCCGTAAATGTGACGAAAGTTGCACAAGAGCACAATTCCACAAGCGTGAAGAAAAGTGTGACCGGAAACCTAGTTTGCCCTAGTTCTTGAAGAAGCTACTGTGTTTTGTACACCTTACAGTTTTGTGACTAAGCAACTTCATGATCTTCATCATCTAGATGAACTGAAGAACTTTGTAGCCAACATCCTTCTCAAGTTGGTGATTAAGTCACATACTGCGATCTGTGTAATTGGTTAGTCACGTATTGGGAGCCATGCATTGAAAAGGAGAGATTTTCACTATAGAACAAGTCCAATTAGGTATTGGGGTAAGGGTTCAACTGTAAGTTGGTATAAGGTACTGGAATTCTTTTACTTATAACCGCTTGTTTTGAGGGAGTGGTGACCTTAAAATCACCCGGTGGGGTTTTTGTCATGTAGGTTTTCCCCATTCATAAACAAATCACCGTGTCAATTTAATTTCCACTACATACTTAGTTTAATTGGTGATTTGTTTGTGTTACCAAGTGCTTTGCATGTTAATTTGATTAATTAATAAACTTGGTTAATTAATCAATTAATTCATCACAAGGGGTCAATACGTTTTTGGCCTATCAGATTCCATCATACAAAGTGCATGATCATCCATAAACAAGCATATATATATATATATACACACACACATCATGCACAATGGTAGCATGCAGAGCGGGGAAAGTAAAACAAACATTGCCAAAATCATTATCCACAGATTTACAATGATAGGTGAGGGGTTTGTTGTTGAGATGGTTGACAATTAGCACATAGCGCCTTTCTAGGTAGGATGTTAACATAAAAGAATTGCTTTGGCCAAAGGCTAAGAGAAGGATAAACACAAAACAATAGAGCCGAGCTATGATCATTTGTCTCATTTTTCTAGTGCTCAAAAAAGATATTTGGTAAAACTTGAAATGCATTGCCCTTCTTATTTATTACTAGAGATTGTTAGTTGTACATTTACAAAACATGTTCAAATATTAAATTATTGGTTGACATAATGAATGAATATTAACTTTACATTAGGAAAATTGCACTGACCTCCTCTGAGGTTTACTAAATTTATACTAACATCTCCCTTCTTTCAAATTGTACCCTAACCTCCATAGCTTTTCAAAAAGAATTTGTGCACTCACCTGCATAAAATGTTAAAACATTAAATCTAATATCAAAAAAGTTGAAAAAAAAATTAAATATTTTGTATATTTCCGCTTTTACCCTTCATTGTCAAAGGATGGTTCATGCAATTTCCCCTAGACTACCTTCGGCCTCTGCCCATTATTAGCTTTTGTAAACATACAATTAGAAAGAAAATTGTTAGATCAATGAAATATAGGTATGCTTCTTGAAATATAGGAATGAAATAGTGCACCATAAAGTTTTTGATAATATTCCTAAGAATAATGTTATTTTTCATGGGAAATCTTATATTTATTTGTTGGGATATATTGAATTGTACAATATTGATACATTTTTATATTTTTGGTTTGTTATTGAATTTTGATTTAAAAAAATTCATTTTGTTTCTAAACCCATATTGATAAGAAAAATGGAATTTTCATCTATAAAGGAGGATAAATGTATAAATACAAAAAAGTTTCTAAATTATATTTAAAATTCCTTTAATTGATTAAGTGGTTTTAAGTTGTAAGAATGATTGAAGTTTATTTTTAAAAACAAGGGTTTTTTAAAATTAGAAATATAGGGAGGCCAACGTAATTTTAGTTAACATCAATGGCGGACAATGCAATTCACTCGGCCCAGAGGGCGAACATGCCAGGCTCTGGCTCTGCACACCTACTGACACCTTTCAAAGCACTTTCTAGTGTGCGCTTTCATTTTAGAATATGTCTTTTAGCATCACGAGTCTACAAGCCTTTCTCATTTAAGTGCTTGCCTTTTGAATCTTCAGTATGGGCCTTTAGTCTTTTGATTAGAGTAGGGGTCACAAGAGAGTAGAGCATACCGCCCTACCATAGTCGCGAGTTATTTATAGTCGCAACTATTGTCATAGTCAACAAGGTTGAAACTTCTAGGAAAAAACATAAAATTTGGGGGCGGGGGGGGGGGGGGGGGGGGGGGTGGGTTGGGGAAGGGTGATCCTCTTGATGAACTGACCATACCCAAAACCAACATAGGTGAACAAGTAGAGTATACTAGGGCGCTTGAGAGAACCATGTCAAAGAAACTCAACAAAATGACCCTGTAACATCTGGAGAAGGGGTGCTCTCCTATCTTTTGATTAGGAAAGCGGCACATACCAAGGAGTAGCGATTGTTTATTAAAAACACAGGACTCTACTAAATGGTAACACGATGTATAGAGTTTGACACATGCTCGGTGCTGGAAGGTCATAATGAGAAGTGTTATAAGCTTTGAATGGAAGCCCCGGTAAATGGTGGCAGTAACTCTAACTATCCTAAGTTTAATTTTTATTTTTGGCATTCATTAACAAATGTCTTAATAAATATTTTTGTACTATCCAACATTAAATATAGTTGCATATTAAATGTTTTAATAAAACATTAAATGTATTTCTAAATTAAATTTTCAATATTTATATACTAAATTTATTGCCATATATCAATCAAAAAAAAAATTATTGCAATAAATATGCTTGTTTAATTTTTGCACTAATTAATTTCTCTTACATTAATAAATACACAAAGTTAAATTGTCATTTTTTTTAGTTATTAAATGTCTGGCATGAAACTTGATTGTTTTATAAAAATTATTTGTCATAATTAATTTTTTTTCTATTAATAAATATGAGTAGTTAATTGTCTAGTATTAAATGTACTTGCTTGTTAAATGTCTTAGCACTAACTAAATATACCCAACAATAAATTACTCCTAGTCTATTAATAAATATTTTGCTTAAANCATACAGAATGACGTGGCGCAACCCGTTTGGACACCGAAGCACCCAAAGTGCCTTTTTAAGCTAAAATGACCAAAATGCCCCTAGTCAACTAAAAGTCAAACAAAGTCAAAATCTCCTCAAAATAGAACCTTTCATAGTTTTACATCAAACACAAGCTTTTTAGAGATTTTTGGCAAATTTGACCAAGTTTGACCTAGAGTTGATTCTTTGCGGGCCCTAAAAACCCTAATTTTGATCCGGCCGTCAAAACAAGTTGAAACCAATGCCATTACGAAGATTATTAAATTCTTAGTCCAACGACTATTCATGGGTCAAAATCGAAGTTAGAATGGCCGAGATATCATGAAAACTGATCCATGCATCACTAACTTCCGAAAGCCATAACTTTTGATCAGACCATTGGATTTTCAAGTGCCATACCTTTTCAGAAACTGGAAGTCAAGATATTTCCAGGGGTTTCAAGATCAAACCCATCCGAGGAGTTTCACATGTGGTAGCCCTACAAGGTGTGCCACCTCGTAAAGCGTGCTATGGCTATAAAAGGCCCCAAGCACCTCCAGACCAAAAAAAAGAGGAGACTTTCCTAGGTCTTGCTCTCTACTTAGACGTTTTCTACACATTTCCCCTCTCTTCCAAACACATTTTTACATACAAAAATGCTCACAAAACAAATCAAAGCCTCTTGATTCTTCTCTTCACCAAAAATACAAGGTATTGTCCTTATACCCAATCTTATTTTCCTTGGTTCACCTTGGATTTGGGGATTAGGGGTGTGGATGTAGCTTTTTAGCTACTATCCATGCCCCTAACTTTCTAAATCTTTTTCTAGCATTTATCTTGCTCCTTTTGCCTTAATAACATGATTTATTGCTTTATCTAGCATGATTCTTGCCTTATCTTGCTTTTAGCATGATTTTTAGCTTATTTCCATATGCTTCCATGTCTGTTCATGTGTTAGTTGCCTCTTCTACATGTTTTATGCTTTTATGCCATGCTTTAGATGCTTAGATATTTTCTTTCCCATGTACTAATGTTTGGGTCTACATGCTCACATGCTTGATATTATGTCTCCGACTATGCCTTGCTTAGATCTACATGTTTGTACGCATGTTCTATGCTCCTATGCCTATGTCCATGTCGGCCACATCTTTTATGCTTGGGTTTGCATTCTCCCATGCCTTTATGTTTATATCTACATGCTTAGATGAATATCCACATGCTTATATGCGCATTTCCATTCTTATACGTGTAGATCGGTGTGTTTACATGCTTAGATCGATGTTTTCTACATGCTTTACGCCATCATCTATGTGCTTGTGTGCTTCACGCCATGTTTATGTGCTTAGGCCTAGACCTTGTTTTTCATGTCATGTGCTATTATAGCCCTTTTGTTCCTTTTTTTGCATTTTCTTGTGTTTTGGCCTAATGGTTAGGACCCAATCTAGACCTTATGGTATTTGTCATCTTCCATACAGAAAGGCCCAAATTAAAAGGTTTGGATCATCCTATTTGCATGTCTATGCTTGCTTGCTTCTATGCTTTATGCTTGTGCTAGCCTCTCTTGTTCTAGGCTTTGCCATGCTTAACGCCCTCCGCGGGCTTGATCTTGTTTGGTTACATCCGACGCCTATGAGGCCTTGTTTGAATGTGACCATTTGGGAAGCATCTCTGGATGCCGGGTTGCTTCGTACATACCCTTCTATTTCCGCTCCATGCAATGCTATGCTTACCATGTTTGTTTACGACACCCGTTGGCTTTCTATGTATCTTTGTACGCTTGCTCACATGTTAATGCATGAGTCTTGCTTGCCAGTGTGTTGTCCATGCTTCAACACAATAAAGTTATGGACATTCAATCCAAACCTACATTTCTTCCTCGCGGACACCACCTTTTGTTTGCTTTTTTTACTTATTTTCCTTCTTGCTTGTTTGCTTACTTTCTTGTTTCTTTGCTTGTCATGTCTATCATGCTTATCTGCTTTATGCCTCTTTCATATGCTCTTTGCATCTTTTCCTTCCATTGCTTTTCTACTGGTTTCTTGTCTTTGCCTTTGCATGTACACACATGGAGCGAGGACGCATGGAGCTAGGGCACGTCTCCCAAGCGCAAGCAAAAAGGGCGAAGATGCGAGCATGTGGATATAAGCCAAGCGGCTATATTCAACAAATTTAGGGGTTTAGCCTCCCCCATTTGGTTATGTACTCTTTTAAACCCCCTTTCTTCCTCCTTCCTTTCTCTCTTAGATAGGTTGTATTAGGTATATCATGCCTTGTACCATTCGTCCTTATCTCTAGAGTAAGGCGACCCCTATTCACTTTCTTGCAACTATATTTTGCCCTATGCTCTAGGGATGTAGGCATTTACTTTCTTGCTCTGTGTACTTGCATTGTGCATGATGTATGTATATATATATACCTACTCACCCCTTCTAGTGTGATTGTCATAGTCCATGTCACCTAAGGCAAAGCAATGCCTAATTTCTACAATGAAAGTAAGGTGACATGTTGCCAAATTTTTGCCGTGGAAATATAGTACTTTGCCTGAATGCCTTAGAAAAGCATAGAATGGGACCATACCCATTCAAAAGCGAAACCTTAAAGCCCCCTATGCATGCAAAGCCCCGAAAGTCAATGCCAAAATCATGTTTTTTACTGCCAATCTTCAAAAATTAAGGTTTTACCAAAACAAAGGGCTATCCTTGGACAAGCGTTGTGGGGCGCCTAACACCTTCCACACATAACCAAACTTTCGGACTCAAGAATCAAGATTTTTTGCCATCCACATTAGATTAAGAAAAAATGCCATTTTTCTTAGTCTAGGATTGGTAATAAAATCAACTAGAAACAGGTGACCAATCACACCTTAGAAAAACCCAATAATTGGTGGCAACTTCACTTACCTTTGGTAATCACCTCAAATTTGGCTAAGATTCCTGCCACACCTCCAAAGGTAGACCTACCTTCCTCCCCCAAGAGAGAGAGAGAGAGAGAGAGAACCTAAAGCTCCGTGCGAATCACACAATTATCAAGATGGGCCTCCAACAGGCCCTGTGCGCATGGAAGCGTCTCTACGGCAGGTGGTTGAACGAAGGCCTGGTGGTTTTCTAACCGTTCGAGGCCTTGGTGTTGACAACAATCACCTAATAGCTCTTTCTCAAGATCTCTCTTGAATACTCAAATGTTAAACGTGCTTTATTCCTCTATTTATATAGTGGGAAAAGTTGGGAATTTTTTGCACTAAAATCCAATTTATATGACATTATCTAACAAATAAAATTGTTATATTTAATTAGAATTATATGAACATTACACATTAGGCATATACCATGAGATGCATCTTATTTTATTTAGGTGTGGGAATGAGATTTGCATATAGAATATCTAAGGCCATGTTTTTTTTTTTTTTTTTTTATAGGAATCTAAAGCCATGTTTGGTTTCACTAAAAACATAACATTTTTGCTTTCTGCTTCATTTGGTTGGTCTTGAACTAGTTCTAACACCACTAAAAAAAAATAAAAAAATAAAAAAATAAAAAGAAAAGAAAGAAAGCTAGTAACGTGTGGAGGCAAGTTATAATTATCTCTAGAACAAAAACCATAACATACACACAGTTACTTAAAACGCTTGAAACCCCTTAATTCCCATTCAAGATTTATTTTATTGAGCGCATTAAAAGATTGAACCATCAAAATTAAAATTTTCTAGTACATTGCAAAATGATTTTTTTACCCTTTTGTGAAGTTAAACGGATGTTACAAAATTGGGTGTCTATAAAAAGAAAAGTTTTTTTTTTTTTTTTTTAATAAAAGGAATGAAAAAAACCAAGCCAATATTAATGTCAACAAGAGTACTATTTCAGTTAGGTTGCAAAATCCATATAAATTTCTCCTCATAAAATCATCAATTTTATTTCTTTCGATATGTAAACATTTCACCACCTTAATATTTATTTGTTCCAATCATGTATCTTCCTATTTGTATACAAATATGTATTATATAAGTAGAATCCATCCTCTTGTTCCATCTAAATGCAATGGTCCCTACCACATTTGAATTCAAGACTACTATCTTCTATATACACGTCGAAAGAAGCACTGAAGTTTTCATATGAAAAAAAGCAATAGAAATTTGTGGTCTTAAAAAGAGCGGGTTTAAAAGAGAATTCCCACTCTCTATTGGGTTGAAGAGTTCTAAGGCCAAAATCATCATCTGCGGATTTACAATGATAGGTGAGGGGTTTGTTGTTGAGATGGTTGACAATCTGCATAGAGCGCCTTTCTAGGTAGGATGTTAACTTAAAAGAAGTACTTTGGCCAAAGGCTAAGAGAAGGATAAACACAAAACAATAGTGTTGGGCTATGATCATTTGACTCATTTTTCTAGTGCTCAAAAAAGATATTTGTTAACACTTGAAATGCATTGGCCTTCTTAAAATATCCAAGCTAATGTATTACTTTGATCTAGGTTGCTATTTCTATCAAAAGAAAAGAGTAGCCAGGGGTTTTATATGGTTGATAATTTCTTAAAGAGAAAGATGATTTTTGATAATCAATCATGGGAATGATAGAAAAGAGTTTAGGACAATTTCTCTGCTGCTTATTATTCCTTTGGTGTTTAAATACAAATAATCTAATCATAAACAATTCATTATCAAATATTTGATAATCAAATACAACTATATCTAATTATCAACAATTCAAATATGGATATACATGCAACAGCTATTCTTCACAATTTCTTTCTACAAGTTTTCATATTTTGAAATTGTCACATGATAGTTTATTATCAATTGTCATTATCTATTATCAATGTAGATGTGACCATTTTGTTTTTGTTAAGTTTGTATAACATTTTTATTTTTATTTAGTTGTTACTATTTATTTGTTATTGTTTTTTTATAAATTATTGACCCTATATTAATTATTGACCCACATAACCACACTCATCCATACATAAATAATACATTTAACAATCACTAATTTTATTATTTTTTTCTTGAATCACTAGTTTTATGACAAAAAGTTATTATAACACTAGCCTCATCATACGCACTTTGCGCATGCAATGATGCAATTTTTTTTTTTTTTTTGGTCTATTGTCATAATTTTCATTTTCTTTTTAATTTTGAATAAGTTTGTTTTGAAGACATGGATTAGTAAGAGAGTGCCTTATTTTGTAGGCGTAGACTCTTGATTTTGCATCCATAATTTAATCTTGGAAGATGGCTAGAGTGACCATTCATATACCCAAAAAATCATAGTTGCATTTCATGCATTAATTCATTCATTGCATATCATAAAAATGTTCTTGATTCTAATGATCATGATGGTATGCCCAATTCCTAAATCGAACCGTCAGATTGAAAGAAATCACATGATCAAGTTTTCACGGTCTGCATGCATTTTGTTTGGGCGGAATCGACCACGCATGATTGATTTTAAATTAATTCTGATTGGTTAAAAAATTAAAATTAATTAAATAATTCTGTGCTTGGTTGTTGGTTAGTGTCAAAAATAAGCCTGCTTGCATAGGAATAAAGTGGATAATCAGATAACAAAGAAATTGTGGATAATTAAGTCATTTTAGAATATTTATCTATTAGATAATTAGTACTTTAAAGACCTAAATATTAATAAAAAGGGATTAATTTTTAGAATATGAATTAAAAACACGTCTAGGTGCAATTCTCGGCTAAAAAATCCTCAAAAAATGAGTCCAAATTGAACCAAAATTGAAAAAGGGGCTCGGCACCCAAGAAGGCCTGTCGGCACTCTTGGAGTGCCAATCGGTACGTGGCAAGTGCCGATTGGCCTAAATGCTTGGCTCGGCCCGAGAACCTCCTAATTAAGATAAAACCTTTTTATTTTTTTATTTTTTTTGAATTTTTAGAGATAAGGACGTGTTCCAATTCATATATGATCTTATTCAGCTTATTTTTCAAGCATCCCAACCTCTATAAATAGGGGAAGCCTCCCAACATTCAACACCTTTTTTTTACCCCTCTTTCTAGGCCCTTATTTTCTAACTTCTCTGCTCCTCTTACGTTAAAGACGTTTTGGAAGCCTTAGCTTTAAGAACTTCTTTTTTGTAAGTAAAGTATTTTAGACCTCAAAGAAGTGAAAATTTCTTTGATTTCTAAAACATTCTTCTATTGAAGAGTACGCTCATGCAAAAGGTATTTAGTTTCATTCTTATGATTGTTTTTTTCTTTTCCATTAATTAATATGTTGTGATTGTTCATTGCATGAATTTTGTTAATATATGTTTGATTTAATCATGATCTTGTTCATAATTCATATTTGCCATGTTTAGTTGGAATTTTCTTTGACATGTTCTTTAGTTTATTAACATGTTTTCTAGTCACAAAATAGATCTGTATTTTCATTAAATACAAATCTGAAAATTTTTCTGGTCACAAAACAAATCTATATTTTCATTAAATACAAATTTGAAAAATTTTCTGGTTACAAAAACGGATCTGTATTTTTACTAAATAGAAATCCTAAATTTTTTCAAAAAAAGTTCTCTTCTTGAATAAAAATTGCAGATTTTGAACTCCAACGAATGAATTAGCAGCTAGGTTAAGTTTGTTTTATATGTCATTCCATAAATTTGTGATGCATGCATAATAGATTTGAATTATGAATATGAATCTTCTTTTAACCAAATCCCATTTTTTTTTATCCTTTACAAAATAGATTTGATTTTTACTAACCAAATCTCATTTTTTTTATCCTTTACAAAACAAATCTAATTTTGTTTAACCAAATTTCATTATTCTCAACCTTACAAAACAGGTCTGATTTTTCTTTGAAGAGTACATATTCATAAGACGAATTTGTTCAAACTAATTTTGTCAAGTAAAGTGTTTGTTACATGCATATCATTCAATGCCATACAAAAACGGTATATAATGTTCATTAGAGTCTAGAAGACCCGACTTTGTCTAGGCAAAATGGATACCTAACACCTTCCTATTCCGTAACCTAGTCCCGAACTTAGGTTTTTTGGATAAGTAGACTAGTGTTTTGTCTTTTATTTTTTTGGTAGATTGTAACTAGGATCAAAACTTTGTAATTTTTACATAGATTGTATTAGGACCAAAGCCTTGTAAAGTTATTCTACCATGATGTAATTGTATTTCCATAATCAATTAATAACATTTGAGGAATTTTTGGACACGTAATTGTATGTTATTTTTTCTTATTTTTTTTGTATAAAAAATAAGTGGCGACTCCACACAATTACCCCAAAAGAGAAGTGCCCTAAGCATCTGAATCTCTTTTTCGAGAGAACCCTTCCAAGGAGCGCAATCTCTCACAGTAGGCATTTTAAGTGGATCTGGAGATATATTTTTACCTGGTTGTTTTCAAGTTTTTTCCTAGTTAAACATAAGGTTTAGGGGTATTTCTAAACCACATAAAAATCCAATCCAAAGAGGGACATCCTCTTATAGATAGTATAGATGATAACAATATACACATGTAACAAATCTTATGTATTTCTTGGTTATTAAATTATATAAAATTATATTATATTTATACTATACATGTACACATTCACACACTTCACACAAATAACATTATAACAAAAAAAAAATAATAATAATGCACACAATTAGTATCAAACACACACACACACACACACTCTCTCTCTCTCTCTCTCTCTCTCTCTCTCTCTCTCTCATATATATATATATATATATATAAATTTATAATAAAGAAAAATATTCACAACTCACAAACACTCACATTTTACTCTTAGAGTCGGAGATACATAGAAAGTCAGACAGAGAAGAGAGATGAGATTCATGAGAGAAAGGGAGAGTAATTTGTGATTTGTGTTGTTAATTAGTTTTGGGATGAGCTGATCTATGTTGTTTGATTTTGGGCTAAATTGATTTGTGATCAGAATATGCAAGATTTAAGCTAAATTGTGAAAAATATTTTTAAGAGTAATTAAATTAATAAAAATATTTTATATATATATATATATATATATATATATTTATTTTATTTATTTTCAAGTCAGGGGTTCATTTGAACCCCTCAAGTACAAGTGCAGCCGCCCCTGCTATCCTTTTATGCAAAGCATCTAATGCAATCTCCTTGGCTGATACATTATCAAAGGAACCCCTTCATGATTTTCTGACTGCTCAGCTACATAGTTGTTCTGCAATATACCAATAGTCACTGAACATAATTAGAAAACAAGTTAGGCACATAAAATATGCCATAGAAAAATGGTCTACACAAGCAAAAGCTAAGGTAAACTAGTACAAATGATTTAATGGTAAAATTGTAAAAAACAAAACTCTGTATGCATTCATTAGAAAATTTCTTAATTAAACAAGAAAGACAATCGTATATAGCATGAAAGAAATAACAGCCAACCTCAATGTCATCAAAAACTGCACAAACATCATCCAAATTTACTTCCTCGTCTTCTCTATGCATTGGAGGAATATAGTGCTTCCGAAACTAGGGATCTTTTTTATTCCTTCAATCTGAATACGCTTAATTAAAAATGCGAACTAGTTACAGAAAGCAAAGAAGAACATAACAGAGGTCCTTAAGCTTATGTAGAGAACTTTTATTTAATGTTATAAAATAAATGCCATGCTTGTCATGTTATGCCTTTGGTAAGTTTTATCGTTAAGAATAACGAAAAGCTTAATCTCCTTAAGACCAGAATATACCACTCAATTTCTTTCTCTATTGGTTACTATCGCAACTTAGAAGGTCATATGGTAGGGCCCTATGGCCAACTACTTGTAACTAAGTCCCCCCACACCCCCCCCCCCCCCCCCACCCCCAACATTTAAAAAAAAAAAAAAAAAAGACAAAACATCCATAAATATTACCTAGATGAATCACAGCCCGAATGACGTTTATCTCAAAACCATTGTTTGAATTTCCTTAAGCTTATATACAAAATGGCAAAAACTCAATAAACGCAATGGAATTACAATTTGTAAAACCCCAAGCACGAGATTACTCATATGAAGTTATATGATAACAATGAAATCTATCCTTTTGTTTGTATGTTATATGCCCTACACAACGCCATGTTTTTACATTGATTAGTGTTGATACTGTATTTTGTCCACTCTTGATTTGCGTGTCAGACTCCAAAAAATCCAAAAATATTATTTTCTCTCCATGGGGCCATGAGAACATCCCGAATGACATAGGGCAACTCGTTCGGGCACCGGAGCAACTGAAGTGCCTTTTTTAGCAAAAATGACTAAAATGCCTCTAGTCAACCCTAGGTTTGACCAAAGGTTAAATGAGGTCAAAACCCTCACAAAACAACATTTTTCATGGTTTGACATCAAACTTGAGCTTCTCGGAGATTTTTAACAACTTTGACCAAGTTTAACCCAAATCAATCCCAAGTAGGCCCAAAAATCCTAATTTTGATCCGGTTGTCAAAATGGGTTGAAACCAATGCCATTGTGAAGATTATCAGATTCTCATTCCAATGACTATTCATGGGTCAAAATTGGAATTAGAACAGCCGATATATCACAAAAAGTGGGATGACGCATCGATCGATGCACCGTTAACTTCTGAGAGCCATAACTTTTGATCCGGCCATTGGATTTTCAAGTTCCATACTTTTTAGAAATAGGAAGTCAAAACCTTTTGTAATTTGTCAAGATCAAACTAATTAGAGGAGGTTTGAGGTTGAAAGGGCCGTTGCCTCGTAGTTTGGGCTGGTGCTATAAATAGCCCAAGGCACCCCTCAGACCTGGAAGAGATCACATTTTCCTGAATTTTGCTCTTTGCCTGGTTTTTCTACATATTTTTCTCTCTTCCAAACACCAAAAAAAACACCCAAAAAATACATCAAAGCTTGTTGATTCTTCTCTCTTCAGCAAAAAACCCAAGGTATTGTTCTTATACCCGATCTTCTTTTCCTTGGTTCTACACTTAGGATTTAGGATTTAAGGGTGTGGATGAAGCTTTTTGGCTACCATCCACACGCCTAACCCTCTAAATTTTTTTCTAACATTTATCTTGCTATTTTTGCTTGAATAACATGATTTATCTTTCTCCTTGGCATGTTTCTTGCTTTCTTTGTGTTTCTAGCTAAAATCTCTTTGATTTTATGCTTTATGCCATGTTTCATGCTCAGATCTACATCTTTACATGCTTATATGTTTAGATATACATGCTTAGGGTTTTATGCCATGCTTTCCTATGATTTTGCCTCTTTTGTTCTAGGTAGACGTTAGGGTTACATGCTCACATGTTTGTATGACGTTGTTAACTATGCCTTGCTTGGATCTATGTGTTTTATGTATTTATTTCCATGCTATATTGTTAGATCATTGTCTTCACATGCTTATATGCTTGGATCCACGTTCTTCCATGTTTATGTGCTCAGTTTCTACATGTCTACATGTATGTTTCTATGCCTATATGTCTAGATCTATGTTCTCACATGTCTATGTGCTTGGATCTATGTCCTCTACATGCTTTATGCTATATTCCATGTGCTTGTGCGCTCCATGCCATGTTTGTGTGCCTAGACCTAGGCTATGTTTGTCATGTCATGTGCTATTGTAGCCCCTTTGTCTTTCTTTCTTATGTCTTGGCCTAATGGTTAGAACCCGATCTAGACCCTATGGTCTTTGTCAATGTCCATACACCAAGGCTCATATCAAAGGGTTTGGATCACCCCTACTTGCATGTCTATGCTTGCTTGCTTCTACACTTTGGGTTTGTGGTTGTGTGGTTACATTCGACACCCATGGGGTCTTATTTGGATGTAACCATTTGGGATGCATCATCATGATGCCGGTTTCCTCATGCACACCTTTTCCCTTTTCCACTCCGTGCAAAGATATGCTTACCATGCTTGTTTGCGCCACCCTTTGCTTTCTATGCATCTTTACACACTTGCTTACATGTCCATGCATGAGTCTTACTTGCTAATGTGTCATCCATACTTTAACACAATGAAGCTATGGACACCCGATCCAAACCTACATTTGTCCCTCACGGACACCACCTTTTGTTTGCTCACTTTCTTGTTTGCCTTTTTGCTTGTCGACTTGTTATCCTGCTTGTTTGCCTTATCACTTGTTTGCTCCTATCCTTGCTTCTCTACTCGCCATGCATATCATGCTTATCTACTTTATGCATCTTTACACACTTGCTTACATGTCCATGCATGAGTCTTGCTTGCTAGTGTGTCGTCCATAATTCAACACAATGAAGCTATGGACACCCGATCTAAACCTACATTTGTCCCTTGCGGACACCACCTTTTGTTTGCTCATTTTCTTATTTGCCTTTTTGCTTGTTGGCTTGCTATCTTGCTTGTTTACCTTATTACTTATTTGCTTGTATCCTTGCTTCTTTGTTCGCGATGCCTATCATGCTTATCTGCTTAATGCCTTTTCATATTCTCTTTGCGTCTCTTCTTTCCATTGCTTATCTACTAGTTTCTTGCCTTTGCCTTTGCATGTACACACATGGAGTGAGGATGCTTGGAGCTAGGGCACAGTCTCCCAAGCGCAGGCAAAATGTGCACAGATGCAAGCATGTGGTTAAGCCAAGCAGCAGTGTTCAGTAGGTTTAGGAGTTTAACATTTCCCTTTAGTTATGTACTCTTTTAAACCCCTTCTTTCCTCCTTCCTTTCTCTCTTAGATGGTTTGTATAAGGTATAACATGCCATGTACCATTCGTCCTCATCTCTAGAGTATGGTGAGCCCTGTTTATTTTGTTGCACTTATATTTTGGGCCATGCTCTAGGGATGTAGGCATTTACTTTCCTACTCTGTGTGCTTGCATTGTGCATGATGTATGTATATATATATATACCTACTTGCCCCTTTCCAATGTGATCTTCACAAGGTGATGCCTAATTCCTACTATGAAAGCAAGGTGACATGTCACCGGGTTTTTGCCGTGGAAATCTGGCACTTTGCTCGATTGCCTTAGGAAAGCATAGATTGGGACCACACCCATTCAAAAGCCAAACCTCAAAGCCCTCATGCATTCAAAGCCCCAAAAGCCAATGCCAAAATCATGTTTTTACTACCAATTTCTGAAAATTAAGGTTTTATCAAAACAAAGGACTGTCCTTGGATAGGCGTTGTGAGGTGTCAAACACCTTTCCCACACATAACCAAACTTCTAGACCTAAGAATCAAGATTTTTGCCATCCACATTAGATTAGGAAAAATGTCTTTTTTCTTAGCCTAGGATTGGTAATAAAATCAACTAGAAACAGGTGAACAGTCACACCTTAGAAAAACCTAATGATTAGTGGCGATTTCACTTACCTTTGGTAATTCCCTTAAAATTTGGCCAAGATTCCTGCCACACCTTCAAAGGTAGACCTACCTTCCTCCACCGAGAGAGAGAGAGAGAGAGAGAGAGAGAGAGCACCCGAAGCTCCACACGAACCACCAAGCACACAATCATTCAAGAGAAGCCTCCAACGGGACCCGCACGCGCGAAGCGTCGCCACGGTAGGTGGTTGGACAAAGGCCCAACGATTCTCTATTCTGGGCCGGGCATTGACACTTGGTTCAGACTCTATCGCAAAAACATCCTCATCTAGGAAGAGGGATTCTAAAAATTATGGATCATTCAACGGCTGGTCCACTAAGTAATCGACTATGGCTTGGCCCTTAATGGCCTTTTGCGTCACAAACACAATATCGAACTCGGATAACAACATATACCAATGAGAGATCTTCCTTATGAGGGTATGCTTTTCAAAGATGTACTTGATAAGGTCCATGTGAGAAATCAACCGCATGGTGTAGTAGAGCATATACTACCGCAACTTGTGCGAGGCCCATGCTAGGGCATAACAAATCCCTGTTTCAGTCAAGCTGAATTTTTATTGCACCAACAACGTCACAGAGTACGAGGCATGCATAGTAGGCCTACAAGCTGCCTTAGAGTTTGATGTGTGTGATCTAAGCATCTTTGGAGATTCCCTGTTAATTATCTCCTAAATAGAAGGAAAATGGCAAGCCTGAGACACCAAGTTGATTCTGTATTAGAAGTGCATTAGCCGCCTAATCCCAAAGTTCCAGAACATCACCTTTGCTTATTTTCCCCAAGCACACAACCAATTCGTAGATGCTTTAGCAACCCTGGCTAGCATGGTTAAGTTGGCAAAATGAAATGATACGTGACAATTGCACATAGAGGTCTGTGACATGCTGGCCTACTGCATGAATATTGAAGAATGCATGAACGTTAAAGCTGAAATCGACGAGAAGCCATGGTACCATGATATCAAGGCTTATATCAAAGATAGTGAATACCCGCCTAGGGCCACAAATAGTGAGAAGAAATTCATCAGGCGCGTGGTGTGCCAATTCTTCTTGAGTAGGGACATCTTGTATAAGAGGAACTATGATACAACTTTGCTTTAATGCATAGACGCCCCTGAGGCTAACCATTTAATGGAAGAAATGTATGAAGGCTTGCTTGTAGTCCATGCTAGTGGACCCCTGTTGGCCCGAAAATCATGAGAGCCGGCTACTATTGGCTCACCATGGAAATCGACTACATCAAGCATGTCAAGACGTGCCACCATTGCCAAATCTATCAAAATAGAAAGAATGTTCCTCCCTAACCTCTGCGCTCTCTAGTAGCACCATAGCCTTTTTTGGCCTAGGGAATGGATTTCATCAGACTTGCGATTCCAAAAGCCTCCAATGGGCATAAGTATATCTTGGTGGCCATTGATTACTTCACCAAGTGGGAGGAAGCCACTTCCTACAAAAGCGTCACCCAAGCTGTGGTGGCCCGATTCTTAAAATAGAAAACCATTTACTGCCACAGCGTACCAAGAAAGCTCATTACAGATAACGAAAAAAATCTGAATGGGAAAATAATCAAGCAACTTTGTCAACAGTTCAAGATTGAACACCGGAATTCGATTTCTTATCGTCCTCAGATGAATGGTGCGGTGGAAGTTGCCTACAAGAACATAAACAAGATCTTGGTAAAGATGACAAACACCTATAAGGATAGGCACAAGTTCTTGCCATTTGCCTTGTGTGCCTATCGTAATTTTGCTGGTACTTCCATGAGTGCGACCTCGTATTCCTTGGTTTACAGCATGGAAGCCATTCTCACTCCCTGTAGAGATAGAGATCCCATCTCTCAGAATCCTATCACAGACAAAGCTGTCAGAAGCTGAATGGGCCCATTCTCGATATGAGCAACTGAACATGATAGACGAGAAGTGCATGATCGCAATATGCCATGCACAGTTGTACCAACGTCACGTCAAGTGAGTATTCAACAAGAAAGTTAGACCCAGAGTCTTTAAAGAAGGTGACCTAGTCTCGAAGAAGCATAACCAAGCAATGCCTGATTACGGAGGAAAGTTTACCGCGACCTACGAGGGCCCATATGTGTTGAAGAAGGCCTTCTCTGGAGGAGCCTTGATCTTAGCCGACATGGATGGGAACGACTTCAATATGCTTACCAAATGTGGATGTTGTCATACAGTACTTTGCATAAAGGAGCCTCCAAGTGCAACCTTTTTTTCTACATTCCTACGTAAACAGACAAAAAACAAAAATAAATAAATAAATAAATAAATACAAAAAAAATAATATAAAAAGGTAGATTGAAAACCCGAAAGGGCGGTCTAATGCAAAAGGAGAGCAAAAGAAAGAGCCTGAGAGAGCCTGCTAGATTGAAAACCTGAAAAGGTGGTCTAGGCAAAAATTAAGTTAATCAAAAAATGTCAGTTGAAGTATGTGATGACTTAATCCTTCCCAGTGGAGGTACGTAGGTAGCCACCTTGGCTCAGTCACATCTTAAAAGAAAAATAAGTCAGTTGAATCCGCTTGGGTTTATGATCAAGATCAATGGAAGAAGTATGCACCCTCTTGGGTTTCTTTGTGTTTGCAATACACATGGCCCACCGTGGTTTTATTCAAAGATTTTATGGCCCATGCCAATGGAAGATGTGCCCTAATGGGAAATGAAAAGATCTGTCTAAAACAGGATGTATCCTTTGGAACCTAAGATATTGATATGCATAGACTTCCATTTACCATTTTATTTGTATGATCTTGCATTTTCAAAATATTTGCGCACATATTCATTAAACATGCCTGTTTTGTGCCTTTCATGCATTCATCATTATGCATCCAAAACACAAATCTAATAGATATAAATATCTCCTGATAGTTAATAAACACAAAAACATCTTTGTTTCCACCTGTTTTCCGTTTTTAAGCATGCCTTACAAACTAGACTATGCTTTAAAAACCCATAAGTGGAAGGCCGTATGCAATTGCCTAGCAATTTACAACGGACCTTTCCGTATGTGGTGGAATACTAATTACATAGCTCATGTGCAGAAATGAAAAGAAACAGAAAAGACTTTAGCAAGTCAAACATGGCCCAAATGGTCCGATACCGCCCTGTATAGCCTTCCAAAACCGATGAGAAGAATCAGATCATCTAAGGAATAGGTACGAAGCAACCCTATTGCATCAAAGCCCAAATCTCTAGCGATCTCCCTAAGTTAGCCATATGAATGTCGAAGACGAACCAACTCCCTCTCCATACTAGGACTCAAGGTGTAGCCCTGCCTCTCTGTATCAAGCAATGCTTGCAAGGTTCCAACCTCTGTAGTAGCAACTCTCAATGCCAACTGTGGCTCACTAGGCTTATCAGTCGGCCTATACTCCAAGCTCAAAGTGGAATGGATGAAGGACTTAGCCTCTAATAGCCTCAATGCTAAATTATCAGCCCTGCTGCTCACCTTAGCACGTCTAGCCTCCACTATGGCCTTCTCCTCATCACTCATCTGGCCTAAAACAATGAATCTCTAAGTAAGATCTGCCAACTCACTCTCCAAGCTAGTGACTTGGGATTTCAGACTGATTACACTCCACCTCCTTGGCTAAAGGAGTCAGACACCTCTACTAAAGCTCTACTCTAAAGGTGGCGAGCTCAGCCTCATAAGCTCTCCCTATCTTATCATAATCCTCCACCGTGGCATCAAGAAGCTCCCTGTAGTAGTCTCTGTCCCTGATAGCCTCTGTCAGGCACTCCCTCAAGTCTCTAAGAGTACTTTTAACTCTAACCTCAAACTCAAGTGCATAATCCCTCAATATGTTAGCCGGAAGGTAGGGATCAAAAGGATCCAGAACCAATAAATCAACAATGAAGCATAGGTCCCTACTGGCCTTCCACTCTCTAAACTCCACAGTAGACCACTCATGATCGTCCTCAAGACAAGTAGGATAGTCAATAGTTAACCTGCACTCCTGCCAGAAGCCAAAAACGCGATCTATGATGATTGTGTTGATATCTTAGAGCCCATAATCACAAGTGATGACAGAAAGATCACTAAAACAAGGGACATGTTGATCGCCCCCGAATTGCCTTAAAGCCATACCTGGAAAGTACCCTGTACAACCCCAGATGGCCATCAAAGGGATGCCAAGCAAACTAACACAATGGGTCCAACCTTGCCACCTAGCAACTCCCTACTTGACCTTCCATGTCCAGTCAGTGAGACCTAAGCCAAACAAATATTGCAACCAACCAGTGGTGTCCCTAGTAAAAGGAAGATCAAGGGCCACAATGATTTTAACTCAATTCTTCCTCAAGAACCTAGCAGACTGTGCCCTGGATATCACACTTAGATGACTACAGAACCACAACTGCAGCAGATGCATACAACAACCTAGCCTACCACTACCCATCTCACAACACAGAGAAAGAGATCGAATAGTCTTAGAGAGAAGAAGGGGAATAAAAGAAGTGCTATAAGGCAGAGTACTCACCAAGGTAGAACTATAAAGCTGATAAAACTCGACTAAGAAAGGAATAGCACTAAGCCAAAGAAGGCCACCATAAAGGCCTGGCGCCTATAGAAGGTTCAATGCTCCTCCAAATCCACAAAGTCTCCTCGGTAAGTAGCAGGGCACTCAGCTTCACCAAACCAACAAGGTGAAAAATCGAAAAGGATGCTACCTCCCAAACCGCTCCCATATCAGGTTAAAACATCCACAACAGGCATCTTTAGGCCTAATAGCTCCGCCAACCGCTTGCGAAAGCAAGATCGAGTTGGTAGTCGATAAAATAGGGACCAAGTCCACATCCCTAATGGTGATGCAACTCAAAGCGAGATCCCAACAAGTAGCTATGGCCTCCAATAAGTGCCAATCCAAAGAAGTGCAAAAAAGTGAAGTGGCATCTCCAAGGAACTACTTAATGTAAGCCCAATCCTTGGAAGAGAATGAACTCCACCGTCTTTTGAGCTCCCTCTCATGAAAAGTCTCCCACTCAAGCTTCATCACAGTATCACAAGTTTTGAGCCTAACAACATCCATGCTCAGATTTGAAAGAATCCAGAGTTCTGATGCAGATCCGTGCAGAAAAGTGAAGAAAAATAGTGTTTCTAGGAGTTTTCAGTGAAGAAAAATGGTAGGAGAAGGCCTTAGAAGTTGCAAACCAGAATGTGGAAGGTCTGGGAGGCATCCAACTTTTATGCATGCTTCTCGAAGCCGGCGCACCTCGAAAGGCCACCATCCCTCAAGACACGTGCTAGGGTTTTTCAACCCCCCTAGCACAAACCCACACCTATTCTAAACTTGAATCCAAAGGATGAAGGGTTTCGGACAGCTCCAGATCAAAGATTCCCTCAGTTTTTGCACTAGTAGTGGTGCGCAGCAAGTTCAACAGCAAACTTGTCCTTCAAAAGATTTTTTTCACATGATCGAGACCACACAAAACCTATACCGAGGCAGTTTATCTTTGCTTATCTCGTCTGGCATCTCAGAATATCTTGAACCTCATTTTCAAAACCCGGTTCAGGGATCGGTTCAACCCTCGTCGTCAAGACATGTAATGGGATAGTGCCTAGGCCATTCCTAATACCAATAGCAATTCATCTAGCATGGTATGAAGATCATGACGATAAATTCCTCAAGGGAAATTTTCTCGAAGCATCATTCGATTCAGTCGATAATCGAGACAATCAGCACATTCCGTCGCACAACAAGTCCAAAACCCCGCTGGGGAAATCCATGATCATCATTAGGGTTGTCAAGGAACCCATATCATCCAATGCGATTCTAATCCTGCTTTAAGTCGGTTGATCATTTTAGAACCACGCAAAACCCTACACTAGGGCAATTTATTTTGCATGGTTCAGTCCATTTTTTGCCAATCAATATGCTCAAAAATGGGTTCATCTCACTAGGAACCTTTCCTCTCATGTTAAGACCCACATAAAACATACACTGGGGCTATTTTATTTTATGCGGTCTTTCCTCTTTCCATATCCCTCAGCGAGTTAATCAATGTCAAATTTTATCGGTAAACCTGTGAAAGTACTGCAAAGTGACCACAGTGGTGCAACTGGCTCCTAAATGCTAAAATGGTATTGGCAAATATACATGTAAGACCTACCAAGAGGCAATGTTCATCATACATTAGGAGCCTACCAACAAGTGAAATCTAGAAATATACATGTAAGACCTACCAAGAGGCAGTGTTCATATATACATCGAGAGCCTACCAATAGGCGAAATCCAAAAACATACATGTAAGACCTACCAAAAGGCAATGTTCATACACACATTGAAGGCCTACCAACAAGCGATATACAAAAACATACATGTAAGCTACGAAGAGGTAGTGTTCATATATACATCATAAGCCTACCAATAAGCGATATCCAGAAACATACATGTAAGACCTACCAAGAGAAAATGTTCAAGAATCATACATCAAGAGCCTACCAACATGCAAAATTTAGAAACATACATATAAGGCCTACCAAGAGGCATGTCCATACATACATCAAAAGCCTACCGAGAGGCAATATCATACATCAGCGCCCACTATGAGGCAATATAATACATACATGTCTAAAGCCTACCACGAGGCAATATAATACATACAGTCTAGACCTACCAAAAGGCAATCTAATATATACATATCTAGCCCACCAAGGGGAAATGTCTACAAAATACAAGAAAAATGAGAAAAACATGCCTATGCAAGGGCTACATCATCATCATACAACAAAACATGGATGGCCTAAGGGGAATCATCATCTCTAATGGCGTTATCAGTGAAGTGCCCAGCATTGCCGTCATTGACATCATCACCCGCAGTGGGAACTGTAAAAGGATCGATTCGATCCACTGGGGAACCTAGGGCATATCTCGAAGCATGAAATGGCACTTGATCTAATACAGGGCCCCGTGCCCAATCATCTAAGGGGGCATATCCCCAACTACCAGCTAATCCAAGAGGAGCAGGCATATACTCTGACTCATGACGACGAATAGGAGGATCTCTGATAGAAATATGAGGCGTAAGAGGTACAGGCATCATATGCCCCCTCATCTCACTAATCAAAATGTCAATGTACCCACGAAGTAGGCTTATCTCAACCTGAAGCTGACACCTCTCTCTCTTTCTCTCTCTCTCTCTCTCTGTGGCAATGAAATGGGCCTCCCTCTCTCTCTGCCATAGGTCCCTTTCTCAAGAAAGCAACCTAGCAATCTTCTCCTGTATATACCCCTCTCTATTAGCAACTGCGCCCTCAAGATCTCTCACCCAAGCTTATAGGGTATTTACATGCAACCTCAAATGGGCCTTTAAAGCCCAACAAGCGTGTACTATGCCACCGAGCACTCTGCCGCCACTCACAAGGCAATCATCCATGTTAGGTCTGGTTGAGGACTGTAGGAACCAAGTGAAGTAATTAGTGTCCTCCGTGATGAAATACTTAAAAGAGCCTGTCGTATAGTCAAGGTCGTCTGAAATCACCTCGATAGACAAAAGCTCCTGAGGTGGGTCCCTAGGAACTCTAAAGACCAGCATAACCTAATAGTAGGTCCTTTCAACTAAGAAAAACCCCCAGCTTGACAAAGCTTAGAACCAGCGCTGCGCTTGCGACTCATCCATAGAATGGGTAACCTCATGCCTAGCCAACAACCGCCCGTCATAGGGGCGATTAAGTATCTCGCCCAAGTGACCCAATCTAACGCAGCACCGACGGTGGACGGCTGTGTCAAAACAACTCTGGTGATCATGCAGTGGGACCAGGCATATGCCCTAGGATATATCCCTAAAGAAAGGCTGGAATACTGTGGATGCAAGGTTGGGATATACTCATATGCCCACCATGTCAAAATTTGCCAACAACCCTCTAGGCTCCTAAAGTCTTGTCCTGAAGCCTGCCTTAGGAAAGCGATGAAGAATCTATAAGAAAGGGACCCCCAATCATAGGCCCCTATATCTGATACTACTCTCATGGCTCCTAGCAGCTTGTAAGTCAATACCAACCGGTTGTTGCCAAACAGGCAACTACCAATGAAGTAGAAGAATTGCCTAAGAGAAATATCGTCCGGCTCCACCTCTTAGGGTATGCTCACCCTTAGCCACTCCATGCGGATCTGAGGCTCGTTGGTAAGTCCAAAATACTGTCTCCTCACCGGGGTAAAGGGATAGCAAATGCCCAAAAGCTCGCTCGTAACATCAAAATCTACAAAATTAGTTAGGATTGGATACCCACCAAATCTAAGGCCCAGAATGGCCGTCTAGTCAACGGGAAGGACTACATACTCCCCACAGCATAAATGAAAGGTGCTAGTCTCTACATGGAATCACTGCACCAAAGTCTCTAGTATCACATGCCTAATGGAATAAAGGGGAATCCTCAGGAACACCTCAAAGCCCTACTCAATCGAAAAGCTGAGATAGTGCACATTCGTCTTAAGGTCAAATAAGCGAAGAAGGAATGAAGACCAAACTCCCCAACCACGAATCTTGTTAGCGACCTGCAATCAAAATCAAAAAAGCTACCAGTTAGCATGCATATCTACACATTTAGATTTGACAAGTGAAAGAGAAAAAAGGAACATACCTGAGCCTTTAGAATTTGAGCAGAAGGATGCCTCTTTAGACCATGATGAAGATGAGTATCGCCTATGCTGTCATCGACCTCTCCAGTATAGGCCTCAGCCCTAGACAAACAAGGCAGAAACCTCGGTCTATGATTGCAGCACCTCAGAGCGCCTGGACCTGGCTCGACCTTATCATCGACCTCTACTTCAAACATAAGTTCCTCATCTAGCTCCTCACCCCCCTGGGCCTCCTCCCTCCTCGATCCAAAGGAACTGTGAAGAACTGCTTCCTGAACCAGTGTAGGATTGAGACGAGGCACTGGCCGTCTCCATCGAACATTAACTCCTAGTACGATGTGCTATATATATGCCCCCAGGGGGTGCAAGGTCATCACCACCTCGGTCAAAGCACCTTTGAAGGGTCTACGCAACTTGTACACTAACTGACACAGTATCGTCATCGCTACTAAACGAATCAACTTAAGATGGAACAAAGGTGTGAGCCTTCTCGCGAGCACCACCGAATCTCATCCCCCGAGACATACTTGCGGGAGGCAAATTCAAGATTGATAAGTAAGCCCAAGAACATTTGGCAATGCAAGTAAGCAGGTAAGTATTTTTAACCCTACTGCCTAACACATATCATGCATGTTCATACCAAAATATTACGTTTTCTCAAAAAATGTAAAAATTTTCAAAATAAAATTTTCAAAATACCTCTCTCTCAAGATTCAAATTTTGGTAGTGACCATTTAGTGCTAGGCATCCTATGCCTTCTTCAAGATTCAGATTCGGCAGCGACCATTTAGTCTCACCAAGATTCAAATTTGGCAATGACCGTTTAGTCCCATCAGGATTCAAATTTGAAAATGACCATTTAGTCCTAGGCATCCTATGCCTTCTTCGAGATTCAAATTTGGCAGTGACCGTTTATTCTCACCGAGATTCAAATTCGACAACGACCATTTAGTCCTACGAATCCTATGCATTCACCGAGATTCAATTTCAGCAGCAACTATTTAGTCCTAAGCATCCTATGCCTTCTTCAACATTCAGATTCGACAGCGACCATTTAGTCTCACCAAGATTCAAATTCAGCAACGATCGTTTAATCCTATGCATTCTATGCATTCATCAGGATTCAGATTCAGTAGCGATCATTTAGTTCTAGGCATCCTATGCCTTCTTCAAGATTCAAATTCAGCAACAACTGTTTAATCTAACCAAGATTCAGATTCAGCAACAACCGTTTAGTCCTATGCATCCTATGCCTTCATCAAGGTTCAAATTCGACAGCGACCGCTTAATCCTACATTTTCCAAAACTACCATCACTCAAAATTGCATTGTTTTCACATTTTCAATCCTCTCAAATTTTTCCCTTTTTATTATGCATAGTCTCTCATATCTACCTCGCCTTTCTTTTAGTTTTGTTAGTGTTTCATGTGTTTTCATAGCATCCGACATATGCAAGCTTTCCTATGCTACTTAAAACATGTGAACACATATATTTTCCAACATCATCATGGGATAAATGATGAAAAAAAAAAAAAAGAGTCTTTTGCCCAGCATCAAGGACTAAGCCAAAAATTTTCCAAACCAGCTGCAGCAGCTCAATCTTGCTAAGTGAGGCCGGAATTGACCCATGAACAGAACAGTTTCTGCAAGCAATTTTGGGGCAACAAAATGCAAAATCACAGTTTCTTTACCCTCAATTTGCGTGTCAGACCCTGAAAATTCCAAAATATTATCTTTTCTCCATGGGGTTGCAGAAACATCTAGATCAACGTGGCGCAACCCATTCGGGCATCAAAGGAATCGAAGTGCCTTTTTCGGTCAAATTAACCAAAATACCCCTGGTCAACCCTAGATTGACCGAAAGTAAAAGTTGGTTGAAATAATCCTAAAACAACATTTTTCATGTTTATACATCAAACCCGAGCTACTAGGTGATTTTCGTCAACTTTGACCAAGTTTGACCCAAGGTTAACTCCCGAGGGCACTAGAAATCCTAATTTTGATCTGATTGTCAGACCATGTTGGGACCAATGCCATTGCGAAGATTATAAAATTCCCTTTCAAATGACTATTCATGGGTCAAAATAGGAGTTAAAAAGGTTGAGATATCTAGAAAACTGTGAAAAGCACATTAGCGTGCTTCCTGAGGCCATAACTTTTGATACGACTGTTGGATTTTCAATTTCTTTAGTGTTCTAAAAACTAGACATCCAGAGTTTTCCAAGGACACTAAGATCAACTCAATCGAAGTCTGGAAATGCCTTCAAATACACATCGGAAGTTGGACCAAGCAAAAGGCCAAAGGGTCCACAGACCCCTTATTTTGCACCCAAAAAAAAAAAAAAAAAAGTTTTGGGCAGTTTTCCTGGGCAGATTCTCTCTCTTCTCTCTCTAATTTCTCCCAAACACATCCAAACACCTTAGATTCTCCTCTTTTTTTCTACAATCATTAAGGTAGTGTTCTTGCACCCAATCTTCCTCTCCTTAGTTCCATACCTTGGATTTGAGGTTTAGGGGTGTGGATGTAGCTTTTTAGCTACAATCCACACCCTTTTCTTTTATAACCTTTTCTTAGCTTTATCTTGCCTAATAAAATGTTTTATTGCTTTTCTTAGCATGTTCTTGCTTCCTAACACATCTTTATAGTTTTTATAGCATTTTTCCTTGCTTATGCCATGATTTATCGCTTTGATGTTGTTGGCTTAGCCTTCTTGGGTTCGGATATGTCTAAATTTAATGTATGTGCTTAGATCCACATGTTGTTAGGCTCCTTGCAATGTTTATGCTTAGACCTACATGCCAATGTGTTCTTTGTCATGTTCATGCTTAGATCTACATGCTTTGAGGCCCTTAGCCATGTTTACGCTTAGATCTACATGCCTATGTGTTCTTTGCCATGTTTATTCTTAGATCTACATCCCTATGTTTAGATCTTTGTGTTTATGTGCTCCGTGCCATGCTTGTGTGCTTAGATCTATGTTGGTTGCTATACCATGTGCTTCTAAAGCCCTTTCATCTCTTGATATCTCTATTTCTTATGTTTTGGCCCTTTTGGTAGGGTGTAGATCTAGATCCTGTGGTCTAGGTCTACATCTATACACCTAGGCCTATATTAAAGGGTTTGGATCATTTCCTTTGCATGTCTATGTTTGCTTGCTTACTTTTATGCTTTATCTCCATGTTATCCTCTCTAGATCTAGGCCTTGCCATGCTTTGTGCCCCCCGTGGATTTGCCTGTATGGTTACATCCTTCCCTCCTAGGGTTCGTTTGGATGTAACCACTTGTGAGATACACCTCTGTGGTGTTGGTGTGCTTGATTCACACCTTTCTTCACTCCTTGCGATGTTGATATGCTTGCCTTGCTTACTTTGCGCCACCCATTTGGCTTTCTTTGCATCTTTGCATTTTTGTAGGCTTGCCTACATGTTCATGCATAAGTCTATGCGTTGTCCATACTCCAATCCAATGGAACTATGGACACTCGATCCAAACCTACATTTGTCCTCCTAGGACACCTCCTTTTGTTTGATAACATATTGTTTGCCCCTTCATGTGCTTCACATGTTTGTTTGCCCCTGTTTGGCATCTTTCCCTAGCTTGTCTTTTAGCATGCTTTCCTTCTATTTGTTTATTTGCTTGTCTGCTAGCTTGTTTCCTTGTTTGTTATGTGCACACACATGGAGCAAGGACGCTTGAAGTAAGGGTGCAACCTCCTAGGTGCAGGCAAAAAGGGCAAGGATGCCAGAAAGAGGATGCCAGAAAGAGGATGCCAGAAAGAGGATGCAAGCCCACAAAGGGCAATGTTTAGTAGATTATGGGGCCTAGCCCCTCCAAAGTGGTTTTCTCTTTCCCTCTCCCAAAGCCTCTTCCCTAGAGCATGTATTAAGGTTCCCCCTCTCCATGTACCCCTTTATTTTTCCTGTTCTATGCTTGGGCTGCGTTCCCTAAGTATGGCAATGTCTGTTTTACATTTCCTGTATCTTGCTGGGCCATACCCTTGGGACGTTGGCAATATCTGTTTTACTTTCCTGTCCTGCATGATAGCATTGTGCATAATGTATGTATATCTATATCTGCTTGTATATGGACTCTTATAGCTACATGAGTGACCCTTTCTAGTCATGAGTGCTCTTGACCTTGTGATGTGGGTATGTGCTCAATGCGATTGTCGTAGGTACATATTCATGATATATTGTGTGCACGATCTTTGTGGTGTGATTGTCTTGATCCATGTCACCAAGTGACATTGGTTTCCCCGTGTATGAGACACTTATCAACATGCTTGGCACTTTGAAGGGCTTCGACTCATCACAGTATGAGCATGTCAATGCACGCCGTATACACAGATGCAAAACTCTACCAAATTTTTGCCATGAAAATGGAGCATCTCCATTGCCATATTCTCACGTTGAAAGTTTGGTGAGTATAGCGTTTTGCGTGCTATGACGCATATGAGGCAAAGCGCTAACGGATTTTCGCCATGGAAATTTGGCAACAACTTCAAACACACTTGGAAAGCATCAATCAAGACCATACCCATTCCAAGATCAAACCTTAAAGCCCAAAACATTTAAAGCCACGAAAGCTAATGCCAATAGCTTGTTTTCAATTGCTAATGACCTTAAATTATAATTTTACCAAAACAAAGGACCGTCTACGGACAGGCATTGTAGGGGTACCTTACACCTTCCCCACACGTAACCAGACTTCCAAATTGAAGAATCAAGATTTTTTACTCATTTACATTAGATTAGGACAAACAACCATTTTCTTAGTCTAGAATTGGTAATAAAATCAAATAGAGTTAAGTGACCAATCACACCTAGAAAAACCTAATGATTGATGGCGACTTCACTTACCCTTAGTAATATTCATAAAACTGACTCATATTCGAGTCACATACCCAAGGTATGACACACTTTCATATTCACAACAACTCTCAAGCCGAGAGAGGTACAGAGGCGTGCGAGCATCGCCGCAATGGGTAGTTGAGCAGCCACGAAGTGCCGACAGACTGGCCAATGAAGGCAGGATAGAAAAATCTGCACTCAGATTCGCGCCATGTGAAACAACATCATAGGCTAAAACAGAGTACCAGACACACGTGTGAGACATCAGCGGAACAGTTGTAACAGTATCGAGTGTTGTCCAGGTTCATTCAACTTCAAACTAAGATAGCAACAAAACGCGCTTCAAACCTCAGTGTTGGATCATCCAATCACCAACTGCCACCTCGTTATAAATAAATACCAAAAAAAAAAAAAGGTTAATCAACATCACTAGGACAAAACTTTTCTAACGCATTTGTTCAATTTTTCTGCGACTCTCTCACTCTCAGACTCTCACTCTCAGCCAATTACCCATGGCGGCCACGAGAGCCATAGCCATAGCGAGCAACACCACCACTGCCTCCGCCACTTGCTTGCTCTTCAAGAAGCCTTTCCTCTCCAAACAGAGTACCCTCTGTTTCAAGAACCTCAAGCCAGCGTCTTCCTTGGTTTCTAAGAGGTTGTTCACTTGTAGAGCTATTTACAACCCCGAGGTTCAGATCAAAGAGGAGGGTCAGCCCGAAACCCTTGACTACAGGGTCTTCTTCGTTGAAAATTCCGGAAAGAAGGTACCTTTTAACATCTTGTTTGGCTCACGAGAAAATGAGGGGGAAAATAAGAGAAAAGTTGGAGTTTTGAATCTTTTAAAATTATTGATTCTGATAACTGTTCATATATTGAATTATTATTATTTGATGCATTGTTTTGTTGTGTACTCCTAATTGCCCAATCTGTATTTGGAACTTTGGTGTGCCATTAGTTTCACGGTTCTATCTAAGCATTTTTTTTTTTTTTTTTTTAATTTTAAAGATTGGGAAATGAAAAGAAAATTGAGTTATGAATCTCTGATTTTTCTTCCTTTGTTTTGGGGAATTGGGACTTCGGGGGAAGTAAAATCTGATGGTTACTCAGGCCAGCTGAAGCATTTAGGGCATTGATGATGCTCAGTCTGTGTTCGAAGGAGTACAAATTTTGCTATTATCGTCTGTGAAATAAAAGAAATTAATGATTTTGGATTATGTAGAATTTGGAAAAAAATGTTATGAAAAAATGTTGAGGATAATTGATTGGCCTAGTTGAGGCAGTCATCGTTTAGTTTTAGATATGGTAAACTACAGAAAACATGGCTTTCAAAAATCCAATATTCCTTACACTTTTAACCAAGGTTTTTTTAGAATTCAAATGCAAGTTGGTCATTGCTAAGAAAATGTAGAAAGAGACAAGAAATGAAAAACTTATAGTAGGATTTTCAATTGCATAGCCCAGGAAACAACAAATTTTACACAATTAATGTAGTTTTTGGGCCTAGTTGAGGGCTCTCTTGTCTCCAATTAAATTAGGAATTTGATTTTGGATTTGAGTTTTTCCTCTATTTTCCCCTCCCCTTTGTGTGTGTGAGAGAGAAATTGAAACACCTTTTGTTCTTGCCTTTATGTACTGATGTTGAGAATAATTGCTTGCTCATTCATGCAGGTTTCCCCTTGGCATGATATTCCACTGCACTTCGGTGATGGTGTTTTCAACTTTATTGTTGAAATACCCAAAGAATCAAGGGCAAAGATGGAGATTGCTACTGATGAGCCATTTACCCCCATAAAGCAGGATACCAAAAAGGGAAAGCTTCGATACTATCCGTAAGATTTTGATGTTTTAGTTTTCCTCTTGTTGTATGTTATTGTTTGTCCTGATTTATGTACTTGTATTTTTATGCAAAGATATCTAAGCTCAGATGTTGGTTGAGTTTGCAAAATCCCTAGGGTTGAATATGAGAAATAGGCTAGTGCTATTGCTTACCAGTTGCTGTCTTCCACAGAGGAATTTTTATGGCAAGAATTGGTTAAAAATGATGAAACCTAACTCGATCTCTATAGAGTTTGCAAAAACCCTAGGGTTGAATATGAGAAATAGGCTAGTGCTATTGCTCACCAGTTGCTGTATGGCAAGAATTGATTAAAAATGATGAAACCTAACTCAATCTCTATCTGTTATATTAAATTTTATTGATTGTGTAAAATCTTATTGTAAATTTATATTTGAATTGTACATCTAGTATAGTGCATCTTGTGAAGTTTGAAATTTGTTCCTTAATAGTCATTATTGATACACAAAGAGAGGGGTTCCAATGCCCATCTTTGAATGTAAACAAGCTGTAACTATAAACTCACTGTCTCCACCCATTTTAGGCTGTAGTGGGTAATAACTTCATTGGGGCCCTTGATCTCGTTGATATCATTGAGTTTTAATTCCTTAAAAATCTAAATCCTGATTGATCTTATTATTTGATTGACAGCTACAATATAAATTGGAATTATGGATTGCTTCCACAAACATGGGAAGACCCAAAACTTGCTAACGCAGAAGTTGAAGGAGCATTTGGTGATAATGATCCAGGTATATCACCAGATATTGTTTTAGTTTTGACCATTCTAGTATGTCTATGTCCTTTTTTGGTCCTAACTAGCAATTTGTATTAATATCCTTGCTGTTTTCTTTTAATTTGCAGTTGATGTTGTTGAGATTGGTGAAAGTCAAAGAAAAATTGGACAAATTCTTAAAGTCAAGCCCTTGGCTGCTTTGGCCATGATTGATGAAGGGGAACTTGACTGGAAAATAGTTGCAATTTCATTGGATGATCCAAAAGCTTCTCTTGTGAATGACATCGATGATGTTGAGAAGCATTTCCCGGTATGCCCATTTTTTAAGTGCTGTTAAATCTATCCCCCTTTCCTCTCTCCCTTACTTTGCTAAATGTTGTAACATCTTCAGTTTTACTCTAAGGCTTTGTTTGGTTGGGTTGAAAAAAGTGAGTTGGTAGGAAAGGGATGAAGGAAAAGTGGATGGAAAATGAGGTTTTTCCTCTGTTTGATTAGCAAGAGAAAATTGGAAGTAAAACTGGATGCCTGGGTGTTTTTCACCCGGGCCCACCAAAAAATTCTCCCCACAATGTTGAGAAAATGAGAGGAAAAATGGGTTGGTTAGTAATATTACCTTTCTACCCTTCTTCCAACTTAATTTCAGTAACCCAAGTGCTTTTAATCTTCTTCATCTATTCACCACCATGCTGTTGTTCTGCAAATGCAAACATTATCAGATGACTACTCTATTGTTTTTTGGCTTTGGAGACGAAACTAACCCTACTTATAATAATATATCCTTTTTATTTCATACTTCAGGTCTTGCTTGTATTTTCAATATCCCTTATGAAACGTTTAAACCAATTATGTTCTATAACATGCACAATTGCAGATTGTTCTTTTAAGTAAGGGATGAATGCTAAAAGTCAGTGCAGTGAATTTTGGCATAGAATGAAAATAAAATAAAATGATACCTTCTTTTTTATAAGGTGCTATTTTAACTGATTTAGTTAATCATTCAACATACATTCATACATACATATATATATATATATATATTAAGGATATAAAAAGGATAGGTAAATATATATGTGTGTGTGTGTGTGTGTGATATTTTTACTTTTATAAGATGACATTTTTACTAATTTAATTGATAATTTATTCCCTTATGTCATATTGGAAAAAATTACGTCTAATATATTATTGAAAAAATTAGTTCCTCTGTAAGAGGGGCATGATAGTAAATTTAGACAAATTACACTTTCTACCATCTCGTTTTATTTTATTTTATTTTTTTTTTTTTTCTCAACCAAACAAAATAAATTTTTATTTGTTCTCCATCCTTCTACTTTTCCATCCTTTATACCAAACACACATGGTAGAAAATTAAAATCTTTTTATCATTTCACTTTTATATCCTCCGTAGATTTTCTCTCCTCCCACTCTTCCATCCTTCCATCCAAACAGACCATAAGTCATTATGCCATGTTTTTAATGGAAAGAATGACCAGAGCATGTGTAAATGTTTTATAAACAATATCTACTTCGTGATTAAACAGCTTATATTTGTTCAGTTGGTAGCTACCATCACATTCACAACATACATTTTCAATTGTATAGATTATTGTGCAAAATAGGCAGATAGAACATCGTTTATGTGAGCAGATGGATTAGGACTATGGCTGCTGTAAATCTCCACGTGACAAGTCATTATCCATGAAGAAGAAAAAGGAATCCAGTTTGCAAGAATTAGAAAATTGTGCAAGATAAGTTGGGTTCATTAAAATGGTGATGTGGCACTTAACTACTTGGTGGGTTCGAAGATGAGTAGCAGATTTTGTTGAGGTTGCATCAATTTATTATTACTAGACTTTTGATTCTTGTTGGAAATTATAGGCTTATTAAAAGGATTACATACAGGTCCAATATTTAAGAGAAGATATAGATATAGACAAAGACAAGGGTAGTAAATTATTTTCTGCTATGGAGTTAAAAAGTTGAAATAGGGCTTTGTTGAATTGAGTATTTCTGTGGTTTACTCATCTCATGTGCATAATAGTAAAGCTATTATTAACATTGTTAATCCATTAGCTCAAACAGCATATTGTCTACAGACGTGTCTGTCAATGAACAAATCACTAATTAATTGGAGAATCAAGTGTGAGCTAGAACAAAGTGAAGCATTGGTTGCCATAGTCTAGCAGCTCTAGCCAAAAGATAAAAGAGGCCAAAAAGAAAAAACAAGAAGAAAAATAGTGAAGCAATTGCATCTACAGTAAGCAAAATTTATGGGGTCTTATTTGATGGTTTTCTTCAGGGCACTCTCACTGCAATTAGGGATTGGTTCAGAGACTACAAGATTCCTGATGGGAAACCTGCAAACAAGTTTGGTCTTGGAAACAAGGCAGCAAACAAGGTATTTTTTCTTTTTAGTTGTCTGATTTTCAATGCTTGATTCATTTGGGGTGCTGTCTCTGCTTACTTTCATTTTCTACACCAAGATTGCTGGCCACATATTTTGATCAAGGATCTTTTTCCACATTTTAAATATAACATTTATTATTCTAAAGTTTTCTTTCAGGCAAGTGCTGTATCCTTGTTCTTTGGTACAAGTTCATTCCATGTCATTTGTGTCAAGTATGGTCGCTAGTATATATGCATGTTTTTATATTTCTATTTGTACAATCTGGATTTTGAATATCTCCCCTATGTTAAAAGGATTCTGAATACAGTTGCATACTAGCATAAAAACATATTACTTGCCATACTAAGACAGTTGCTTTCAAGTATAATTGATAATAGGAACTCAGTTGAACCAGTTGCTAGTTTTCTCTTTTTTGTATATATTAAATTCTAGCCAACTATCCACAGCATATGAGAAGATGCCTACTAGTTTAGTCAGTTTGGTTGTTGGATGTAGTTACACAGACCACACTTATTCTTTGCCTGAGCTATACTGCTATCTTTTTTTGATAATCGACGGTGTGATGGATTGAACCGCTGACATTTCCCTTCTTTATCTATCTTTGAAAAGATATAAATAAAAATGCCACGAGTTGAAACCATTTCATGATCCATATAAAGAAGCCCATTCTGTACATAGCACTACACTATATACATTTATACTTGTCGCTGCTATTGCTAGTCTTGTTGTTGTTGCTGTTTCTGTTTTATGTTCTCCCATTGTATGCATGCATGGTGTTTTTAACTTTTGTTCTTTCTGTTTTCATTTTTTCCTGATAAAAAATTCTGCCCGATATACAGGACTATGCTCTTAAAGTCATCACTGAGGCCAATGAGTCGTGGGCTAAACTTGTCAAGAGATCGGTCCGTGGTGGAGATCTTTCACTTGTATAAAATGAATTGGCAGAGCAGAACTCGGGACGGGACATTACAACTTGTACTGTTAGTGACTTATAAGAGATTTTCCTTTTGCAGAGCGATCCCTGGTAATATATTAAGTTAAAAGCCAATTTTCCCATTGTTGAGCAGAAACGATGCATCACTCATCCATGGTTCTTTAATGTTCTGAACTGTACTTTTAGTTATGAAATTATCAATTGCTTTTGGAGTGAAAGATGAGATTGGCACCTGCTACATTCAATAACAGAAACAAATATTTGAGTTTCTTGTGAATTTGTTTATATCTATTGACTGGTATTGTGCTTCTTATGGGGAAAAAAGAGCAAATTGTCCTTTATCGACTTGGGTTTATGAACTCCTCTCTTCTTGTACCATACATTTCTAGTTTGCATAGAGTGGCACACGTTCTACTTTATGGAAAATTGATAAAATTACAACTTGAAGCGGTGAGAAGTAAATACCAGATTCATCAGATGAGGTGCGCTTGGAAATATTACTTCATATATGTGATGAACGTTGCTCCAATTCTAAAAGTTTTAGTTGGCAAAGCCTTAAACATGATGGGGCTGTTGCCTAAGGCAGATTTGGCCTATGCTGCAGAGAGCCCCATCAAACTCTTTTCTTTCTTCAAGCAAACGTGCACTCAAAAGGAAAGGGAGAGAGATACGTACAGCTCCATCCCAACATTTTCTGAAGTTTAATAAACTTGGTGGCTCCAAGAATTTTGTTTAGAGGGGACATTAAAAAACTTAAATGAAAAAATTTTAATAAAAAAAGAACTTCAATATATTGAATTATCGATAAAAAAAAAAAAAAATTTTCAATTTTCTTTTACAAATTTTCAAATTTTGAATTGTTACATGGTATTCAAATTTTGAATTATTACATGATAGTTTATTATGAGTATTTATTACTATTATAGGTAATTATGACCATTTTATTTTGTGAAGTTTGTCTAATATTTTTATTTTTATTTTATGCAGTTTTCATTATCTATTTGTTTTATTTTTATAAAAAATACTTTAAACTAAATGAATAAACGCAATTCATTAACTTTGTATTAATTATTAATGCACACAATCCACTCATTCATTCATACATACATATATATATATATATATAATACACTACGTATCTATTTAACTAATCAAATACTTAAGCAATCACTAATTTTTCACGAATTTTTCTAACTTTATAACAAAAAATTATTATAACGTGATAATAATACACATATACGCAACAAACCCTCTCTAATTACTAAATTATATAAAGGTATATTATATTTAGAGTCATATTAACAAACGTTCTTAGAGCAATTGTTATATTTTTCATAAAAATAATGTCAAAATATTTCTTTTATATATTACTCCATGTACACAAACTTTCACACATATTATTATTTACACAAATAATTTTATAACAACAAAAAGTAATGCTCACAATCAATATTCGACAAGTAATGCACACAATCAATATTCGACACGCGCGCACACGCACATATATATATATATATATATATAATATAAATTTATAATAAAAAATTAAGCTTACAAGTACAAACTCTTACTCTTAGAAATAATATTTTTAAGAATAAATTAAAATGTTAAACTAACCAAAAATAAAAATTGCAAGAACCCCTGAACAAAGTGTAGCGCCGCCCCTGAATAAACTGCATATGTTTAAGGCTTTAAGCTACGTGCTCTCTATTTGCTACCATTCAATTGAATATACAACTTGCTATTCGTGGTTCATGGTAAAATATGAAAACCTTTGCAAATTATGCTTGTAACCTTGACATTAGCAGCTAATAAATGTGAAATTCATGAACAAAAGTTTCTGTCACCAGATCAAATATACAGACCATTCACTGCACATAAAACAGTCAAACCCACCTCCACAACACATAATTAGGCCTTTTTTCTGGTTAAAAGTAATGTTATTCAGCTCTACCAGCAACTGAGTTCAAGAGCATCTTGAAACCTCTTCTCCAACGCAGAAGAAGGATCAACTTGCTTTTCATCTGATGTTGCTTTGCAGATGGAATTCACTACCGAAACCCACCTCACTGCCGAAAGCTTAGGCCCAAAAAAAGTTGCAGGTGGTGATGGAGGAGCAAAAGATGGTGGGGATTTTGGTTTGCCGTGAAGACACAGTATTAGCATTGCTGCTGTGGGCGCCATTGATTTTATTTACTAAGCTGAAATGGATATATATGACATAAAAATGCCATGTATCCTAACTCCTATATATATATATATATATATGAGAGAGAGAGAGAGAGAGAGAGAGAGAGAGAGGTTAAACCAGCAATCATACTGTGGGTTTTGGTTTTGTTGGTTTTAGGTTGAGACTATTGGCTAAAACAGTGGGTCATTTGGGTTCAAGTTTGACTTTTTTTTAAGCTGAACTGATCAAAATTGTGACACCACATTACGGTAGTACTCGAGTTGAGTGCACTTGATTATAGCTCGTTGCCGTTTTGGGGAATTGTCTGTTGTTTTGTTCTGGGGAAGTACAACTTGACTTTGTCGTACGTTGACACGTGTGAGACCACAGTTTTTCAACTGAAACTTGCTGCTGCCATACGAGAAATTATTAAGGACGGCTTACTTGGTTTTTTCGGATTTTTCAATTAATAAAATATTATTATTTATATAAATGTGATATTATTTAGTAATTTTTATTTTTTATTTTTTGAGTTGATTAAGAAATTCATATATATATTTGCATAAATAACATTATTTCATTAGTTAGGAAGAACTATATTAGCGATTTTTAAATAGTAATTTCGCCCTTTTTACAACCTTACCACGTGTGAAATGTTGATTGGCTCAACTTTTGGACTGGTTTCAAGTCAAATGAGTCTATCTTTGGAGAAAGTATTTAGCATTATCAAATAATGAGACGTCCAAAATCCAATAAATAAAAGATGTGTATAGGAACTATTTAATAATAGTACTAAGAATAATGTTGAAATGCAAATAAGGTTATTTTGCACTCATATTATTTAAATTATTGAATTTCGGTTGGTATTATTTTATACTAAATATTTTATAGTTTGCTACTCAAGTCAACGCTAGAAATGATGATGGCAATTGTTATGTTGACGGTGACAGTTGCGTCTGTTAACAATGCCTAAGAGCATCTCCAATAGGTTCGGTATTCGGGTATATTAGCTAAAATTTGGAGAATTTGTGCACTATTCATGCTCCAGCAGATTCGGTAAACCTGGATTTCTTTTTGGCTTATGAATAGTAGCCCATTAAGTCTGATGGGCTACTGTACATTAGCTATTGAATTTCTTGTCTTAAAATATTACCAACTACTTATTATATTAATTCTTTATTTCTCCTCTTCTGGATTTTTTTTTTTTTTTCTCTCATTCCTTCCATTGCTTTTTTTTTTTTTTTTTCTCATTTTCTCATTCTCTCCGTTGCCGTTGCTTCTTTTTTTTCTCATAAACCAAATGAAAAAAAAAAAAAAAAAAAGAGAAAGAGAGAGACCTGTTCATAAGCAAAAGAATTAATCCAAACACAAAACACAAAACAAAATCCAATTCTTAAAATAAAGTTGAATCAAAACAAGGAAATATGAAGAAAAAAAAGAAAAAAGAAAAAAGAAAAAAGAAAAAAAGAACAAGCTGATCTAACCCAGCCTGGTGGTGGGGAGGACGACGAGCGGCGGTGGAGATGCTAGAGCGGCGTTTGGAGGACAACAAGCTCTCTCTCTCTCTCTCTCTCTCTCTCTCTCTCTCTCTCTCTCTCTCTCTCTCTCTCTCTCTCTCTCTCATATGAAGCGCTGGAATGTTCTTGAGGTGAAAAAGAAAATAAAAAGAAGGGGGCTGGACACTTGTGTGGAGTAGAAAAACAAGAAAAAGAAAAAAGAAAAAAGAAATGAAACGTGGATGAAAATGAAATAAAAGGAAGAAAAATAATATAAAAATAAAAAATCCTAATTGAAAAATACTACTAAAATATTTTCATAATAAATTTTAAGTAACAAATTGTTATTAGTTAATATTGGTGAGTAAAAAAATAATTTTAGTGGTGGGTTTAGAACTAGTAACAACTTTCCACATAAATTTTGTTGTAAAAGTATTGCGTAAAATATAGTGAACATAACATTTCTCATTGAAAAATATAGTTTTTAAAAAAAGAATAAATGATGATTAAAAAAGAATAAACAATGAATGAAGAAATAATATTTAAATGAAATAGAGAATCTGTTGAAAGTGTATTTGAAAAAGTGAGTAGGTAAAAGCTAAATATTACTATTCATTCTCCAAACAATACAAAAATTTAGAGTAGCTACTAAAGATGCTCTAAGCAACAAGGCAGTAATGAGAAGAAAAGGCATATATATATATATATATATATATATTTGGACAAAACTTAGATTTGATCCCAACGATTGAGATTTAGAGTTATATAATTGACTTTCAATCCATTTTTCTTTTATACCTTTCATTCTTGTCTTGGACACTATGTCCAGGAAAAGACAAAACAATCCACTCGGTAAGCTTATTTAAAAAAAAAAAAAAAAAAAAAAAAAAAAAAAAAAAAAAAAAAAATCCACTCCATTTGAAAACGTGGAAAAGGGGTGCTGTGGGATTCATTCTTTCTATTTGAAAGCCCTTGGGCCTTGGCTTTTGATTTTGGAAGGTATAAGAGTTTTTTGGACTTTGGGTCTTGCTCATTTTGGCAATGAACCTTCCTATTTTGAGTTTTTTTTTTTTTTTTTTTTTTTTAATACAATAAAATTTTAACTTATTCATAATGATTGATTGCTCTTGTTATGAAGCTATGATAATTGTTCAGGCACAAAAAACTTTATTAATTAAGTTAACTGAAATCATTTGATTCAAATGTATGTTTGAAAATGTTTTAATTTATTATTGATAACTCAAGACAATTAAGTGCTTAATTAAATTGATCATTTATTTATTTTCATTTTGAAGTGGTTTCATCCTATGGATAATCCTTTTTGTCACCCGTATGAGCACCACTGCCCATGACTATTTCCATTGTTGTGATTATCATTACCTTAAATATGTTAATCACTCGGCGTCACTACCATTACTACCTTCACGTTCAATCAAACGGTTGTGTTATTGTCACCATTGTTACCAACTGTCACTGTCATTAATAAGCTGTTGATTGCTACTCATTTGCCATTACTCATACTTTTTTTTATTTTTTTATACATCAATAATTGGGTTAGGTAGATTTAAACTTTTATGTCATCGTTAAAAATACTAAAAGCAAGTAAGGCTTGATGTATTTGGGGGTTTAAGGTAAAAAATAAATTGAGGTCTTTTACATATTTAAATGTGAGATTTAAAAAAAAATTTAAATATTACTTAAATTCTATTTTCTTGTTCTAGATACAAAATTACTAATTAACATTAACCATAAAGAATATTTTTTGAGAAAATCTATAGACAAAAAATTTGACAATTTATCATACCTGTTGATGTGGCAGATTAATAGTGGTAAGTAAAAAAATGATATTAATGGTGGACTTAAATAAGAACTAGTAAAAGTTTGTCAACTCAATTATTCTAAAAAATGAAAACTAGTAATTTTTTTTTCCTCAAAAATGTTACATTTACAATATTTTCACTACAAATCCCTAAGTATTTGTTACTAGATCTAATTTGAACCAACCACTGAAATTATTTTTTTTTTCTTTTTTACCACTAATAACAGTTAGTAATAACCCACCCCTTAAGATTTATTGTGAAAAAATTGTGAAAAATGTTGTGAACATGACATTTCTTTTTTAATAAAAATATTATTTTATTAACAATTAAAGAAAATAACTCGGTTAAAATTAGGGAGCCTTGAGCAAGTGCCTCTTTTGCTTATACTGTAGAGTTGACCCAGACCAGAAGGTACCTGTTGAGCATTACAAGGTTTTTAGCTTCATTCAATTGAATCACTACCACCCATGGTTGTCAAAATCGCGATCTGAATTATAAGATCGCACAATTTTACGATCTCACCTCACCAAAACGTTTAGAATCGCACTAGGATCGTAAAAATTGTAGGATCGTATGCGATCCTACCAATCCTACCAAAAACATAATTTTTTTTTGTTTTTTGTTTTTGGATAAATTTTTTGTTTTGATGAATTTTTAAGGGTTTTTATTTTATCATATTGTGATGGTATGACTTTTTATTTTATAAAATTATGTCAATCTAAGTAAATGTTTTCTAGTTTCTAATTCACTTGTAATAAAAATGAAAAAATGCTTCATCATTTCTAAATGAAGAATTTGATATTAGCTTTGTTGCCTTTTAAACTATAATATTGTTAAATTTGTTTGATCAATATACTAATTTGTGTTCTAACATTACTAAAATATTTTTTATATATAATTTTATCAGTTATGCATGTATTTGTATATTGATTGATTAATTTTTTTGCACATGCTTTTTAATTGTTGCTGAGTGGTATAACTTGAATAGTTGAATGTGAAATTATATCTCAATGTCTTTTACAATTCTAGTATACAAATATATAATGTTTACATATATGATAAAATAGATGATGATATTTAGGAATTTAAGACAGTGGTTATAACGGTGGTTATAAGAACCTTAGAATGAGAATAATTAAATGTTCACTTCACCTTAATATTCATCTTGCTTACTTTTGGATTTTATATTGTAGTTAGCTAGTTTCCATTTGCTAACTTATTTTGGATTTCAAATTTGAAACTTAGAACTTTGAAAATATTTCCATATGTTTTGATAAATATTTGGTATTTTGTTGCTAATTAAATATTTATTGAACTTTTTAGATACGTTAGGTCAAAACTTAAATATATTTGTTTCGTTAGTATAGACTTAGTGATGTATGATATGCAAATTACATTATATGATGCAAATCTAAGTTTTTTTATGAATGAATTTATAATTTACGTAATTATTCAACATGCAAAGTCATTATCAATGTGTTTTTTGCTTTAAATATGAAAATATATAAGATCTTACGATTCACGATCCAATCTTACGATTCACGATCCTACCTACCTTCAACGATCCTATATAAGATCCCGATTTTGACAACCTTGCTACCACCACAATTATGCCTATTGAAGTGATATTTTTTCTTCTTTTTATTTTTTAAAAATACATTGACCGTTAGTTTTTAACTCCAAAACCACTTTGAATTCAGGTCAGTTGATTTCCGCATAAGTTGACCTGAACACTGTAATGTGCATGAGTTGTGCAATGTGCACAAATTGTCAATTTTCCTTGATGCCAGGGTTCAGCCTTATGAGATATGAATGATTAGTAATGAAAAATATTTAAGCAAATCAACTTGCATGTGATTAAATGCAAAACATTATTTACATAAAAGAAAGACATCATCAACCAAAAGTTCATCCTAACTGAAGGGAAAAAATAAAAATAAAAAGCAAAAAAATAAAAATAAGGAAAAAGCTTAAGATTGAGCTGAAGATTCTTTTCTCTCTGCTGTCTTGCTTTCGAGCAATGGTGTTCTGTTGACTTCATGCTCACTTTCTTCATTAAATCTATCCACGCTGTTTAGAAATACTCCTGTAGTAGTACATATTGGTTACATAATTTCATGGGATCCGAAAAGTTTGGCGTTATTTGTCTATGTAATTATGATACTTAATTACTATCAAATTCGGGTAGATAAGCTAAATTTTGAATGACTAACAACCGATCAAAGAGTTTGGTATTCAGGTAGATAAGCTGACTTTGAATGACTAACAACCGATCAAAGGCTTTGGTAATTGGTGTGTGCGCGTGTTTCTGTTTGTGCGCTTCTTGCTTGAGGAGAATGGTGGCATGTAGTAAACAGTCACTATTCTGAGTTTGGCATGCAAGGACCCTTTCTATAGAAGTATAAAACAGAACAAACACCCACAAATTATTCTTATTCATGCAAATGTTCGGAACTCTTTTCTAGTAACCTATAGATCGTCACATACAACATCAGCCTAGCCCGCCCACTATTTACTTGCAGAATTTACTGCAACATCATTGCCCTCACTAAAATGCTGTCTACTAAATGAATTGTCAACTTGAATTCTTCTTTGTAGGAAAAGGAAGAAAATAGAGAAGGGGAGAATAACTAACAAGAACTTACCAATGAACCAAATCCCAGCTGCTGGGAACAAAATCGATGTTAGAATAAGAGCAGTCTCCCTCCAGTTGTGAATATGATCCTGCATGATTATTACAAAGTAAGGCCAGTAAAATGACAGTCTACTATCAGGACTTCAATATCATAAGACCTTGATAAAGTGAACTCTGCTGGGAAGAACGCAGTAAGCATATAACATTTAAGGAGAATATGTAACACAATCATTGTTTGAATGACAATGGAACACACCGAAACTTTAAAAGGAAATTCCCTGTTGTGTTTAAAATTTTATGATAATTATGATAAATGCAGCCTTTAAACTATTTGGGCATGAGATTCAAAAAGAAAGTTGACAATCCATTCTCAGTGGACACCAGAAATTGTCCAGCATGATTGTTGTGGCAAATTTGGAGCAAGAGGATAGAACCTTTGAAATTGGAATCTAATTTTGCAGGTCTTTTTTTAACTGAGTGTCCTTGGACTGTGATAGACCATTAAATATGGGTGATTTCATAGATGCATTGTATTCTTGAATTAGTAGGGTAATTTTGTCACTAATGTAATCTATAAAAACACATAATTGGCTATTATCCAGACGGGACTCTAAACTGCTAGTATTTAATTGATTATCCTTTTGGCTGTATTTTCCTAATTTGTAATTGAAAATAACACTTCTAGATTGACCAGAAAACTAAAAATAGACTACAACACTCTGAACTGGCATCAGTAATATCCACACTTGAAACCAGTAAAAGGGAAATTGTGAGTCCCTAGGGTCTCAACAAAATACCAATCTCCAAAATTTCATAGGCACAATAATCAAAGAAGGCAAACCTGGAGAACTCCAACAAGAGGTGAGGACGGAACATCTCCAAAGAGGTGAGTTGCAACAGTACACATAGCCATTGACAGTGGCCTCAAACTTGGATTCACACAATGGAGACATACAAAGTTTACGGGTCCCTGCAAAAGAAAAGATAGTGTTCCTGTAGAGTGAGCATTCGGAATTCCTGGTTTATTCTTTTTTCCTTCTTTTTTTGGTGCCAAAAAGTTGTATACAATAAGGCCTTTCAGATTGTATACAAAGAGATATCATGAAAATTTCTTCTAAATCAGATGTACTTCCAAATTTAATACTTCCAAACAAAATCAATTTGTCTGGACAAATATCATTAAGTTACAGATATAGGTTAATTTTTCAAGGGGAAAAAAATCGCTCACCATAGTTATGACAGGAAATGTCAAAAAAAATTTAAAACAGAAAACCTATAAATCCCTCAAAGGTCAATTAACATTGATGCAAAATATATGGTATATCCTAACTGTCATAGCATATGCCCTCAACTCTAGGTCAAATTTTTAGCAGCCTCACCTGGAACTATGATCAAATAAGTAGTACATTGATCATGGGATTAGAGAAATCAGACGAAAGGTTATGTTGAGGAAAGTTACATATGGGTTGACCCCCAAACAATATATAATATAGCCAGAGAGTATCAGAGTACTCTGATTCTAGATTAGGTGAATCAGAAGGGAGAGACATTACAATTTGCCATTTTAAATTTTGTATTCTAGGTATATCAAGAGGGAGCGGCGTTACATTGGCCATTTAAGTTAAGGAAATTTTTCTTATAGGTTGGCAAAAGGAGAAAAGACTAGATGAATGTTATGGCACCATGTGGATGTTCAAATTTCACACTTAGAGCATATTAACTCTTCTTGTAATTATTTTATGAGAAACATCTTATGTTACCACTTACAATGATGCATCACAACCATGAAGTGAAAAGTTATAACTTATTTATGACAAAGAATTGCTTGATGTAGCGTATCTTTTCCTTTTCCACCTTTTGATTCATTGATTTTTTTTTTTTTGGTGTGCATTAGATTTTCTTATCCATCCATCTCAGAAAGGACAGAGAAGAGGAAGTGAGGAGGGGAGGCCACCTATTTCAGTGAAAGTCCAAAAAGGACAAACAAATTACCTAAGCAGCAATTTAGAAAACAATTGTTGGCAACGTTGAGCATTGAGGATGATTAAATCAAATTTACATGTACCAAAGAAGCATGACACACCCATCATTACAATATCCTTTTGTAGGATAATGTGTATCAACATTGAACAATTTCAGATAGACTAAAGCTCAATAATCTAAATTACCAATTAACAGCAGGCATAGGTGAAGCATATTACATAAGATCGCTAACAAATACGTAAGTTTGTTGAGGGTTTAGCTTAGGAACTACATGCTTAAAACTCAGCTAAAAGTTCAATATTAAAAGTAAATTACAAGCAGATCATATAGTCTGAATGTTCATAAGATGCATTTAATTTTACTTCCCAATCAGTGACGATAAAATAGCAGCATAGCCCAATTTCAATGGCGCAACCAAACAATAATAAATCTATTTTGCATCAAGGAAAATACCTGAGTGGCAAAGACGAGAAATTCACCGACTGCAAAAAAAGCTAGGAAAAGATACATGCTCTTGAAACAAAAGGCACCGAAGCAAAACGCCGCTCCAATAAATGTTGTCATTGAAAGAAGCTGAAAAAGGGTCCAAGGTAAGTGGCAAAGGCAAGGTGAAATTTTTTTGGCATGATGATTGTACATAAAGACTAGCAATATTTGAATTGTATAAGGCCATCCTGGAGGTTTTCTTAATTCCCAAAAGTTATCTGTACAGTAAGTGATATAGTATTATATCCAGTCAGACTTCACTGGATCAGACTTGAAAATATACTAACAAAAAAAGAAATAAGAAGTGACATAAATCTTATTTCAAGACAAGCCAATTAAATTCACAGCATGCTCAACTGTTATAAGCTTCTGTACTATGCAAGTAAAATTGCCTCATGAAATATATTTGATTATCTCACTCTTCCATGCCCAACAGTGACAGCCTAACAAGAAGAAAATAATGTGCTAATCTTTAAGAAAAGTATCAAGGAAGGTAATCCTAGATCATTTTCTCTAAACTCAACAAAACCTACCTTAAAAGCATTTGGAATGGTGTTGGTCATAAAATCAAGAACAAAGCCTCCAGTAATCGTGCCCAATATTCCACAAACAACTGTAATCCCTCCAAACATCATATCTGCATTGCTCTGCAAAAATTCACAATTATATCCAGTGCATCAAGACCATCAAATTGTATCTTGGTACTATATTGTTTATAATTAAAAAGTATATTTTATTTATACCAATCATGTGAAGTAAAATGAAAGTAGCATTAAACAAGGTTGTATTGAATGATCTAAAATTAAAGACATCAGATCAAGCGCAAGAGCTTACCATGTTATATATATTTTTACCAGCCTTAGGCCCCCAATATGAGTATGATCCTATGACGAAATTGTATGCTACGTAACCTAAGGGTCATTTGGCGTCAAGAGAATTAGTATTTAAGAAGTGAGGAAAACAACATGTTTAATGAATCAGTAGATTCGAAAGATCCCAAAAGAAAATGATGACTTACAAGGATGAATAACATTTCAGGACAACAAACTGAATTGAAAGAATGTAGCTACATATGCAAGAAGGTAGGTAAAGCAGGTGAGAAAAATACCTAGAACATTAGTGACATACACCTTATCAAGCATGAGCACTTTCATATCTTTCATAAATCTTACAAATTGATTTGAAGTTTTAATTGCACCTTTCACTCTGCCATAAAATAAGATCCAAGAAAAAAAATCAAAATATATTCACATATATAGGCAGGTGCCGTACACTCTTTACAGGTAGTATATTAACCACGTTCAAAAATTAATAACACATCTAGTAAGCAGAAGGATGAGGCTCCTCACTTGGCAGGTTTGTACAACTTCTTATCTCCAAAATCTTCTTTCGTAGATGCTGCTCCACCATTGCCAATTTCAACCTCTGTATCTATGCATTGAGAATCAAAATTTAATTATTACAGCTGATAAAGAGAACTACCCTTATAAGAAACTAATTAACAGAGCAGATAACTGATCTAATTGTGTATAAGATATATTATCAATAATTTTAACTAGAAAAGAACCAAGGACTAAGGGTTTATTTGGATACTACTTATTTTGCTGAAAACTGAAAATACTGTAGCAAAATAATTTTTAAATGTGCGAATAGTACCGTGAGACTCATTTTTAATGAAAGTTTTATTGAAAAAAGAGGTTTGTGGGTCTCGTGAACAGTGCAAGAGACCCACTGGAAATGCACTTCGCAGCTGAAACGCGCTTCTCCCAAAAAAATAAAAAAAATAAAGGAACTCAAAATGCAGATGCTGGCCTGTAGACGCAATCCAAACGCGTACTAAGTAAAGGAATGACATGAAATCGTCAAAATTTAAATCTCTCTTAAAAAAAAAAAACATATTTTATGCCCTTCTGTATCTAAAAGTAGTTTATCATGGTTGAACTTTGCTATGCTAAGTGGAGTAAGTAGCTTAATACACCAAATCATTCCTTTTCAAATCCAGAACATGGAATCCATAAATCAACCAGCTGACTTCAAAAGAGATCTGGATTTCCTCACCAGTGAAGCAATCCTTTCTTAAGGTGAAGGTGAGATTCAGACTAGCATAAATTTCATCATAAAAATTCTTTAATTACAAATTGTTCTTGAAGCTTAAGGTATCAATAATCAGTAAAATCCTAAATTAAGACATTTTATGCAACTATGATCACATTAAAATCTTGATGTTAATCATTGATGCAGGCTCCATATATATTGTACAGTTGGAATATTATCAGTGGTAAGATGTTCTGCATCTAGTGAATGAAGCATATTACAGAAACGTAAAATATTAAAGCAGACAGTACATAATTCCAATTTGTTAAAATCATAATATGCAGTACCTTCTGAGGCAGCTGTCTCTACTTGTGTAAATGCTTTTTTAGATTCAGCTGGAGCAAAGCCTGTATCATAAATTGCTTAGAATCACAAAGAAAATGCTGCCAATGAGCTCTAGCTCAACAGGCAGCTTCTCCCCTTGCAAGCACTAGGTGGAGGGTGTGGTCATGAATTCAAAATCCACTGGGTGCATATCAACAACAACAACAACAACAAAAAACATGCACCTTTCAACTGAAGAGGCTTCATAATAAAGCCTAGAACAACAAAAGGAAACATCAAAATTGCCTCTCCCCAGAATGCATAACGCCAACTGAAATGATCTCCGACCTATATTTAAAAAAGGGGAATTATATGGTCAATCTGATAACATTGGGGCAAGCAATATAAAGTTATTAGGAATGAGTGAGAACTGGAAATCAGAACATAAATTATAGCGGCAGCTGGAAAATGGTCACAAATGCATACAAAGTTATTACAATTTTACAATTACATATTAATTGAGATCATATGTGAGTGAACGTGACCACATGGACCTCAGTCATATAGCAATTGGGTAAACAGACTTACCAATCCTCCATAAATATAGCCAATTGCATATCCAGTTGGTATACACATGTAAAATATTCCAAGCCACGCCGTTTTCTGATACAAATACAGGCTATAAGACAGGTTTCAACAAGATCAAAAGTAAAAAACAACAGAATGATTACGCCAAATAGAAGATTCATTGCTAAGGGAAAAAGGACACAAACAATCAGTCAAGCCTGAGAATATATCCAAAAGCTAGTGACTTTTGAAAAAATGAGTTTACAAGAAACATTACCATTTCGATAGATTAAAGAATAATACATTACTAGATCTACATTAAAAAGAGGATATAGAAGCCCTCTTAAGTAATATTAAATGGCAGCCCCAAATTCCACCAAAACATCTAACTCCCATGGCAGACCAAATCATCTACAAGCACTCCACTCTAAAGGAGAAGGGAATCTTAGAGATCCCCTGAAGTAAATGAGAATAACAAAGGGCCTAACTTGCTATTTCTAGCCCCTAACAATAATATTCTTGTCTTCTTTTGATGACAACATTTTTTTTTTTTTGTCTGATTATTCCTCTGGTGACAAAATAAAGCATCCGGATATAAGAATCTTTCCCTAAACATTCAAAAAGGGAAAGAAAAAGTTCTTATAATTCGATCATGTCTAGATCCCACTGGCTTCTACAAGACCTAAAACATTGGTGATTTAAGCACAAAGAGAAGACTTCCTATCCCATCCATATTCCAAGCTCATAATCAGAATTGACAACTCTAACAAACATTTAAATATTTAGCACATCAAAGTCTAGACTGAAAGTGGCCAATAAGCTCTGGTTCAAATGGTACTTCTTCAAAGAATGGGTGAAGGGTGTAGTCATGGGTTCAAAACCTAATGGGTGCATGCATAACTTACTAATAAATGAAAAGGTCCAAACTGAAAGAGCAGCAAAATTTCAGATGGTAGATAAAATATAACATGATCAAACCAAAGATGCTAAAGGGAACTAGAGAACATGAAATTTTTAGAATGCTTGCACACCGTGCTTTGACCTCGATTTGCCATAGAATCATTTCATCCAAACATTTAAGGAACTTAATTGGTACAGTAGACAGCAGACACAGCACACATCATACAAATTCAAAATTCCAAGCATAGACAAAAAAGAGCGAAAAAAGAAACCTGAGAAACTGGGGCATTATCATCAATGAAGGGGGCTGCAAGACTTATAAATGATGCCTCACCAACACCAACTAGCCTACAAAAAAAAAAAAAAGGCATTATAGTGGCTCATAAACTATATTAATTCAAGTGTTACAAAACCTTAATACTTAAGTAACCAAAGAACTACAAGGAAAAAAAATATATAAGATGAGTTGAAACACACACATGCACACGCACAAACACAGACATATGAATGTGTTCAATAGCTGGGGCATGATTATCAATAACTGACAATCATTGATGCTGTAACACTTATAAATGAAGTAGGGATGGCAAAATGTCCCCACTCAGTCCTGACTCCTGAGCCAACCAACACTGCCCCATCCTGTGTGGGTTTTCCCCACCCTGACAGGGAATGGCCAGGGGCAGATTTTTCCTATCAATCCACCCTGCCCCACCCTGAAGTGTGCGTCTAAATATAGAATAAAATATAATTTCCTCATCAACAACAACTAGCTTACCCAAAAAATAATAATAATAAAGCAACTCATAAAACCATATCAATTCACGCATCACAATATCCCTAACTACTTATGTAACCAAAGAACTACAAGGAAAATATATAAGATGAATTGAAAGAAAAACACATGCACACACACAAAAACATGTATATAGCCAATGAGTAAGCAACTTACATGCGAGCGATTGTAATGGACCAGAAATTCCATGAAGCAGCGGAACCAATTACACCAATAGTCCAAACTGAAAGTCCCACTCCAATAAGCCGAAATGGATTGACACTGCAAAATATCATTTAAAAAAAAAAACAAGCACTCGTTCAGAAATAAATTAATGAGGGCAGCCAGGAATCAAACCTTTGGAAGATAAAAACAAAATTAGAGCTGAAAAAATAAAAAAGCTTTCTCTCTCTTAAATCATTATAGAAAAATGTGACAAAGCTATGAAGTAGTAACTAGGAAGCATTGAGACTTCAAACTGGTAACCATATCTGTTTCAGACATGAATCTGATACGGATGCTCTTGGATACAGCAAGATATTTCTTTAACTTTTTTATTTTTCTCTTCCTCTCACTCACTCACTTTCTCTCTTCGAAATCAATAGCTCTTTAGTTGGCTTTATTTTGTTGTTTTTATAACTAAAAATGTTATTGAATTAGGAAAAGAGGTTGACACACAGGATGTGTACAGTCCCATTTCAAATACAAATCACAGAGAAGAAACTGAAAAATCAACAAAAGACATCAAAGGAATGCCACCTTGTGCACTCATCCAACGTACAAGAACTGCAAAATATGCTCTTTGATTACAAAGGTAGGACAGTCAACTCCATCAAACACCCTCTTGTTCCTTTCATACCACAAAATTCCACATGATGCAAAGAGGCATGGCTCTCCAGACATTTTTAAAGCCTTTAAGCGTTTGTTGTTTATCTTTTAAACTAAAAATTAGCATAATATCTATTTAAAAATATTTATTTACAAATTATTAGAATATTGGTTAAGTGAATAAATTCATCATTTCCCATCAGCTTAAGCTTTTATGATTAGTGGTAGTTTAACGCATATTAATAAATTAAAATATCCATGCCACATTGTATTCTAAATTTTCAAGAATTGACAAATAGTTGTCCATTTATATCCCATATACGTATCCCATATACGTATCAATAACCACAAAAACCAAAAGGAAACTCAATTGATTGCATGAAAGTCTGAACTTACAATCCAGGTCCGGTAAACTTAAATGAATTTATACTGCATGTAATACAAAATCTGAGGAGATGCCAAAAAAAAACTTCTTCTCTTTCTTCAACCATAGTAGATTAACATGGCAAGGCACAGTGTAGAATAGTAAAAATGAATTCCACAACAAGTTCAAAAAAATTTCTGCCTCAATTATATATTCAGACTTGTCAATTTCAAGGATTCAAATGTGAAGAGGGATGAACAGGACCCAAGGCATAAAAACATAAATTTCCTTATATTCATGTTTAAAGCCTCTTTCCAATTTTGAAATATTATTTTTATGCATAAGAACTTATTATAAGCATCATTGGATGAACTACAATTTTTATGGGCAAGTATCAAGGCAATAAGATCCTTCCCTGCCCCAAAAGTTTAATGTATTTTAACAATATCTGCGCAAGTAGCATGATGATAATGAATGCCACAATCTCTCATGATCAAATTCCACATAAATTAGTATTCTATCATTTTGACCCCAAGGTTCCTCTATCAAATGGCAAAGCTAGATAATAGGAGTACTGCCAACACCAAATGGTTGAATTACATTGACAGAAATGATTATGGAGATGACACTGGGAATATGTTTTTCTAAAAATTGTGTTCTTAGGAACTCGTGACTTTCCACAAATTTAAAACTTCACCACAAACTTCCTGTATAACAGATTTTGCAAACAGTTTCATGAATAGTCAGATCATTTAATCTATATGGCATATTTGGTATTTGCATATTAATGATAAGATCTTCTCTTGGTAATGTTTGGTAAACTTAAAAGAAAGCATTGGACAAGATAAATAGATGATAAAGAGAATAACATAAAAGTGGAACACAAAACATAGATTTTTAATTGGCAGCCATGGCAAATAAGAAAGATGCATGGAAATATGGAATCAATTCTTATATGCACCTTATAATCAGCAAAGTAACCCCCCCCCCCCCTTTTCTCCCTTTCTCCAAAATGGAGGTATATTTTTCATTTATATTGAATTCTGTTTCTTATCTTGAGTCTTTTTTCCCCCTTTACCCTTCAATGAACTATAGCAGGATAGGTCGGTGATCAATGCAAAACAAGATGGTTATTACCTCTTTGCTAGTGTTGCAAATATGGGGGAAGCCACAAGAAGTCCAACCATAAAAGCTGATGATATAACTCCATCTTCAAAATTGCTCAAGTTGAACTGGCCCCTGTGTACAATAAGGAATTGAAATTAAATCCAGGAAATTTAAGCTTCTTGAAAAAGTAAATGTCCCATAATTTTAGTGCTCAAGCAAATGTCCCACGAATGAGCATAAAAAGTGGATAAAACACTCGGCGCATCCACCCACCTAACCACATCCAAATAGATACACATGACCTCAATCAGTTAGTCCCACTGCAAGTGAACATTAGTTTTACACCACATGAATGTAGTATGTATGCACACAAATATGACTAGAGAAGAAGTGAAGTAACAAATAGTATTCTCAACCCCCCCCCCCCCAAAAAGAAAACATAAAAATAAAATAAATAAAAAAAAGATAAGAAGAAAGGGAAAATGAAATAGAATAAAGGTATGTCAAATGCTAGAGAGGAAAGCTTAGTTTCACAGGTTCAGATGAAAAGACCCAAGTTAATCTTACTGTATTCCGGTACCAGGTGTGCATGAACCACTTTTGTTGCAAGTTCTTTCGCTACCATTCACACCATTACTTGCTATTGCTCCGCGATCCAAGTAATTTATCAAGTTAATCACACAAAAGATAAAAAGTAACCTGCAAAAATGACATAAACAAGTCTATTACATTGTGCGATGAACAACATGAAATAAGGACCATAAAGCTTGAAACTTCAAGAGATTTTCAACCCAAACTCAGAGTTAAATAAAACAAGTAATAGGCATAGACTCAGACACGAAGGTCGCGTAACTTTCCTTTTTTTTTTTTGGGGGGGGGGGGGGGGGTGTATAAGAAGCCAGGGTTACACACATGCCAAGCTTTTATTTGATTGTCTAAATCACCCTGCCTTTCAATATCAAAAACATAACAGCTATCATTTTGCCACTTAAGCATCCACAGCCAAGCTACTTGAGCTGATGAATTAGAAATTAAGTAAACAAGAAGTATCATTTTCCTTTAAATCATTAAATGTTCCATTCTGTAATCTACCGGAATAACTTTTTATCAGAATCAATAATGAATATTCAGAACACTCTATCATCCTGAAAATGGGACTTGAAAAACCTTAAGAAAATCATCTTTAGTAAAGAAACAAATCAACATGTGTTCCAACCCATCCATGTCTATGGTAGAAAAGATGCAAAGAAAACACGCATAGGCAAATGTGCAATGAGATATCAAATCATAGCCAAATTTTTTGTATTTAATCGATGCTCAGTGACCAATTTGATCACAGAAGAGTCTGAATTTTAATATCAACCCTATAGCATCTGTGTTTCTAAAGTACTCCATATATAAGAAATTTCTAACTGTCCCATTTCTAACTGTCCCAACTTACTGTATTGGACGAACTTTCTATTCCCTTCAAGGAATATTAAACATTAAAACGTACAAAAATCCAGCAACATCACACTTCCAAAGTTCAAAATTTGAAAATTCTGCGCATTGACATTGGCTTCCAGAAACACTAATACAATTGAACCAAACTGACCCAAATGAGCAAATTTTCTCTACTATTTTCTAAACAACCAATACACAAAGAAAACCCACAACTCTCAATATCAAGAACCCAAAAAAAGGTCTCTCTCTCTCAAAAAAAAAAAAAAATTAACACACACAAAAGCACAAGAAAGTACCTCTTGGGTGTGAACCATGAAGGAGGAGTAGGAGCAGTTTTAGGAAGTTCCAAAACCGTGCCTTTCCCATCAGCCAAAGGCTTAGATTCCTTTGCAATTGTTTGTTCTTCTTTCTCCATTGCCATCAAACAATGAAAGAAAGAAGAATTTTAACAGTGAACGATTTACACTTTGATTTTATGAATAGTAGTTTTTGGTTGGTAAAGGTAGAATGGAAAAAAAAAAGATTTGGTCGTAGTTTAGCGTCAGCTAACAGCTTCTTCTTGCTGTCAAATGATTGGGAAACAAACAATGGAGTGTGTTTATATAGTAAAGGGTGTCGTTGTGGGTTGGAAATTGATGACTTTGAATTTATTGTTCGATTTAAATAAGGAGTCCGAGGAAAAGAAGGGATTTTTTTTTTTTTTTGGTTAAAATACTTATTAGTCGTACATCCCAAAACAAACACCAATTCCAGACGGAATATCCTATAAGTTTGTTTAGATATTTTTGGAATTTTTTTTCTTGAATGCTCAAGCTATTAAATTTGGTTTAAATTTGAAAATATCATCAATGCCTTGCTATATTATATCAATACTACAACACAAGCCCTGGCCAAATAATACGAGTCCAAATCTTCTATCACATTTTTCCTATACCACTCTATACTCCACAAATTAAAACTTGACATGTGGCCATTTATTTAATTAATTTTTACTCTTTTGCATTTTTTATTTCAGTCGCTCAAAATAAATATTAAATAGATTAAAAAAAAAAAAAAAAAACGTCCAAGACCCAACAACAGATCCCCATTGCTACCGCCACTGGTTCACTACCACCAATCCTCACCGGCGGAACTAACAAGAGGTCTTTGGCGTCATCAACGCAGTTATCCTCTGCCAGCAAACCACACAACCAGCTCATTGTCTTCTTCGAATCTATAAAACCCATATCCACTGCCTCCTTGTCTTCCTCAAAGACGTTGTCTTCTTCAAATCCCATACAAGTTATAGCAAGTCAAAAGACCAAAAATCCACTAATGTTTACATAAGATCTCCACCAGAAAAATGGCCAACCAACATTTTAGCCCACCCAACAAACCATAAAGAGCCAAACTTCCAGAGAGACCCATTTCACTTTGTGGCCTGAATTTGCAAATCTAGATCAAAAAATAGGAGCTGAAATCTTAAGAGCCTTGGATATCAGACAAAAGAATAGGAATCCAAATGAATGTTGGTTGTGGTGGTGGATGGCCGGCGTTGATGTCTACGGCGATCTTTTCTTAAAGCCGCCGGTGAACTTTGGTGGTGGAGGATCGGCAGTGAGATGTTTTGGGTTTTTTGTTTTTTTAATTTTATTTTGAGCGACTGAAATAAGAAATGCAAAAGAGTAAAAATTAATTAAATAAGTGGCCATGTGTCAAGTTTTAATTTGTGGAGCATAGAGTGGTATAGGAAAAATGGAACAGAAGATTTAGACTCAAATAATACTATTAGCTTTTATAAAAATAAAAAAAAAAATATTAGCTTAAGGGGTTCGAAAAAAAAAATCCAGAGTAAAAGTAAATAAGGTACCTTATTTGTAGTATTTGTAGTATATTAGATAAAGTACCTTGTTTGTAGTTCATTAGATTTCTAATTAAGTTCAAATACTTTATTAGAGTGACTAATAAAATACAAACATGTTTCCTTTTTTAAGAACAATTAAATTCAATTTATCGCCTTAAAAAAAAAAAATCATTTTATCTAAATAGTATTTGAATTTAATTAAGTAAAATGACTGTAACTAAATTCAACTCATTAATTTAAAAAAAAGTTTTGTGAAAATTGTGTACCAAACCTTATCCGCACTCAAAACAATCTCAGTTTTCTTTTAAAAAAAAAAAAAAAAAAAAAAAAAGAAGAGCAATCTCAGTTCATAAGTGGTTTATGACTTTACGTTGGTTCCAATTTTTATTAGACCATGATTTTAGGAGATCTTATCTCCTGGCTATAATAAAGATATCAATATCTCATAATATAGATTATCAAAAAGATGTCTCATAATATAATATAAATTGTGGGAGACAGAGAGAAAAAAAAAAAAAAAAGAATTTAGTGAAGAATATTCCTCGAGATTATTGAAATGATCCTTTAGCTTAGCCAATAAAGAATTCTTAACTAGTCATCTCAAAAAATAAAAAATAAAAAAATAAAAAAAAATCAATCGTGACTAGTGTTTGTTTGTTTGTTTGTTTGTATAACTTGGGAATTGACAAATTGGACTTTAAATCGAAAATATGCATAACTTGTGTTTGTTTGTTTTTTGAGCTTTTATTTTAAGTTATATTAGTCGCTAACACATGTAATGTATGAAAATTGTGTTGAGTATGATATATGATTTAATTTCTTTAATGAACATATATGATTTAATCTTGATTTATTTTAATACAATCAAATAAATTGAATTTGTAAATAATACTATATAGCTAAAAAATATATTAACAATTATATATTATAGGACAAACAAAACATAAAAGTGTCTTTTACAATGAATAAAAAACTTATGAAACATAAAAATAAAAAATAAAAAATAAATGTCATTATAAATTAAGAGAATTTGTTAATGCCTCTGAAATTGAATCTGTTTCCTAGCTCTTGCTTTTTAAAAAAATGATAAGTGCATATCTAACTTTTAAGGATTAAAAGAAATCAAGTAGCAAAGACCGGAAGCACTTGCTTTGGACTTCAAAAGAGGAATACTAGTAAACTTAGTCACATGTGCATTCAATTTCAAATGATTATGGCTTGGTTAACAGAAATAAAAAGAAAGAACATCAAGGAATTTAGGCGTGCAAGGTACTCGAGAATGTCTATAAGCATGAAAAGACAGAAACCCTTAAACTTTTAATCATTCATTATGAAAATCTTGTTACAAAAAGGGAAAAGGGAGGGTGGGCACTGCATGTACACTATCCCATCACAAAAACTCCCCAAGGAATTCCTACATGAGAGCTGAACTAAGCGTTGGGCTCTTTTTCCTTGGCGTTCTTCTCCTTCTGCTCTTTCTGCTCTTTTTTCTCTTTCTTCTTCTTTAAAGGCACCCCCTCAAGAACTCCTTTTTCAACCTCCACATCCACTATAGTTTCTTGAGGGGGGAGCCCCTTAGACGAAGTAGGGGAAGGAGGTGGATCCTGGTGCACGGCAGAAGTAGGAAAAGCAAAACTCGGATCCGTTGGTGGTTGAGGAGCTATGGGTGCCAGGCGTAGAGCTGGGGGATAGTACATCCTATCAGGAGCACGCAACACTGATTCGAGGTCAACTCCAGTGGCATTCATAGCCTCTCCCCACACCTCTCGACTAAAGGCACGGGCAACATCACGAAGCTGGGCAGTAAGACTCTCAGCAGTCTTATTCATGCCCACATCATAGGCTGCTTACTCGGCCTGAGCCTTCTCAGCCTCTTTGGCCTTCAGCCATTGGTTTGCCTGCTTCAGCTCCACTACAGTGAGAGCTAGCGTGCTCTCAGCCTTCTTCTAAGCCTCCAAGGCCTTGGATGTCTGCCTCTTGTAGACTTTCAAAGCAGATTTAGCGTTGCTGTAAGCTTTTTCCACTTCGGACAGCTGAGGAAGGGTCTCCTTTAGCTTCCTCTCTGCCTCGGCCCGAGCCTTCTCAGCATTCTTATGGGCCTTCTCGGCCTTCCTAGCCACATCCAAGGAATGGTCAACCCACTCCTTTGCCATGAAGGCAGCCTGAACAGCCTGCAAAGAAGAGAACAAGAGAAACCAAGTCAGCATTGTATAAATCTTATATAGAACCACTTGACAGATGAAAAAGTTGGCCAAGATACCTTGGCGAGGTCTGCTTCAGGGATAAGAAGACCTCTCTTTTCTTGAAGGACTTTAATTCCTCCATGTCCTCTAGAAGGCATAATGCCCTCTCCAGGCACTTTGCTACCAGGCCTGAACTACCCTTCGAGGGATCCCTCAGGATGGCATCATCAAGCATAGGAGCACCCAAGCTTAAGGTGAAAGCAGGCCTCTAGACAGAGGCCTTCCTGGTATAGTCCCCACCACTTTCCTTCGAGAGCGCAATGTGCTCGGGCCTCCTTAACTGAGGGCTCGGATATCTCCCCCTCCTCAGCCACTTCCGCCCCCTTTCCCCTTTGTCCTCGCTTCTGCTTCTTTTTTGCTACCATGGTCGGGGACGTGCACGTTGCAGTGGGGGTTGGTGGGCAGGGTGGTACTGTCACCACCGAGGAAGTGCCTTCGGCATAGGCCAAAAGCAGCGCAAGAAGCTCGGGGGTCCTTTCTTCGAAACCCATAGCTGTTAATGAAGGGGCTTGTGAGGTGCTTGGAGCGTCCGACTGGTGGAAAACTTCAAAGTCTTTATCTGTCACCTCGTGGACCGAGTTGGATGTGGAATCCTCGGCCTCCTCGTTAAATGGTAGCGGAGGTTCTTAGGAGTACAAGAGCTGAGCAGCTAGAGGCATTGGGATCTGGGCGTCTTGGGTCCCTTCGGGAAGGGATGCTGTCAGCAAAAAGCCCGGGACAGTGATGTCTATCAGAACCAAGCACGGATCACGGGCCTTGATGACGTTTTTTGGACTCTGAAAGTGCTTGGTTGAGGGTTTATAGCCAAGGATGACGTGCGCTGCCCTGAGCTGCCCATCTTTGTGCAGGAATATCTCCGACCTGAGGATTCTGTTCATGTCGTGGAAATTCACCAAGTGTTTGGCTGGGGCTGTGTGGTACTCGTCTGCCAAAGGAAACCATGAGTATCGTTAGCAAAAGAGTGGAGGAGAAAGAAGCGGTTACAAAAATAAACTGCTTAAAATCCTAATGGTGACCCTAGTCCTCGAGAGTGTTACCTAGTTCCCCTTCCTAGGTGGGGCAATGCCTCTCATTGTGCCATCCTCCCGAAACAATAAGGTAATCTTCATCCATGCCTTTGCTCGAGTCAGGCAAGGATAAGATTAACCTAACTGCGGGGACCTTACACTTCATGTAGTATTTTGTCTTTTCCCCTTTCTGGCAGTTATAGACCCAGTTCACATCATGCCAAGTGTGGTGAGTCCCCATTCTACAGTTTATGGCGTCTACGCACCCGAGGATCCTAAAAATGTTGGGAGAACACTGGGTCGGGGGTTAACATATAATTTATGAGGTAGCCCCTAGTTACTGATCCCATAGGAAGTTCCATCCCGCCTTCAATGAAGGCGATCATGGGAATAACTACAGACTCAGAAGGTCGGTTCAAAACTAACTATTCACCCTCCTTGCAATGCCTAATTTCCACATTATCAGGGTCCTAAACTGAGCCCTAAAGGTTGTCCTAGCCTCCTCGGTGTCTAGTAACCTAGCATATCTACCCATGTTTTTGTTTTAAGGACAAAGTGTGAAACTTATAAAAGAACAAAACACAAAGAAAACCAACACACCTACTGCAGAAAGCAAAGAGCGCTCCTTAAGAGTGTTTTTCTCTTCGTCAAAGCTTAACTCGCCAGGATATCAAAAATGAGCCTTGGCCAGCTCTGGATCCTCCTTTTATAGGAGTAAAAAATGGGCGGTAAAATTCCCACCCATAAATGAGAAGAAATAGGAACCGTACGATTCCTATCAGACCGTAGAACGTGGGGAGACAAGCAGCCGCCTGTCACCATAAATGAGAGTTCATGAATTCCGAAGCGCCAGGAGCGTGTGAATGACAGATGAAGGGACACAGATATGTGTGAACGCATATGGCACATGCATGTTCCACTTACAAAACTAAAACTTCACCCTTGTCTCATAGACAAATAGTGAAAGTTTTAGAGGGCTATTGTGGGTACCTGAGGACCGAGGAGGAAGTTGAAGGGTCGAAGTACTGGGCTGAGGCCCGAAGAGAAATAGGAAAGGTTGTGGCATTCATTTGGGCACAACACTAAACATGGGCCCGAGGAGCGATGACACTCGAGGAAGAAGATGGATCCACTAAAGTGCCATATAGAGTTCTACAGAATGAACTACAAATTAAAGGAAATAAAGGTTAGTGGCAAACAAGGAGCCGCCGGGCTAGAGCTGCCTGTCCCATCTGTATTAAATGGTGTACACCAACTTTATCAGCCACATTAAACGAGGAAATAACTTGAACAGTGTTGGCTATAGTTACTCTAGCTACTGCCGCCACCTATTTCAGACACAATAGGTGACAGGTGTTGAAGAGGGGTGAATGTCAAGTAGAAATGGATGAAGAGGATGCAATAGGAAGGGGCTATAAAAAGAGAAGGCATGCGGTTCTGATGGGGGGACTTTTGGTTGGCCATTTTTAGGAGCCTCTGTGTAAAATTACTGGTGTACCTAGTTCTAAGCATAAATTGGATTTCTTCAAAAAAATAGTTCTCGGGTAGAACCCGTGCTTGTTGTGCTATTCCATCTCTTATAAATTCTATTAGTTTGGACCAAGTTTAACAAATTCGGTTTATTATTTTAAGTGGGCTGTTGTGCAAACGCTTTTTGGGTCCTTACAATACCAATCTGTAAAAAATAAAAATAAAAAAAAATAATAATAATAATAAAATAAAACCACTTGTGTGAATATTAAGTGGTAATTTACTGCTAGATTAACCAACAAATATAGCATATTCATTATATTCACCAATTTGTTAGGTTTTCATAATCTCAATAAGTTGTGTTGTAATTTTTTTCATACTCAAAATTCTAATTTTAATTCTCATATAATGATTTTTGAAATTTGATAAATCTCAAGTACAACTTATATAATTTTTTTAAAAAAAAAAATTATAAAAAACAACTTTAAACCATATTGTAGGGATAAGGGGCCCAAAATTATATATTGGGCCTCTAGCCTTAGCCGAGGATGTTGGGTGGTCCGAGAACATATAACCAGTAGTAAGGATGTAAGACTCAGAGTCCCATGAGTAAGTTACAAATGAGAAAGTTGGGGAAGGCAGGCCAAGGAGGAATACTCCTCGGCTAAATGAAGCACTGGTCAAAATGTGTATCTTACCATCCAAGGTGACATTCCAAGAAGTTCTATTGATAAGGACATGCATCATGAACGTATAAGAGAGATGGGAGCTGAGAAATATCTAAGAAAAAACTGCTACCACATATTGAATGCTCTACAGCTAACTCTCTGGCTGCATTAATGAGGAAGTGATATTTGAATAGTGATTTTCAGTCTTACAGCTACTCCCAAAGACTTCAAGAGGGTGCTAATGGGATAAGGATCAACACAAAGCAATCTATTGTCCACATGGAGGGTAGAGATGAAAAGGGAGATGTAGTATAAATTAGAAGGGAGGCCTTAAGAGAAAATGATCGAAAAACAAAAGAAAGAAAGATTGTAGCTATTAATATTATATTTGTTATCAACTTCAAGTAATATATACATGAATTGATCTTCTCGGACTTTGGTAAGAACGATTTTCTTAAGATAAAACCTATCAACTTTTACTTTACTGTCATCTAAATCCATTATAATTGTTATCCAACTCATTATAACCTAGTTTTCCTACCCACTCTCTACAAATTCATTGTATTGGGCTCATTGAACCTAGACCCCATACTTTTTGGGTATAGGATCCAAATTGTGTCCCTACACATATGATTAGCATTTTGTGTGTATAAAATTTTAGAGTTTAACTTGAAAAAAGAAAAATCAATTTATGAATTTTTTTTATTTTCAATTTTTTTATTTTTTTTTGTAAAAAATAAAAATTCTAATTTAGAATAATCTAAGTGTATATGTGTGAAGTTCCATCTTAAAGACTTAACCCCGAACCCTTACCGCTCACACCCCCCAAGAATTTTGTACTTATAGAATGACCATTACGTCAAGGATACTTGGTGGTAAATTTTATTACTTATACACAAATTTATGAAAATTAATAAGTTACTACATAAATAATTTAAAGTAATAACACTTTTGAAAGATAACAATATTTTTTTTGTACATTTTTTTCCTATCCTTAATTTTTTTTTTTTATAGCTTTTGAATCCTAAAAATATTCATATAAAAGAATATTTTCTTTATAATTTTTTCTATGAAATATGATCTATAAAAAAAAAATGCGCTCACACGCACCCACGCACACATATAACACGAAATAGAAGAGAACATAGAAAAAAAAAAAAGAATATATAGGGGTAGGGGGAGTTTTGGGTGGGAAAGGAGGGAATTGCCTCCCCTTAACCCACCTTGGTTCTGCCTTTTATTGGTATACTTAGTGTATTCACATAAGTTCGTCTAAAAATTTTATTTATTTTATTATTAAAATCACTTTTTCTATTTTTGTTATGCACTTTTCCAAAACTCCAACATCAGATAATCTACTTTACCTTCTATTTTATTTAAGTAATAATTTTTCATTCTCTTTATTATTATTATTATTAGCTTCCTTTGTTTTCTCATCAAAACAGATAGTTTACCTCGAAGGCAAACCCAATATATAATCAAAGAAACCAACCTCTGTGACTGTCTCAGTGTTTGTTTGTTTTCTATCAAACTGTGGTTTAAGTGCTCTACAAAGCTTTTATTGCCCTTATAAAAACTACCTCAGTTAGGATCAACTATTTTTTACAACTCGTTGAGTTGTCTATAAAAAAAATTAAGTAATGCTAGAGATACAAATTTTTTTACAATTTTTTTTTACAAATTGCTAATGTGGTGAGTAGTTATTGGTAAATGAAAAAGTGATGTTAATGGTAGGCCTAGATGAAAACCAGTAAGAAGTTGATCGCATCAACAATTTGTAAAAATGTTATAAAATAAATTGTGACTGTAGCATTGATCCAAAAAATTGTGATTAATATAGAATAAGCCTAACATCTATTGTCTAATTCTCCACATACCAAAAAATATAAATTAAAAAAAAAAAAAAAAATCTAACATCACTTTCAACTAGACTGTGACCACCATCACTTTTATTACCCATCAACCAAAACTTCATCTGTACCAAGCTTTTAGGACATAATGAAATTTATCCTGACTTGTAAAAAATTTATACTAACAATTTTTTTTTTTTTTTATACATAATTATACCTATTTGGTTTACCCAAAAAAAAAAAATTGCATACCCTAACTTGAGAATACCAGAAGTTTGGGTTCAACAAAAATAAGAGTAATGCTAGGATTATAATAAAATGTCACAATAATTTCACAACATTTTTAAATTAGCATGCTAACTCACACATGGGGCCATCACAATTCTTTATTAATTTTATTTTCTTTCGATAATTTATTTTAAATTTTTTTTGTATGCTACTCTATAAATCTCACACTCTCTCTCTCTCTCTCTCTCTCTCTCTCTCTCTCTCTCTTGTGATTTTCAGTTCTCGTTTTATCTCTCATCAATCCCTTTTTGCCTTTTAATTTTGTTAGTAGTAGAAAATTTTTAAAATTTCATGTATTTGGCTGTCTTTTTTTTTTGGTGGTATCGATATATTCAGTTCTCTTTTTATTAGAATTTTCTATAATTTAAGTTTTTTAATGATTAACTTATAAAAAATTTCTAGAACCGCCATTAATTAGAGGATGATATTAATGCATCGCTAGTATCAACTTTTGAATCATTTATATTTTTTTTAAGTTCAATATTGTAGTTTTTTTTTTTTTTCAAAATTTAAAAATCAAATAAAAATCAAATTTATTATCATTATAGAATATCCTTCTTACTCTAAAGTTAATTAGTGTTGCAAGTTAAAAATAAAAATAAAAAATAAAAATAAAAAACACTTAAACACATTAGTGCTTGTGGTTAATTATTGGCATTGCTGTCCTTCACAACACTAATTGAGAACCTCGAGGTTAGAAATTAATGATCAATTGTGGTCGAAGTGGTTATTCAACTTATTCTTGTATTAAGCTTTTAGGATCTATTAAATGTAAAATGTCTTTTTGTGCATGTGTGTTTTATAGGCTTGGATTAAGGCCATTTTTTATTCCTTAGGATAACCTTCATATTCCCCAAAGGCCTTAGATATAATTTTGGACCAAAATTCTAATTTTATATATATATATGGTTGGGTTCAAGTTACACCTGGTATAATTCTAAGCAATGATACACCACTCAATAACTTATTATTGAATTCATATTTTGAAAATATAACCGTTGAATTATATGTTTTATATGTTCTTAATATGCATGTCAATTTTCATGACGATCAGATGTAATTTACCATTTGAATAACTTATTATTGAATTCATATTTTGAAAATATAACCGTTGAATTACATGTTTTATATGTTCTTAATATGCATGCCAATTTTTATGATGATCAGATGTAATTTACCATTTGATCCATAAACTCACTTTTATGCATTATTTTAAACTACACAAACTTGAATTTAAACAATTGATTGATGGCATGACTATTGATCTTTGATCACCATGAAATTTTGCAAGCATGGAGAATATATGAAGATAATGTAATCTAACGGTGGGTTTGTCAAAATTTGCATCCAATTAAAAAATATTAAGTGATATAATATTACTTAAAATTACACCAGGTGTAACTTAAGTCTAACCCATATATATATATATATATATAGACACATGCACTCGGTTTTTAACAAAATTGGTGAAGGGCCATGGCCATCTTCTCCTTAGGGTAGATTCCTTATTATTATTGTTTTTTAATCTCATCATGCTATTAAAAAGGGGAAAAAAAGTATCTATATGGATTTATTCGATAAAGAAAGAAAAAAATTTGTTGGGCTGAACCATGGGCATATGGGTACAAATTATCATCACTAATTCTGCTTTTAGCAGTAATCATGTCTTTAGACTTATTAATTCATAGTTAAAATTAGGGAAAAGTTAACAAATACTCTAAGAGCTTTTGTCTAAGAAATAATTTCAGAAACTTTTAATGAAAAAAAAAACAATTAATTTTTTAACGCCTTTTATATTTCCCATGAAAGTTGTATCAAAACTTTCCTAAAATTGTTTATTAACAATTATCCTAAAAGTATCTGTTAACAGGACCCTAACACTTTTTTTTTATAGAATGTTTGTTTGATCACAATCCTAATTTTTTAAATTATTTATATAAAAATATTAAACAACAAATTGGCCCTAATCAAAATCTAATATTAATGTTAATTAAACCTTATCGACACTTGGTGTGATGGTCACTTCACAAGTATAAGTACTTGTAAGGTGTGGAGGCAAAAGCTAGGGTTCAAGTCTCTAAGAGAGAATTTCACACACATATACACTTAGATTATACTAGAGTAGAATTCCTATCTTGTATTAAAAATATATATATATATATATATCCAACCGTTGGATTACATGTTTTTTATGTTCTTCAACATGCAAAGCAAGTTTCACACTAATTAGATGTTGTTTAGTATTTGATATGGAAACCAATCTTTTATGCGCAATTTTAAACACAAAAATTTGACATTTAAAAACTTGATCAATGACATAGTTAATAATTTCAAATCATCTTGAAACTTTGCATGCATGAAGAGTATAAGAAGAAAATTTAATCCAACAATGTGTTTGTTAAAAAATTTCATCGAATAAGTAATAAAGCTTGGAGTTACATGTGCATGCACACATGCACACATATATATAAGTTAATTGTTATACTCCTAAGCTAGTTCACAAATACAATATTATTCATGAGCTTGGCTCATTTAATAGTGAAACTTAAATTTAGGCTTGAATTTGACTTATTTGTTAAATAAAAGAAAATGAGCAATTTTTTTTCTTCTTCAAGCTGAGTTCAGGTTATTTGTAAACCTCTCGGTTCATTATTTAAAGTCCCAATTGTTGCATGATAAAGATAGTCCACTTGGTGCAACCCCAATTTATACTAGAATCCAACTTTTTTTTTTAAATATTTTTTATTTAAAGTAAAAGTTGCATCACCGTTCCTATGTTACATAGAAAAGTAGAAAAGTCTTACAAAAAATCTTATGGAAAAAATAGAAATAATATGTACACAATGTATGGTCATATCATCGATGAGACAAACATCTGGCTGGTACATTACAGTGATTTATTTTAATCATGTTAAGATGGAGGACACAACAAATTAATTTAGACATATGGGTATAACTGTAGAAGAACTATATACTGATTTAGAAATTGTATTCCAAAAAGATTTAATTAAGCTAATAAAAGTATTCTTAACTTTAAAAATAAAAATAAAGTTTTCCTGTCTTTAATGAATAAATGATGAACCACATATAAAAAATAAAATCCTACAAGAACAAAGAAAAAAAAAGCTAATATTAGAAAGTATTTAAAAAATAGAACGTGAAAAGGAAGGGGGTAAAATGGGCAATGACTGAAATGAAATCCTAATTCAAATCGAGGTAGGATTTGTTACTTACCGCGCGTGAGATGATCATGATGATTTATGGGAAAGGCGGTGAGAGCTTAATTTTTATTTATTTATTTATTTATTTTCAGTTTCCCAGTAGCTTGTATCAGAGTCGGTATAGAAGAAGAGTTTCAATTATTTCAAAACAAATCGTCCAACTCTATATAAGAATAGGTTTTGCTGAAGTCTCTTTCTGCAGTTTTGAGTTATAAAGAATACGTTTTCTAGAGTTTCTTTCTCTGCAGATATATTGTGTTTCTGTCTATATATTTTGTGTTCGATCTGTGTAGGGTTTCTCTGAAGATCATGGAGAAACCTTCGAACTTTTGTGAGTCTTTTGAAAAACTGAAAGCCGAATGCGTTGAGGAATCTTTGAGGAAAGGAGGAGATGCAACTCAGTTCCTTACTGAAAGGGTTGTTAAGGACTTAATCCTATTCTCTGTTACTAAACGTAAGTATCTGCCGCAAACAGATTTCAGAAGTAAAATTACTGAATATTTGGCCATGGATACGATTCCCAAGAAGCCTAGGACTCAGCGAGTGGCTTTGCCCAAACCCGATACACAGGCCAATGATGAAGCTCAAGTTGTTTTATCAAAGTCTGAGTCTTTATTGATTGAAGGTGAGCCAGCGGTTAAGCCCAAGAAACTGCGCATCTTGTGTAATGGAAAGTTATTCAAGAGTTCTTCTGCTATGCCTACCCCTCCAAACGTTAACCCACCACGACGCTTGCCTGAGAGTATCAGGAATCGCATTAACGGAATGCGTGTAACGAGAGAGGTTTTGGTCATTCGAAAAACCTTTTTTGATTCTGATGTGAACCCAGGTCACTGTAAAATATCCATGCCTATAAGCCAAACCAATCCAGATTTCGAGAGAGAGGTAGAGAGAGAATCTCTTAGTCAGGGAGAGGCCGCCGTTGAAGTACTATTCATTGAGCCATCTAATATAGTCAAGACGATGATCTTAGCGAAATGAATATGCGCAAAAACGCCATATATGCTCTGAGAAAAAATTGGAATCACGTCGTCAGAAAAAACTAACTTAAGAAGGGTAATGAGGTCGAAGTTTGGTCTTTTCGAATTGGTGCCCAAGAACAACTTTGCATGGCTTTAGTTGTTCTTAATGGAGGAGAAGAAAGAAGCAAAAGTAGTGGCAGTAGCAATGACATTAATGAAGGAAGAAGTAACAGCAACCAAAGTATAGAAGGAGCACACAGCAATGGCTGCAGTGGCAGTGGTGGTGATGCAGGAAGTACCACTAACCAAAGTATAAATATGGAATCAACTCCTTAAAGTCTGTTCGATAATTACATTTTTTTTTCCTTTTTGATTTAACCACTGTAGTTTTTACTAGTTATTTTGTTTAGTATTTTCTTTTTCTTTTTTTATACTTTAAAAAGTTTGTTCAAAAATTAAATTTTGATTAATGAAGTTTTTGCTTTTTCCTTAATCTTTAAATTTATGTGCTTTTGCTTCTATTCAATTCTACTCCTTTTATATGAGACAATTATTCAAATTCAATTCAATTAAACAACTTATTCGGATATATATTTTAATGATCTGAATGATCTTTTTGTTGAATATTGATATGAATAGTTCTTCTGTATGGATGCACAATTGTTCTTAACTATGCCCTACCTGCAACAAGGTTTACTGTATGAGTCTTTTTCTTTTCCAATTAATTAATTAGATGATATACCGTGACATTATCTTGAATATATTGACCATGCATGTATTTTCAGATTAAGTACCACATCGCATGTAAGCAATGCGTGAAGCAGTTTGATCATCTCTATCCATGGATATCCATGGAGTAAAGACATTGCTAATACAATTTTTATCATCGGGCATAATAACTGATGAATCCAATGAATCAGTAGGCTAAAATTTCCAGACGTAATGATCTACAAGCCAAATCCTGAAGAAAAGAAACAACAAGTCAGAGGAGACCGGTGGAGGCCGGTCAAAAATCCTCCGATGGTGAAATCAGTAAATTCTCAATTCTCAGGAAGGGAAAGAATTTTTGAATGTAAAATTTCTAAGTTACCTCTCGCGTTTCAATAGAAGAGCCTTTATATAGTGTCTTCTGAGGCAGTTATTTCTCCAAGCGTTGTGTAGTTCGGAAGATTCTGAGGTAACTCCCATAACTGCTTTGGAGGTTACTTCATTTGGATTCCATTGATTATACCCGTTTTCAAAGGAGGAATGGTTACATTCTAATAGATAAGCGGAGTGCAGAGGAGAATTTCAGGACCCTCGTCCATCTTGCTAGTTTGATGGACGAGTGAATCCTTGGACGAGCTCGTCCGTCTGGACAGACGGATGGACGAGCTTACAACAAATGGGGTTGCTTTCCTGTGGACGAGTTATATGGACGAGTTTAGCAATTGGCTTTTTTGGTGACACCATCAGTTGCCCCCAGTCCATAGGTCGTCTAAGGAAATATTGGTTTATAACTCACTTTCTCTTTCTTTTCTTTTTTTTCTTTTCTTTTTGAAACGCAGTTGCATTAGTGAGACGGGATGTGCCACGTGTTGCAGTTCTATTGGTTCTTAGCTGCGTCGTTTTATTCTTTTGAGGCACAAGCCACATGGTCTCTTCTGATTGGCCCGTGTCGTTTCGAGTGCCCCATTTGGTTATCTATAAATAGTGGAATCCCTTCTGTGCCCTTCACATTCACTGAGATTTTCCTCCTGAAATTCCTCGTCTAGAACCTCGTCTAGAAGTCTCTCCACGTCTAGAGCCAGGTACTCTCTTCCTTCCTTTAGGTTTTCCTTTTTCCTCAGAATGTCTACCATTATTTCCTCGTCTAGCAATAGTATAGATAGGGCTATAGACGAGTATCAAGATTCTTCTAGTTATAGTAGTTCTAGTAGTAGTAGTGACAATAGCAAAGGAGATTCTACGGACGAGGAATACATCTCTGGCGTCCCTGGATTTCCTGTAGAAGCTCTTCAGGAGCAACTTAGGAAAGCTTCAGGTTCCCAAGCTAGTACCTCGTCTAATGTTCCTTCGTCCAACCCTACAGATGAAGAGGAAATAGTCTATAGTTGTGCAGTAGGCGTCCACTCTAAAACATCTGAACAAAGGCTCTCAAACCTTAAGGCGTGGTATCAGATTCCGGACGAATTTAACCCAAGGTTAGCCGTCCGTGGAGAATGGTGCTGCAACCCCCGTTTTGGAATAAGCGTCTATGAAGCCTACTTCTTAGGGGGTCTTAGATTTCCTTTAAATTCATTTGCTAGAGAGTTGCTAGTTAGGTTAGGTTTTGGTGTTTGTCAGTTTAATCCAAATGCTTGGAGATTGATTATCTCAATGCAAATTTTGTGGAATGAAGTGTTTGGAAGGGACCGTCCTCTTACTGTGGACGAGTTTCTTTTTTGTTATAAACCTTCTGAGATAAGCCAATCTCTTAGCTTTCATCAATTTACAGCAAGGGGCAGGGATTGTAGATTAATCAAGTCTCTGACCTCGTCTGACAGGAATTGGAAGACGGAATTTATTTTCGTCTCTGGTTTTTGGTCTGGCAATCCTGTAGAGGTTGGAAGGGACCCCTTTGCTCCTTACTCTGGAGACTTAGGGAACCTGCGTCCTGAAAGTACGTCCTTCCCCTTTTACTTTTCTTTCCCTCTTTTTTGTATATATAACTTTATCCAAACGTCTAATTTGCGATTTGTTTCATAGGTGTTAAACGTCCATCCTTGAGCAAGTTTCATCGTGATCGCGTCCATAAGGCTCGCCTTCATGCCAACAGAAATTTTCATTCTTTAGTTAATCTACACAATCTTTTTAAGTGGGGGTTTGGTCCTAATCCCTCGGACGAGGCAATTGCCCACGAAGTTACAGTGCGAAAAAGTAAACATTTTTCATGATATTTTTCTAACTTTTATTCAGCTTCCTATAATCTGTCACTTATTATTATTTTTATTTGCTTCAGGAATGGCAACATTGAAGGAAAACAGAGGAAAGGATACTCTGGTTAAAGAGGGCCGTCTTGAAACTCAGGCTCAACCTCGTCCATCAGCTGAGGAGAAGAGGAAAACTATATCCAAAAATTTGGATTTGGGAAGCCTCCCCAGCCGTCGAGGCAAAAAGGGAAAGCATGACTCGTCTCAGGTTGTTAAGCCCAAGCCCTTTTCGTCCCAGCAGCCCACTCAAGTATTTGATGTGGACTCGTCCACCCTAGTTGATATGACTCCGTCCAAGACTCCTTCGCCCAAGACGATCGTATCTACCTCGTCCCAACCATCCCAAAAGGCATCTTCAAACATTATTGAGAATGAAGATCTTGCATGGGAGCGCTTCCAGAACGCTATCATAGACGAGGACATAAACACTTGCTATGACATGTCTTTAAAGGATTTTGAACACTCTGGTGTTCATGATCTTTTTAAGGTATGTAAACATATCTTTACCTCGTCCTTGTTATTTCAAGATTCTTCGTCTTTCTATTTGTTAATTATTGTAATCGTTTTTGCAGGCCATGTCCAAATTCATAGCAGCGTCTAGGCAAGCTACTGGGTTAGATAGGACGAGAATCATGTTGAAGACGAGAATCAAAGAAGTGAAGGAAGAGTCGAAGAAATGGGCTGAAGTAGTTGCTAAAGCTAAGGAAGAGATGAAGAAGGCACAGAACCTGGTTGAGAAGCTGAGAGCTGATGCGGTGGAGAAAGATACTCGTCTTGATCATATACAGAAGAAGAATGATGAGCTGAGTATTCTTCTCACCAAGGCAAAAGAAGATGCAGTGACCGAGTTTAAGGCGTCCAAGCAATACACTGATCTTCTAGACACCAATTATGCAACTGGCTTTGAAGACTTTAGGATGGATGCTATGGAAAACTTCCCTGAAGTGGACTTCAGCTCCATTAAACTTAACCTGAATGCTGCTACCAGCTCTCTCCTTCAAACAGGTTCTGAAGACGCCAATATTGAAGACGATGCTACAACCCTTCCTCCTTAAGACGCCTCCAATGACAATGCTCCCCAGACTTAAGAAATGTTTCAATGTTTTGTACTTTTCTCTTTTTTTTTTTCTTTTTTTTTTTTTGGTCCATTGTTTTAGGACCTTTCTATGTAATGCAAGTACACTTGGCTCGTCCATAGTTTAAGGACGAGCTTACACAAAACTCCAAGTTTTAATTTTACAAGAGTGTTTGGACATTGGTTGTCCGCCCTTGAAACAGTTGAATGAATGATGTTACCTTTCTTTAATATATGCATGGGCGAGTCTTTATTTTCACATGCTAGACCTTATGCTTAGCTCATCCATATTACATATATTTTTACCATTTTTATTGGAATTTCACTAAGTGTGATTTATCCATATGAAGTAGTAATTCAGCATTATTCATCTTTTGATTTTGCCAATCTTCATCCTGAGACTCTGCATTTTTGCTCGTCTATGGACCGAAATGTTTTTGGTTCCAAAGATACTCGTCTATGCATTTCCTCGTTCATACTTGGGACATGCATAATATTTTACTTCGTCCATTGTATGGACGAGTAAATGTTAATCTCTTGATGGCGTAAGTTTTACCTCGGCCTTTTATTTGGACGGGTTCGCCTGGATATCAATTTTACCTTGTCCTTTCATTTGGACGAGTTTGCCTGGATGACATAAATTTTGCCTCGTCCTTTTATTTGGACGAGTTTGCTTGGATGGCATAAATTTCACTTCGTCCTTTTATTTGGACGAATTTGCCTTAAGAAAAGATTGGCGATACATCTCTGCATCCAGAGAATTTTCTCGTCTTGAGCTTTTCAGCTTTTAGCTACATGAAAATCAATACTCTACACAACATTATATACATAACATAAAAGTATTGTTTAAAGACGAGGCATACACTTTAAAGTTTTTATGCCTTCTAGAAATATAAGTACAAACCAAACCATAACTCTATCTATGACTTAAATATAATAACAAAGCAATATTAAATAAATAAGTCTTTATGTAGTCCTCAGCTCAGGCTCGTCCAGAATTACTCGCCCGGGTTAGCCTCTCATTGATAGTATCTCCTCAAGTGCTCAACATTCCAAGGACGCTCCAACCTTCTCCCGTCCAGGGCTTCCAAGTAATAGGATCCTTGTCTTTTGCAGTTGATAACTCTGTAAGGGCCTTCCCAATTAGGTCCCAACTTCCCATGAGCTGGGTTCTTTGTTGCTAAGGAAACCATTTTCAGGACGAGGTCGCCTATGTCAAACCGCCTTGGCTTTACCATTGCATCATACTGTCTAGCCATAAGGTTTTTGTACCTTGCCATCCTTTGTTCAGCGTCCATCCTTACCCCGTCTATTAGATCAAGATTCAAACGGAGTTGCTCCTCGTTATCTTTGTCCTGATAAGCTGCCACCCTATGATTGGCCATATGCACTTCTGCAGGTATGACTGCTTCTATTCCATAGGCTAGCTTGAAAGGAGTTTCTCCTGAAGGAGTTCTCGTTGTCGTCCTATATGCCCACAAAACACCTGGTACTTCATCTGGCCATACCCCCTTTACTCCCTAAAGCCGAGTCTTGATTATTTTTAACAAGGATCGGTTTGCAACTTCAACCTGACCATTTGCTTGTGGGTAGGTGGGTGAAGCGTAATGATTCTGAATCCTGAAGTGCATGCAAAAATCTTTGAAGAGTGCGTTGTCAAATTGTCGTTCATTATCGGATATTAACACCCTGGGCATGCCAAACCTACACACAATGTTCTTCCATACAAAGTTCTTGACATTTTGTTGTGTGATATTAGCTAAAGGTTTTGCTTCTACCCACTTTGTGAAATAATCGATAGCAACCACAAAAAATTTCATTTGCCTTACGCCTATTGGGAAAAGACCCAGGATGTCTAGTCCCCATTGTGCGAAGGGCCATAGGGCTGTCATTGGGGTTAAGTACTCTGATGGTTGTTTGGGGACGTTACTGAACCGTTGGCATTAATCGCAGACCTTGACATAGGCCTTAGCATCAACTTGCATATTTAGCCAGTAATATCCTGCACGGACGACTTTATGGACGAGTGATCTGGCTCCTGAATGATTGCCACACGCTCCCTCATGAATTTCTCTGAGTACATAGTTTGCTTCGTCCGGATCTAGACACCAGAGATAAGGCTGGGAAAAGCCTCTTTTGTACAGAATCTCGTCCATAAGAACGTACCTAGCTGACCTTACCCTCAGCTTTCTTGCTTCATCTTTTTCTTCTGGAAGTCGTCCATCTTTTAAGTATAATACAATTGGAGCCATCCAATTTTCTCTGCTCTGCAGCTGTTGTACTTCTGGGATATTTATACTCGGCATATACTGAATCTCATCCAATTCGTTGACGGCTTCATTCGTCGAAGCTTCTTTCGCTAAGGTATCTGCTTCCATATTCTCCTCCCTTGGGATTTGAACAAAGTTAATTTCCTCGAATTTTTTCATAAGTCGCATCACCCTGTTAAGATACTTCCTTATTCATTCTTCCTTAGCCTCGTACATCCCATTCACCTGGCCCATGATTACCTGAGAATCTCCCAAGATGAGTATTGACTTTACTTCCACGGACTTGGCCAATTCCAGCCCTTTGAGAAGAGCTTCATACTCAACTTCATTATTGGTTGCTTGGTAATGCAAGCGAACTTTGTGTTTCAATTTATCCCCTTCTAGAGATTGCAAGACCACACCTATTCCTCCGGCATGCTGTGTAGATGATCCATCAACATGGACGATCCACTTCTGGTTGCCTTTCGTCTCACTTACATCGTCATAACTTGGAATGAACTCTGCAATGAAATCTGCCAGAGCCTGAGCTTTTATGGCATGCCTAGGTTGGTACTTTATGTCGAATTCACTGAGCTCGACAGCCCATTGAATCAATCATCCTGCAGCCTCCAACTTGTTCATTGCTTTCTTGAGTGGGTGATCCGTCATGACGTTGATGACATGAACCTGGAAGTAATGCCTTAGTTTTCTGGAGGCTGTTATTAGTGCGAAAGCCAACTTCTCCATTAGGGGATATCGTCCTTCCACTCCCCTAAGTGCTCTACTTGTATAGTACACTGGCTTTTGTATTCTCCCTTCCTCCCTCATCAATGCTGAGCTCACGGTATATGGGGTTATTGCCAGGTATAAAAACATCTCCTCTCCTATCACGGACGGACTCAGTAATGGAGCCGTAACGAGGTACGTTTTCAAGTCTTGGAAGGCACTCTGGCACTCGTCCGTCCACTCAAATGCTTTCTTTAGAACCTTGAAAAATGGTAAACACTTGTCAGTAGCTTTAGAAACAAACCTGTTAAGGGCAGCAACTCGTCCGGTAAGAGACTAGACTTCTTTGATACTCTGTGGAGGTTTCATATCTAAAATTGCTTTAATCTTTTCCAGGTTTGCCTCAATCCCTCTGTGTGAAACCATGAAACTAAGGAATTTCACTGAAGATACTCCAAAAGCACATTTGCTAGGGTTCAACTTCATATGATATTGCCTTAGTGTGTGTTAAACGTCTCCTGCAGGTCGTCTAGATGTCTTCCCTCGTCCTGAGTTTTCACCAGCATGTCATCCACGTAAACTTCTACATTTCGCCCGATCTATGAACGAAACATATGGTTAACCAGCCTTTGATATGTTGCTCCAGCATTTTTCAAACCGAAGGGCATTACTTCATAACAAAACAATCCCTGGCTAGTGACGAAGGATGTCTTCTCCTGATCGGCCTCGTTCATCCTTATTTGGTTGTATCAAGAAAAAGCATCCATGAAGCTAAGTAATTTGTGGCCCGTTGTAGAATCCACCAATTGGTCAATACGCGACAATGGATAACTATCCTTAGGGCAGGCTTTGTTGAGATTGGTAAAATCTACACACATTCTCCACTTGTCGTTTGCCTTTTTGACCATCACCACATTGGCCAACCAATCTGGATAATATACTTCTCGTATAAATTTTGCCGCCATCAGCTTCTGAACCTCGTCTCTGATAGCCTGATCTCTCTCCGGGGCAAACACCCTTCTCTTTTGTCGAACTGACTTTGAGGTAGGACAGACATTTAGACGATGTGTAATGACATTGGGGTCTATACCCAGCATATTCTCATGAGACCAAGCGAATACATCAGTGTTTTTTCTCAGAAACCGGATAAGGTCCTCCTTAATTTTTTCTTCTAGATCTGCCCCGATCCTGGTACACCTCTTAGGATTTGTCTCATCTAAAGAAACATCTTCTAACACTTCAGCAGGTTCTGCCACGACTCTCTTCTCTTCAATGTTCATGGCTTGGATTTGTTCGTCCATAGCCATCATCGCCAAGTAACACTCTCTTACTGCTAGTTGGTCTCCATGCACTTGTACTACTCCTTGCACTGTTGGAAACTTAACCGACAGGTGATAAGTGGATGTTACAGCCTTCCAACTATTTAAAGTCGGCCTTCCAATTATAGCGTTGTAGGAGGATGAACAATCTATCACAAGGAAGTTCACCTCCTTAGTAACCTGCTGCGGGTATGCCTCCACTGTCACTGGTAATGAAATACTACCCACAGGTTGTACCTTTATTCCACCAAAACCTACTAGGGGGGAGCTCGCTGGTCGGAGCAGGTCTCGTCCTAACCTCATCTACTGAAAAGCTGGATAATACAAAAAATCAGTAGAACTTCCATTATCTATCAACACCCTTCTAGTCTTGTAGTCAGTAATAAGGAGGGTGATGACAATAGCATCGTCATGAGGGTGATGGATTCTCTCTGCATCCTCGTCCGTGAAGGTGATGGCTTGCTCGTCCGTAGTCCTTGCACTCGGTGATCATCCAGAGAGTTGAACGTTTTGCACTGCTTTCAAGTATGCTTTCTTTGATTTGGACGACTGTCCTGCAGAACTTCCCCCTAGAATGATTCTTATTTCTCCGAGCGATGGTCGTGATGATTCCTCTACCTTCCCTTTCAATTTCTCGTCCTTGTGGTCTCGTCCAAGGAAATTTCTCAGCTTCCCTTGTCTGATGAGATTCTCAATCTGCTACTTCAAATCGAAGCATTCGTCCGTGTCATGCCCATGATCTCTATGGAAGCGACAATACTTATTCCTATTACGCTTGTTGGGATCTCCCTTCATCTTCTCCGGCCACTTTAAGGAAGGCTCGTCTTTAATTTGCATAAGGACTTACTCGAGCAGCACGTTCAAAGGGGTGTGCTGTTAATTCCTCGCTGATGGACCTGCCTTCTTCTCTCGGTCTTTCTTATCCTCTGTCTATCCCTTCTTTGGACGAGGACGCTGTTCAGAGTGACGAGCAGGGTATGTTTCCATTCCTTCAGCTTTCTTCCTCTTCTTAGCTATGATCGCATCCTCTGCATTCATGAAATTTTGGGCAGAATGGATGAGTTCGGCCATGGACTGAGGTTCCTTCTCATAAAGTTTATGTATGAACAAGTCAGAGTTGACCCCATTATGGAAAGCTGCCAGCAATAACTTATCATCCACCTCGTCCACGGTCAAAGCCTCCCTGTTGAAGCGTGTGATAAAGGATCGCAGGCTTTCATTCTCCCCTTGCTCTATAGTCAATAAACTAGACGAGGAACGCTTGTGCCTTTGCCCTCCAATGAAATTATTAACAAACAATTTGCTTAACTTCTCAAAAGAACTTACTGAATTTGGGGGTAGTTTGCAAAACCAGACTCGCGCGGGTCCCTTAAGGGTGGTGGGGAAAGCTCTACACATTATCTCATCTGGAACCCTTTGAAGGTGCATGGTAGTTTTGAAGGTAGTGATATGGTCAAATGGGTCACGCATCCCATCATATGAATCCAAAGAATGCATCTTGAATTTCGGAGGTAAAGGATGACCATTGATAGGGGTTGTGAAGGGGGAGTCTGTTCGGTGAACCAGATCCTCTACAGGATTTGTTCTTCTCATGTTTTCCCTCATCTCAGCCATAACTTTCCTCATTTGATCCATCTCTCTTTCTAAGTGTGGCACTCTTCTTGGTGCATTACCCCTTGATTGGCTTTCTGACTCCACATTTCTTCCATCTGCTTGGTTCTGACCATGCTCCTCTCCATAGACCTCCTGACGTTGCCCTCTAAGGTTAATTTCCCTTCTCAATTCCTGATTCTGATGGGTTAATTCCACCATGGCTACAGCCATAGACTGCATGTGTTGAACTGATGAAGGTTGCATTGCAAGTGCCGATTGACGGTCATGATGAGGGTTGCTGAAGGCATCTCTACTCTTGTCCGGACCATTTCAGCCCTTTGTCGAAGAAAGAGATTACAGAATTCAACGATGAAACTCAAACGTAAAAAATTCTATCTTGTTTCCCACAGACGGCACCAATTAATGAATCCAATGAATCAGTAGGCTAAAATTTCTGGACGTAATGATCTACAAGCCAAATCCTGAAGAAAAGAAACAACAAGTCAGAGGAGACCGGTGGAGGCTGGTCAAAAATCCTCCGATGGTGAAGTCAGTAAATTCTTAATTCTCAAAAAGGGAAAGAATTTTTGAATGTAAAATTTCTGAGTTACCTCTCGCGTTTCAATAGAAGAGCCTTTATATAGTGTCTTCTGAGGTAGTTATTTCTCCAAGCGTTGTGTAGTTCGGAAGATTCTGAGGTAACTCCCATAACTGCTTTGGAGGTTACTTCATTTGGATTCCATTGATTATACCCGTTTTCAAAGGAGGAACGGTTACATTCTAATAGATAAGCGGAGTGCAGAGGAGAATTTCAGGACCCTCGTCCATCTTGCTAGTTTGATGGACGAGTGAATCCTTGGACGAGCTCGTCCGTCTAGACAGACGGATGGACGAGCTTACAACAAATGGGGTTGCTTTCCTGTGGACGAGCTATATGGACGAGTTTAGCAATTGGCTTTTTTGGTGACACCATCAATAACATTAATTGTATCACTTTTGTGTGCTATTGTTTCTTTTTGGTTGTTAAAATATTCTTTTCTTTTCTTTTTTTTTGGATCCCCCTCATTTCATTTATTCTTCTATTGTGTAAGTAATACATATTGATAATAAAACTAAAAGAAAACCATTACCATTTAATTATATATTTTTAATACTTTTACCTTCAATTTAAGTGGAATTTTTTTAAAACCTATTTGATCTAACTTGACCCATCATATATATATATATATATATATATATGTATGTATGTATAAAAGTCATCTTCTTGGTTGGTTTTAATGAATATATTTCCCTTTCAAAAAAAAAAAAAAGATTTAAAACAACAAATCTCTTCTCACCCTATCCAAAAAAAAAAAAAAAAAGCAAAAGTCATACTTAATATTTTTAATTACTTTATAATTAAAAATTAAAAACAATGAATTTTAATTTTAAAAGTAAGGATAATTTTGGAAACCTATCTTTAAGCAAAAGTTAGGTTAGTGCACAATATTTTTAACATTATTTTAATAGAATTTGGTCAAACAAATGTTTAATGATATTTTTAAGTTTTGGGTGGAGTCTCATTTTTCAAAATCTTAAAATAAAAAATAAAAAAATTTTAAAAAAGTGTAATTACGTCTTTCAACTTTTATGCACGAAACAGTTTTGCCATCACGTGTGAAATAGTTTGACCTCATTGGCAATAGGCGACTAATTCTGGTTAGAGATAAAGCTAGTCTTGTTTGTTGTAATAGAGTTGTTGTTTGTTAGTTAATTTCAAATGTCGTTAGCAAAAAAAAAAAAAAAAAAAGAGGTAAAAAGCTGTACTAAATAGTAACTCACTTTATGGAATAGGAAAAATATATGTGATAAAGACATATCAGGTACAATTTTTATCTTTTTTTGGAAACCCAGGTACAATTTTTATCATTTCATGGGTAATTGCAATCACTGCAAGAGGGCAGTGACATCATTTGCATCAGTGCTATTGTTTCTTTTTGATTGTTGTTAAAATATTTCTTGTTTTTGTCCAGTTCATTTAATTTCATTTATTCTTTTATTGTGGAAATAATACAGAATGATACTAAAAATTAAAGAGAAATGCTATATGTGATTTTTCTACTTGAAGGCTCCCTCCTTTTGTCATTTGATCATGACATTTTCATTCAAGTTGCAAAGTTTTCTAAGTGCTTGTGCGTGTATTGTCACCTATAAAAAATCCCTCCAATATATTTTGAGGGAATCATCCAATAGATATTAACAATAATACTAAGATTTGATGTTAACATGTTAGTGTTATAATAATAATAATAATAATAATAATAATAATTAATCTATATATAAAAGCAAAGACTTCATGCGAGAGAATATAAAGTTTTGTTATGTGACAACGCATTCCTTGGGATTTTCTTTATTTAGGCTTACTCCTAAATTAAGTTTGTATTTACATTATAGTATTAGTTCATTGAATTAACTAATGGAGTAAATGCATATATTTTTATTCTTTCTCAAAAAAAATTATTTATAATAATAATAATAATAATGAATTTAAAATATTTAGTCGTTTTGACAACAATTGACACAAAAATCATAAAAAATTAAATATTAGTAAGTTCACTAAAATTAGTCATAACTATTTAGATTTCTTAATATCTTTTAGTGATATTATATGTATAACCAACATTGTAGTATTTCTTCTATGTAATTAAAAGGATTACTAATGTGATAAATATATATATATATATATTAACTATTTTAACTGGTTAATTAATTATTTAAGTATAATGAAATTTTGATGTCAGTTTTATAAGATTTATATGAGGAAAAAATTGATTAGAAATATAGCATTCTTGCATAAATTTACTTTTGCAATGGTAAAAACAAGGTCCAACAAAAGAAAAAATAAAATAAAATAAAAACACAATCAAGAATTTAAAAAAAAAATTATATATATATATATATATATATATATTTATAATGAACTTTAGATAGGTTTTCTAGTACTCTTAGTTAATAGAGATTATTAAAGATGTGACTTGAAATGATTTAAAAGTTCATGGTTTTAATTTAAAAGAAAAATAGGCATTATACATCCTAAATTTAATGAGACTCATATTGTCATAAAATTCATATGCATAATTGTCCCTCCTGTACCTCAAATTATAGTTTTCAAGTTTGCCAGTGAGCCAATAACCCTTTTGTCTATCCATTACAAATGAGAGATGAAACCAACTCACCCAAGACATAATACGCACCCATTATGAACTACATGCAAATTACACCATGAAAGGATAACCAAAAACAAAAAGAAAAAGATGAAATGCAAGGACACCTGGCATGTATAAGACAATTGGCAGATACATAGGCTGCTAGGTTGCTTCTCCTGCTTAGTGCAAATCAAACAAGAAGCCACGGGAAAAAATTTAGGTGCTCTAGGAGCAATGCTCCCTCTTCTCACATGAGAGGTGAGCCTCACGTGTGGGTCCCATCATAGGGCCCACCTCTCATGTGAGAGGAGGGAGCATTGCTTCCGGAGCATGCAAGAATCACCCAAAAGCCACACAAGTTTCTTTCCTCTTTAATATCATCATCTAACCAAAGATGAATCATGGCTGGTTAATCAAATAGGAGGTGAAGCAATTGCATGACACAAACAATGGAGTGTAGTAAGTACGTGTGGGAGTACTTGTTCAAATAAGCATTACACCAAAATGGTTAGTGCTTTTAGGCTTTTAGCAAGTACACCCACGTGAAACAACCAACAAAGGCAGCCCTAAGCCAATAAGTAGATGAATGATGAAGACAGTAAGAGGAGTAATCCTAATCCAAGAGAGAGTTATCGATGCTCAAGACTAAGCGAAACTAAGATGAGAAGAGTATGAGACTGCGGCCAGTTCTATACCTCTGAAGAAAAAAAAAATACAAAACAGAACGCTTGAGAAAAAAAAAAAGGAAAAAAAGAAAAAGAAAAAGAGAGAAGCATCAACAGGGAAGAATCAGATAAGAAAAGATCATATTTGAAGGGATAGGAGATGATGCTCGAGTACCAAAGTGGATACAAGGAAAATCGAGTGAGTTGAAATTAACCAGGCAATCTCAGTATCGCAGCAATTTTCACCTGAAAGGGTTGATATATTTTTTCCCTTTTGACCTTAGTCCAATGGAAAAACAACAATGAGTTTAGAGGCCCAATGTACTACTTCACAATAATGTATAAACAAGTTGTCTAGATTATTAATTAATTAATTTCCATAAAAGGAATCTAGAATGAATTTTTATATACAAAATAGTAAACCAGAGATAAAATGGAGCCATCACCACACTAAAATCAACCAGATCATTGCCAACACACTTCCATTAGTCAAAGGAGGAGGAGGAAGAGGGGGGCTCGTTTTTTCTCAGAAATGCAACTGCTTGCACTGTGCAACTGAAGCCTCTGCAGGACAATATGGACACTTAAATGTCCTCGTACCACTTTTTGACAACTTCATGATCGATTGCTTGCAAAGAACATGCAAACATGGAAGCAGCATTGGCGGATTCTCGTCACTAGCTTGATCCCTACTCACAGGACAAACAAATATTGAATGAAACTGAAATTCCTTTCCCAATTCAACTGGCACTGGCAACTGTTTCATTGCTTGCCACTCTGGCTTCTTAGCAGCCATTACATTTGCCAACTTTAAAAGAGTAGGCAACCCCTCAACACCAGCTGCTATTGCCACACTCAATGGGCTCTCATAGGACTGCTCCAAGAGACTGCAGAATTGCCCAGTCAGTTCTTCAGTCAAATTCTCCCATTGGGTTGGAGATGTCATATCAGCATATGGGGAACTGTCAAGCCTTCTTGCAAACAAGAGGCAAGCCATAAGCTTTTGGATCTCCTCCATGTGGAGGGTAGCAAAGGGAGCAAGGTAAGCTCTGGCATAATTGAGTGAATCAGCTAGGCTTCCTCTGCGTAGAATCTCCACAAACTGCAGCCTATGAAGTTTAAGCTCAATATTTGAACCATTCTGTTTGAGCTTCTCACAATTGATACAGGCCCACTTCAGAGCAGGCTCAAGATTCCCAACTCTCACAGCTTCAAGTATCTGATGCATTTCAAAGAATTGAGATCTTACTGCAATTGCCTCTGGTTCTCCAGCCTCATTTAATATGCTATCTCCAAGATCAAACAAGCCTTGCCGGTAAAAATGGTTTGCAATAGTCTGATTCACAATGTGGAAGTCAAAATCAACATTTCTGTACGCCTTTGATATGTCAGGATTGAAGAATTTCTCTAGTAGTTTTAGGTACTTGCTAAGGTTCAAGTTTAGTTCCTTCTGTGACCCTTCTAACTGGTGGAGTGGGACAAGTGCATTGAGCTTGAGTTTGAGATCTGTGAGGATGGACTTCTGATCAACAGGGGAGGTGGGGTCATCAGCTGACTGGATTTTTCCTAACGCCTGTTCAATTTCATGGCCAACTTGGTCAATAACTTCTTGGGATTTAGAAGAAGACAATTTTTGCTTTTTAGTAACACGCTCAAATGCATCTTTGATGGTAGTTAGCTCCATCATTCAGTTCAACTAACAAGCTCCTGCAAGAAAGTGCAGGCAAGTTTTCATGGTCCAAAAATGCAGATAAGTTGTGCAAAATTGATGTAGGAAACAGGAAACTATAAGTAAAATTATACAATTTCAGATGTATGCATACTGTTTTAATTCTTGGGAAGAAATAACAAAGAATCCAATTCTATGTCAGTAACGAGATCATCAAGATATTAGCAAGCACTACAAGGTTATATATAAAGTGGTTAAAGGAATGGAGAGTATGGCATTTCTACATGATTCCCTTGGATTCATAAGGTTAAAGATTCACCCAGAAAAAGGTTCAAGAAAACCGCTTGTTCAATTGTTCACCTGCAGGTAACAATTAACATGGGCTCCTGCAGCTCACCTCAGCCTGCCTAGTCCACCACTAAGCTCACTATGTGTTGGAAAATAAAAATGGAATTTCCAGTCAGTACATGGGGCCCAAAGTTCATAAATCAATGTTTTTACAGCCAGATGTTTATGAGATGTAACTAGTTTTTGCACTGGTTGTCAACCTACTGTTCCTTCCACAGTCCCTGACTAAAAACAACAAATATCACACAAAGGCTCACTCAATTTGTTCTTGCCTTATACCTACTTGATCATTAAATGAACCTTTTGTGTGCATGTGTCTTACACTTTCTCTATGGTCATAGACCATGATTCACATTCTAAATTTAGACTAAGATTCAACACCAAATGTCAACATAGAAGACACTTCTGCTTTCTTCCTGGTTTTGAAACCTTTTACAGTTAAATCTCTACAGTTCTAAATTTAGGCTAAGGTTCCAACACCAAATATCAAAATAGAAGACATTTCTCCTTTCTTCTTGTTTTTGCAACCTCACAGGGTTGAATCTCTATATATATAAGCCCCAGCAGCCAATCAGAGATTTTTCTTCTCTTTCTCACCCCCCCCCCCCCC
>NW_027069479.1:1065297-1140297 GCF_002906115.3 Quercus suber
AAGGGAAAGAATTTTTGAATGTAAAATTTCTGAGTTACCTCTCGCGTTTCAATAGAAGAGCCTTTATATAGTGTCTTCTGAGGTAGTTATTTCTCCAAGCGTTGTGTAGTTCGGAAGATTCTGAGGTAACTCCCATAACTGCTTTGGAGGTTACTTCATTTGGATTCCATTGATTATACCCGTTTTCAAAGGAGGAACGGTTACATTCTAATAGATAAGCGGAGTGCAGAGGAGAATTTCAGGACCCTCGTCCATCTTGCTAGTTTGATGGACGAGTGAATCCTTGGACGAGCTCGTCCGTCTAGACAGACGGATGGACGAGCTTACAACAAATGGGGTTGCTTTCCTGTGGACGAGCTATATGGACGAGTTTAGCAATTGGCTTTTTTGGTGACACCATCAATAACATTAATTGTATCACTTTTGTGTGCTATTGTTTCTTTTTGGTTGTTAAAATATTCTTTTCTTTTCTTTTTTTTTGGATCCCCCTCATTTCATTTATTCTTCTATTGTGTAAGTAATACATATTGATAATAAAACTAAAAGAAAACCATTACCATTTAATTATATATTTTTAATACTTTTACCTTCAATTTAAGTGGAATTTTTTTAAAACCTATTTGATCTAACTTGACCCATCATATATATATATATATATATATATATGTATGTATGTATAAAAGTCATATAGAATAAAAATTAAGAGAAAATTATAAAGATAAAAATAAACACTTAGGGCATGTTTGGTACATGTGTTTAAAAAAAAAAAAGATTTAAAACAACAAATCTCTTCTCACCCTATCCAAAAAAAAAAAAAAAAAGCAAAAGTCATACTTAATATTTTTAATTACTTTATAATTAAAAATTAAAAACAATGAATTTTAATTTTAAAAGTAAGGATAATTTTGGAAACCTATCTTTAAGCAAAAGTTAGGTTAGTGCACAATATTTTTAACATTATTTTAATAGAATTTGGTCAAACAAATGTTTAATGATATTTTTAAGTTTTGGGTGGAGTCTCATTTTTCAAAATCTTAAAATAAAAAATAAAAAAATTTTAAAAAAGTGTAATTACGTCTTTCAACTTTTATGCACGAAACAGTTTTGCCATCACGTGTGAAATAGTTTGACCTCATTGGCAATAGGCGACTAATTCTGGTTAGAGATAAAGCTAGTCTTGTTTGTTGTAATAGAGTTGTTGTTTGTTAGTTAATTTCAAATGTCGTTAGCAAAAAAAAAAAAAAAAAAAGAGGTAAAAAGCTGTACTAAATAGTAACTCACTTTATGGAATAGGAAAAATATATGTGATAAAGACATATCAGGTACAATTTTTATCTTTTTTTGGAAACCCAGGTACAATTTTTATCATTTCATGGGTAATTGCAATCACTGCAAGAGGGCAGTGACATCATTTGCATCAGTGCTATTGTTTCTTTTTGATTGTTGTTAAAATATTTCTTGTTTTTGTCCAGTTCATTTAATTTCATTTATTCTTTTATTGTGGAAATAATACAGAATGATACTAAAAATTAAAGAGAAATGCTATATGTGATTTTTCTACTTGAAGGCTCCCTCCTTTTGTCATTTGATCATGACATTTTCATTCAAGTTGCAAAGTTTTCTAAGTGCTTGTGCGTGTATTGTCACCTATAAAAAATCCCTCCAATATATTTTGAGGGAATCATCCAATAGATATTAACAATAATACTAAGATTTGATGTTAACATGTTAGTGTTATAATAATAATAATAATAATAATAATAATTAATCTATATATAAAAGCAAAGACTTCATGCGAGAGAATATAAAGTTTTGTTATGTGACAACGCATTCCTTGGGATTTTCTTTATTTAGGCTTACTCCTAAATTAAGTTTGTATTTACATTATAGTATTAGTTCATTGAATTAACTAATGGAGTAAATGCATATATTTTTATTCTTTCTCAAAAAAAATTATTTATAATAATAATAATAATAATGAATTTAAAATATTTAGTCGTTTTGACAACAATTGACACAAAAATCATAAAAAATTAAATATTAGTAAGTTCACTAAAATTAGTCATAACTATTTAGATTTCTTAATATCTTTTAGTGATATTATATGTATAACCAACATTGTAGTATTTCTTCTATGTAATTAAAAGGATTACTAATGTGATAAATATATATATATATATATTAACTATTTTAACTGGTTAATTAATTATTTAAGTATAATGAAATTTTGATGTCAGTTTTATAAGATTTATATGAGGAAAAAATTGATTAGAAATATAGCATTCTTGCATAAATTTACTTTTGCAATGGTAAAAACAAGGTCCAACAAAAGAAAAAATACACAATCAAGAATTTAAAAAAAAAAATTATATATATATATATATATTTATAATGAACTTTAGATAGGTTTTCTAGTACTCTTAGTTAATAGAGATTATTAAAGATGTGACTTGAAATGATTTAAAAGTTCATGGTTTTAATTTAAAAGAAAAATAGGCATTATACATCCTAAATTTAATGAGACTCATATTGTCATAAAATTCATATGCATAATTGTCCCTCCTGTACCTCAAATTATAGTTTTCAAGTTTGCCAGTGAGCCAATAACCCTTTTGTCTATCCATTACAAATGAGAGATGAAACCAACTCACCCAAGACATAATACGCACCCATTATGAACTACATGCAAATTACACCATGAAAGGATAACCAAAAACAAAAAGAAAAAGATGAAATGCAAGGACACCTGGCATGTATAAGACAATTGGCAGATACATAGGCTGCTAGGTTGCTTCTCCTGCTTAGTGCAAATCAAACAAGAAGCCACGGGAAAAAATTTAGGTGCTCTAGGAGCAATGCTCCCTCTTCTCACATGAGAGGTGAGCCTCACGTGTGGGTCCCATCATAGGGCCCACCTCTCATGTGAGAGGAGGGAGCATTGCTTCCGGAGCATGCAAGAATCACCCAAAAGCCACACAAGTTTCTTTCCTCTTTAATATCATCATCTAACCAAAGATGAATCATGGCTGGTTAATCAAATAGGAGGTGAAGCAATTGCATGACACAAACAATGGAGTGTAGTAAGTACGTGTGGGAGTACTTGTTCAAATAAGCATTACACCAAAATGGTTAGTGCTTTTAGGCTTTTAGCAAGTACACCCACGTGAAACAACCAACAAAGGCAGCCCTAAGCCAATAAGTAGATGAATGATGAAGACAGTAAGAGGAGTAATCCTAATCCAAGAGAGAGTTATCGATGCTCAAGACTAAGCGAAACTAAGATGAGAAGAGTATGAGACTGCGGCCAGTTCTATACCTCTGAAGAAACAAAAAATACAAAACAGAACGCTTGAGAAAAAAAAAAAGGAAAAAAAGAAAAAGAAAAAGAGAGAAGCATCAACAGGGAAGAATCAGATAAGAAAAGATCATATTTGAAGGGATAGGAGATGATGCTCGAGTACCAAAGTGGATACAAGGAAAATCGAGTGAGTTGAAATTAACCAGGCAATCTCAGTATCGCAGCAATTTTCACCTGAAAGGGTTGATATATTTTTTCCCTTTTGACCTTAGTCCAATGGAAAAACAACAATGAGTTTAGAGGCCCAATGTACTACTTCACAATAATGTATAAACAAGTTGTCTAGATTATTAATTAATTAATTTCCATAAAAGGAATCTAGAATGAATTTTTATATACAAAATAGTAAACCAGAGATAAAATGGAGCCATCACCACACTAAAATCAACCAGATCATTGCCAACACACTTCCATTAGTCAAAGGAGGAGGAGGAAGAGGGGGGCTCGTTTTTTCTCAGAAATGCAACTGCTTGCACTGTGCAACTGAAGCCTCTGCAGGACAATATGGACACTTAAATGTCCTCGTACCACTTTTTGACAACTTCATGATCGATTGCTTGCAAAGAACATGCAAACATGGAAGCAGCATTGGCGGATTCTCGTCACTAGCTTGATCCCTACTCACAGGACAAACAAATATTGAATGAAACTGAAATTCCTTTCCCAATTCAACTGGCACTGGCAACTGTTTCATTGCTTGCCACTCTGGCTTCTTAGCAGCCATTACATTTGCCAACTTTAAAAGAGTAGGCAACCCCTCAACACCAGCTGCTATTGCCACACTCAATGGGCTCTCATAGGACTGCTCCAAGAGACTGCAGAATTGCCCAGTCAGTTCTTCAGTCAAATTCTCCCATTGGGTTGGAGATGTCATATCAGCATATGGGGAACTGTCAAGCCTTCTTGCAAACAAGAGGCAAGCCATAAGCTTTTGGATCTCCTCCATGTGGAGGGTAGCAAAGGGAGCAAGGTAAGCTCTGGCATAATTGAGTGAATCAGCTAGGCTTCCTCTGCGTAGAATCTCCACAAACTGCAGCCTATGAAGTTTAAGCTCAATATTTGAACCATTCTGTTTGAGCTTCTCACAATTGATACAGGCCCACTTCAGAGCAGGCTCAAGATTCCCAACTCTCACAGCTTCAAGTATCTGATGCATTTCAAAGAATTGAGATCTTACTGCAATTGCCTCTGGTTCTCCAGCCTCATTTAATATGCTATCTCCAAGATCAAACAAGCCTTGCCGGTAAAAATGGTTTGCAATAGTCTGATTCACAATGTGGAAGTCAAAATCAACATTTCTGTACGCCTTTGATATGTCAGGATTGAAGAATTTCTCTAGTAGTTTTAGGTACTTGCTAAGGTTCAAGTTTAGTTCCTTCTGTGACCCTTCTAACTGGTGGAGTGGGACAAGTGCATTGAGCTTGAGTTTGAGATCTGTGAGGATGGACTTCTGATCAACAGGGGAGGTGGGGTCATCAGCTGACTGGATTTTTCCTAACGCCTGTTCAATTTCATGGCCAACTTGGTCAATAACTTCTTGGGATTTAGAAGAAGACAATTTTTGCTTTTTAGTAACACGCTCAAATGCATCTTTGATGGTAGTTAGCTCCATCATTCAGTTCAACTAACAAGCTCCTGCAAGAAAGTGCAGGCAAGTTTTCATGGTCCAAAAATGCAGATAAGTTGTGCAAAATTGATGTAGGAAACAGGAAACTATAAGTAAAATTATACAATTTCAGATGTATGCATACTGTTTTAATTCTTGGGAAGAAATAACAAAGAATCCAATTCTATGTCAGTAACGAGATCATCAAGATATTAGCAAGCACTACAAGGTTATATATAAAGTGGTTAAAGGAATGGAGAGTATGGCATTTCTACATGATTCCCTTGGATTCATAAGGTTAAAGATTCACCCAGAAAAAGGTTCAAGAAAACCGCTTGTTCAATTGTTCACCTGCAGGTAACAATTAACATGGGCTCCTGCAGCTCACCTCAGCCTGCCTAGTCCACCACTAAGCTCACTATGTGTTGGAAAATAAAAATGGAATTTCCAGTCAGTACATGGGGCCCAAAGTTCATAAATCAATGTTTTTACAGCCAGATGTTTATGAGATGTAACTAGTTTTGCACTGGTTGTCAACCTACTGTTCCTTCCACAGTCCCTGACTAAAAACAACAAATATCACACAAAGGCTCACTCAATTTGTTCTTGCCTTATACCTACTTGATCATTAAATGAACCTTTTGTGTGCATGTGTCTTACACTTTCTCTATGGTCATAGACCATGATTCACATTCTAAATTTAGACTAAGATTCAACACCAAATGTCAACATAGAAGACACTTCTGCTTTCTTCCTGGTTTTGAAACCTTTTACAGTTAAATCTCTACAGTTCTAAATTTAGGCTAAGGTTCCAACACCAAATATCAAAATAGAAGACATTTCTCCTTTCTTCTTGTTTTTGCAACCTCACAGGGTTGAATCTCTATATATATAAGCCCCAGCAGCCAATCAGAGATTTTTCTTCTCTTTCTCAGGGGGGGGGGGGGGGAAAGGAAAAAATTTCTGCTGAAGGGCAATAGAACTTATAAAACCATATAGACAAACCCTAATTAGATGGCCAATATTCATGAGAAACATCTTATCAATATATATACGTGTGTGTGTGTAATGAAAGATAGTAGGAGCAGAGGTAGAAAGAAGTCAGGAGTTATTAGCTAAATTAAGAATTCTCCCTCCACAGCCAAGGAAAAAAAAAGGAGGTACAGGAGGGAAGGTCAACGGAATGAAATCCTACATCCACACCTGCAAGAACTGTGTATCAAGAAATCCCAGAAGTAGAATTGGAGACCTCATGGGGTTTCCATGAGGCCAACCAATTGAGCTACCCTATGCAAGCATAATTCAATGTTACCAACATTAAAGATGAATTTTTACACTTGGAGGAGTTTAAAGAATACGGGCAAGTTCTGACCACAAAATTAAGCAGAAGCACAGTCCAAAACCTTTGGATCCTGAAGCTTGATCTCCAATTGAGGAAAGAATCCCTAAATTTTGGAGTATTTATGACATGATTATTAGTTCTAAAAAATGTAGATGGGGCCATATTGAACTGAATACAGTCAGTCAGCATTGTGATTACATATTTGATTTTATATATATATATATACATCCAAACTAAAAGCCAATTGCAATACCCAAGATGCTCAAAATGTGTATACAACTAAGTTCACATGACCTTAAACACCCAAATCAATTGAATACATTGATCCAAATTCTAGTTCAATCAAAAGTTCGGGGTAGAAAGTTGCTTGATTTGTGGTACAAATTCAATGAGAGTATGAGACACTAAAGTGTGATAATGGAACTAAGGCTTGAGCTTGGCTTGTGTCTGTCCTCGTGTCATCACTCATAAAAAAGGATCATTTTAACTTCTTGCGTCAACTTTATGGGAAACTTCCTCCTTTACTTAGTGAAAGTAAGTCTAAAATGAAAATTCCTGATAACAATTAGTACTATCTAGAGATTCTAACAGATCCTAAAAGGACCATTTAGCTCCTTACCCCCACTTTTTATGATGAAAACTTTTATTACTTCTAGACAGTAAGTCCAAAAGAAAACCTTTATAGAGAAAATAAATGTAAAATGAGCAATTTAGACTTCAATGACTTCACTGCCAAACAAAGAATTCATCTTAGAGATCCATTCCTGACCTCAAGTTATTTTTCTTTAGATCTTTTTTGGATTGGTTGTTTGCCTTGCAAAACCAATCATTCTCTTCTATCTTTGATTTTCTTCATTCTTGTAATTTCTGTATTTGACCCATGTACACTATCTGTGTACTAGGGTGTCCCTTTTTTATATCAATAAATCTTATCACTTATCAAAAGAAAAAAAATTCATCTTAGATTAGTAACACCTAGAGTTCTAAACCATCAACATAAGACATTAAAATTTGACTCCATGGTATTTTATTTTTCCCAATAATTTCCAATTTTAAGAAGTAAAGTGCATAACTACTAACAAGCACATGACAAAGATTAGAAACCAGAGTAGCTAAGAAACAAAAGGAGAGATTATTTTATTAGTAATCATTGGGTGATAAAGGAAGAGTTCAGTGTGTAACCTATTGTCATAGACATCTCTAAGATGCAAAAACCTAAGACGTTTTGCATGAGCATTTGATGCAACCATGGAAGATTGATTTAGTGTTACTTCACAACTTCATAGATTCCATGATTTATTTTGTGGCTCAAGTGCAATATCAAATTGGAACCTTTTTTTGTTTTTGTCTTGATAATTGGAACATCTTACATGGTTTTGAAGGTCAAGTCATTATCAGGTTAAAGTGGTTTTTAAATTGAGTAATTAGGCTCTTGGTTATAGGCATTTTTTATGTGGAGTGGATCTAGAATTTCCTAAAATCTTTGTGCATAATTTTATTTTAGGGTCACTTCTTAACTATGTTGGCCTAGATCATTCTGGAATTTCTAATTGTATAACGAGTTAAGGACCAAAGTTTCAACACCATATGAGAGGCCATTTCAGTTCGTACAGTAATACAGGCCAATACGTCCAAACTGTACAGTATTGACAACTATGATTAAGAGTATTTTATTGGGTTTTCTTAGGCCCTTAGATTACTAGTCAAATCAGGAGTTATAGTCCTAGTAGGAAAAGTAGAAGTCACTGAGTCTATATAAATCTATTTCATTATTTAAAAGAAAAATTCAGACTTTAGCCAATGAGCTCTAGTTTAAATGTCATCTCCTTCCCTTGAAAGAGTAAGGTTAGAGGATGAAATTATGGGTTTAAGATCTATTGGGCACATGCATAACTTAACAACAACAACAACAAAACCTAAGCCCAAAAGATTTGGGATTGGCTATGGATTCTCAACAAACTACATTGAGGTCAGCCAAATGTATTCTTCTCTGACATTCTATCCTATCCAAGATCATATTCTCTATCACCTTTTTAATTAACATATCACTTTGTGTGTGTAACTTACTAATAAAAAAATTCAGACTTGATTAATGGAAATTTGAGTGAATCAGTTTTGAGGCAAAATTTCTACATTTCTAATAAAGCTTTATTCTTCTTCCTTTTTACTGCACTGTCACTGTTCAAAAAACCTTAAACCGTAACAAAATTCTCTAGTTTCTTCCTTTCTACAACCGCAAATTTTTCTTCTCATTTCTTTAAAACCTTAAAAATCCTAATTTTTTTATAAACTTTAGCCGCCAAATAATGCTTTAAATCAAACAAAACAACCTTCAATCAGCCTCTGAGTAAATTCCTGCAACCAGCTTTTTTTTTTTTTTTTGAATAAATAATAGTAAACTTTATTACTAAAACACAATTCCTGCAGCCATTTTGTTCACTTTACAAGCCTTCTTTGCAATTAAATCCTAACTTTTCAAACCATAAGCATTGCATAATCCCTAAAGCCTTTCCCTCACCATAATACCCTAACAATAGAACTATTCTTATCCTAGAGTCCAAAACCTGCATATGACAGGTACTTCAAATCTGTCCTACGTCATTCTTACACCAACATGTACGAATGGAAACTTCCAATCAGGATTCCGTTATTCTAAACCTCTAAAAGAAAGGAAACTTTCAGCAACTGCTAGTTGTTGTACTTGAGAATAAGTGACACGTGTATCCTATCACAAATAGCTATGGAACTGAACATTACTAAGCAGGCCAACACGACTAAAGGTTTTTTGAATGCTCCACAATGAAAGCACAATGGAACAAAATCTTACCTATCCTATCTGAAATTCCCATTTGAGCACATGTCTGAGTTGCTAAGTACCATAGAATACTCTGATAACACCTAAAACCTACACTACATTACATTGCTAGATAATCCCACATGTGTTTATAGAAGATAAAGATGCTACAGAAGCAGTAGAGGCCTAATCCAGTCTCAAATATTAAAGTAACAAGCTATTCTCTGCAACAATCACAAAATCTTTACAATAATAAGTAAATGGTACTCAATAAAAAATTTCCCAAAAGCTCAATACACATTGCCACCAACAATTACTTTCACAAAACACTAGCACAAACAGCTAAACAATCCTCCTGCCAATATACAGTACAAAAAAAAAAACACAGCAAAAAAATCAATATTTGAAACCTCCACGTTCTCTCTATGCACTATAATTAAAACTGACTAAACAATCATTTTCCTTCACTTTTCTCATCAACCAAACAGAGGCTAAAGCCAAAAAATAAAAATAAAAAAATAAAAAATAAATCTCGAAATCAAGCAAACGAAAAAGCTAATCACTATGAAACTTCCTCTCCACAGCACCAACTAATCACAGTCTCTGTTTGGTTGCTGAGAAAACCTAGGAAATTAAAAGAAAAAAAAAAGAGTAAAAACTTTGATTTGTTGAAGTTGGGTCACCGGAAATACAAAAAAGATAGCATTTTCAATTGAAGTTTTACAATTCTCATCAGTGATTATTTTTCCACTTTATTATTTTCTCGGGAACCAAACGGAAATTACAATCTTGTAAAACGAAATTCTCATGAAATGAAACTGAAATAAGATCGAAAAGAGTGAAGGGAAAGAAGAGATCTTACAGAGAAGAAGCTCTTTCCTCGTCGAGCAGTAGCAGAGGAGCGAGAGAGAGAGAGAGAGAGAGAGTGAAGCGTGTGAGTTTGGGAGAGAAAGCTTGGTTGGTGGTTTAGGAGCACACGTGTGTAGAACGTGGGAGATGTGACTTTTACTAGATTGCCCTTTGGATATTGTGTTAATGACTTCTGTGTCCTTCGCCAATCAATCATTTTAGATTTAAGAATCGGCTTTTGCTTTGCTTGTCGGTTTGCTTTCGTACGGTTCTGTTGTCTACATTTCTTACCTAATACAATGCTGCCACGTGTCGGTGAATGAGAGTTTGAAGGTGACGGTGAATGTAAACGGTAAACGTGGCGGGCTGGCGGCTACAACATTCCCAATTTGGCAATTCTAACCGATAAAGTAACACACATACGCTCTCTTTCTCAACAAAAAATAAAATAGGCTTAAATAGCACACAAATAGAGCACACACCATTAATTACCCAAGTTGTTTATGAAAGTCTATTTGGGATCTGTATATTTTGTTAAATTTATAAATTTTTTGTTATAAATATTATAAATAAAGGTAAAAATTAGTTGAAATAATACAATGAAAAATATAAATAGTATCAAAAAATGCAGTAAAACTCATGTATAATAGCAAAAAGTAAGTTGAATAGTAAAATAAACTGGCAAAAATAATCTTGCCAAACAAACACTAAATGCAATAATAATGCTATCAAATTTCATAAATGGGTTGGTAAGTTATTATTTATTATCATATGGTCGACGGCTTACATTACTTTATTATTTAGTATTATTAGCTTGCTACATAAGATAGTAGTGAAATCTATTGTCAATTTAGGTGTATATAGATTTATTGTATGGACAATGGCTACAAATGACAATGGCAATGAAGGTGGGGAATTTGAACTTTAAGGGTATGTTTGAATACCACTTATTTTGCTAAAACGAAAAAATTATTGCTAAAAGTATTGTATATAAAGGTAAAAGTTAATTGAAATAGTATATGAGGTCATGAATAGTGCCAAAAAGTGCAATGAGACCCATGAATAGTAGCAAAAATAAGCTGAATAGTAAAATAATTTTAATTTTTAATCCTAACCTAAACACACATTAATGAATTGTTTGGTTAGCTTAAAAAAGTATTGTATTTTTTGTTTTTTCTTTTAGCATTTTTATTTAGTTTTTATTTTTAGTATCCTAAAAGTTGGATTTGAATACAAAAAATGAATACAACTTTTTAGCATTTCGTTTTCTATGAATATGAATACAGTGGCATATTCGTAAATATTGTGAAAACACAAAATTAAATTTTTTTTTTTTTAGTGATGCTTGTGAGTGAGAAAAACTACTTTTTCTTGAAATAGAAAATAATGACCAAACTCATGTATAATGTATTCTATACCCAAATTATGTATTCAAAACAACTTACCAAACACTACCAAATGTGAAAATAAGTGTTTTTTCTATATTTAAATTCAAGATTTGAATATAGAATAAAGAAAATGAAAAGTAAATACACCATTTTTTTTAAACCAAACATGCCGTAAATGTTTTGTTAGAAACATCACAAAGTATTAGTTAGGCCACAAGCCTCTTAACTTCATTTTTCACCTTTAAACCTAAATTTTCCATTTTTGTTTCTAAACTATAAAAGAGTTTCCTTGAATAGTTTAAGACTAAAAAAAATGAAATGATTGGGGAAAAAATTTAGGGATAAAAAGAAAACTTTTTTTTCTTAAATAGTTTAGAAATTAAAAATATATATTTTAAAAAAAAGTTTTTAAGGATAGAAAATGTAAAGTTTTTATTTAATACTCTAAAAACGAAAAATAAGATTTTAACTTGCATTTCATTGATTTCTTTTATCTCTTTTTAAACCAATAGCACCCAATCACATTATTTTAACTTACAATTTCATAGGAGCAAATGATATTTCTCCATATTCTTCTATGGTTTGGAATGTCAAACACAAAGTATCTAAATCTCGTGTGTGTTCATATAATCACAAAAATAAATAAATTAAATAAAATAAAAGGCCTTTTGTTAAAAGGGAGGGGGGCATGAAAACATAAAAAATCTCGAATGAATATTGAAAAATGATGCAACTCTAGTATTAAACCATACCATCTTGAGTTCTTGACTTGTTTCTGATATCTATAGTATTAATATGTAAAATTAAAATTTTCCTCTAAACTTGTTCAAACTTCAAAGCTATTACATAACAATTCAATTAGTCATTTACATATGTTTTGATCACATAATGACAGCTAAAACTAATTCAATAAATTCGAAATGTAAGTTAAATATGCAATAATCTAGGTTAGCCTAAGAAATGTAGTGATCATAATAATCTTAAATTACAGTATGAGAAATGTTATGTCCACAACAAATATTAAGTGACAAATTGTTACTGATTGTTATTATTGGGGTAAAAAGGTAATCTCAGCGGTAGGTTTAAATTTGAACTAATAACAACTAACCACTTATGATTTGTTGTAAAAATATTGTAAAAATGTTGTGGAGGTAGCATTTCTCATTACAGTATAATTATTTTCTCCCCCTACCATGCATCACAAAGAGAAGCAATATATCGATGCTCAGCTTAAACAGGGGAAAAATTGAATGATTGGCATTTCCAAAATTGATATAATCAGTGGGTTAATTACAAAGAATCATTCAGTCAGCTATCAAGACAATTATCTGATAGCCAGACCAAGCTCACATCAGCATTTCAGGTTGGTTTCTACTATGCCGGATACCTATTACTATCTATGCAGCATAGACCAAAAAAAAAAAAAAAAAAACCCTGAGTGAAGTGCAGTATGAATAAAAAGAAAAGCCTCCAAAGTGACCACCTATTTCTATCTGAAATGTACAGCAACATGGTCAGGAAGGTCCTTCTGATTTCTAAAGAATGGTCTAATTGGAGTAAGAGAAACATGTTATGAAACACTTATTTCCGGGTCTGTTCCACCTTGGCTCGAATCTTCTGTTCCAACACAGACTTATCTGTCTCGAGGTCAAACATCCTATTAAGAGCACGCATATTCTCAAGTATCTCATCCAGAGTACGTGCATCATCACATCTCAAGTTCTCCATTGGACCACGAAGAAGCTTTTTTACTAAAGCCACACTAAGATCATAAATAGCTTTTTTATTCTTCTCAGAGATATCATCACCTATCTTTGATAAACACTTATTAAGCTCGGCATCCCTGATCCTTTCAAAGTTGTTTTTTAATCTCTTGATGGTGGGAACAGTCTCAAGGGAATCTTTCCAAGCTTCGAATTTATTCAATTCCTCCAGTAGTATTGTCTGAGCCTCCATAGCTTTTTGCAGTCTATCCTCCTTGTTAGCTTCTACAACTTCCTTGAGGTCATCCACATTGTACACAACTGCAGTCTTAAGTTCTGAGACACTCTGTTCCACATTCCTAGGAACGGAGATATCAATAAAGAGCCGCCTTCCAATTTCAGGTTGCACAGTGGGGAGCATCTCTACATGCTCTTTCAAGAATAATGGGGTCTCTGATGCAGTGCAGGTAAAAACTACATCAGCTTCTGAAGCACAAGATAGCATTTCTGATAAGGGTTTGTAGATGATTTCAACATCCTTGATCTCTTCCCGAATTGCAGCAACTCTCTCTTCCGTTCTGTTCAGAACAACCATGTTTTTACACCCTTTTGCAGCCAAGTGCTTAATCACAAGTTTCCCCATCTTTCCAGCTCCAACCACTAGCACTCTGGCAGTAGCATAAGAAGACCCTGTAAGCTTCATTAAGGCAAGCTCCACGGCAGCAGCACTGACAGAAACAGACCCTGATGATATATTCGTCTCACTTCTAACCCGCTTTCCAACAGTGATTGCATGCTTGAATAGCCCACTGATTTTCCTATCAAAGCCAGATACTCCTTGCCCAACTTTAACAACTTGTTTTACCTGAGCAAGGATTTGACCTTCCCCTAGAACAAGAGAATTAAGCCCAGCAGCTACTTCAAACAGATGCTGAGTGGCATCTTTGTTATACAACACAAATTGATGCTGACAGAGCTCAGAAACAGGAACCCCACTTATCTGCAGCAAACAAAAGATAAAGCTCGTTATGTCACCTCCACCACCTTTTTTTTTTTTTTTGGAATAAGAAAACTAAATATGGTTAATTGGCAGCTATGTACAGTAGAAATTCAGAGCACTCTTCATATAGACGCCGAAATAGACAGACATTAATGGGTAGTTTGACACTTATGTTCATTAAAAAACCCTAGGAAACAAATACTTTGTGGCAGCAACAACCACATATATATAATTAAGAATGGTTGAGTTTTTTTCCAATTAGACTCCACAATTGGGCCCATGGAAAGGCTATCAAATTAACAAGAGACATTGCAGTAGCCACCCATGAGAAGTTACATTATATGAAATCAACTCTTATCTCCCTTGGTTTCTTATTTTTCTTGTTTCTGTTGCCTTGACCCCTTTCTTTCTGGGTGGGTGGGGGGAAGTTACATGCTTCCTCTCTACACAGAAAATGAACATTACTTACTAGAGCTAAAAAATTACCTTTGACATCCATTCGGTAACTTCTTTAACCCCACGATGCTGAGACAGAGCCACGACATATACTTCCATTCGGTTACATGTACTAAGGACAGCAGCTTCTTCAATATGGTTCATAGCACAGAGCTCACTAATTGCTTGAGGCCACTGTGCTTCTGGGATGGCTAGTTTTTCACGTATCTCAACAGATGCAGTGTGAACATTAAGCCCTATGACCGCAATGCAGCTCCTTTCCTTTGTATATCCTAACAGAAAAGGTAATAACAGGTCAACAAACGACTCCATCTTAAAATTACAAGAAGACCTTTTCAGGAGGAAACAAAAAGTCACAATTCCTCTTCAACTCCTTCCTAGGAGACAATTATCTACACATTTTGGAAGAAGTGGAGATACAACATATTATTATCACTATCCATAACACAAAATCAAACAAGAAAACAAGCCAACATGGTCACAAATCACTCATTCACTGTCCCTATAATTTCAAATCTTATTGCAATCAGTTCAGGCAGTCATACAAACCAATACTTTGGAAATTTCTCCAAATGTGTGATGCGACACCAGTTCACCATCTGCCAAAGTAATAGATGCCTCTCAATTCTCTATAAGCATCAGACACTAGTCAAAACAACATATCTGCCCACAAATCTTTGCAACCAATTTCAATCTAGGAAATCAGAAAACTACACCTCTCTAATATTATGATTTTCATGTGATCCATCATTAGAAATATTCAATTTACAAACTTCAACTGCATTGTACAATAACATTAACATTTTGGTCGGCATTAATTTCACTTAACTATTGACATAGCTATATGGATCTTCAACAAACTCCCAGCAAGGATGGCGTTAGATGTTAAGAAATTCTCATCTTCAACAACCTTAATCCATATTGGGCCACCGCACCCAACATTGGATCAAAATTATCAAGGAATCATCCCTCATAATCAAACTCATGAAACATTGTTCACACATTAGTCAACTAGATCTCATCCTTACTAGTTGGTTGAGATCCATAGCTGTCTCCAAAATGTTGGGCCCAAAAGTTTGGTTGTTGTTGTTGTTGTTGTTATTGTTTCACACGTTAAACAACAGTTGGCTGCAAATGTTGACTTTCAGGTGTAAAAACCAGTCAAATTCTCAACATTTCATGCTGACTTTACATAAACCCCAGTTTTATTTTATATTTAAAGAAAAAAAAAAAAGGCTTTGTAAAGTCAGCATCGAACCTTTTTTTTTTACAAGAATCTCATCAAACCAATGAACAAATTAAACACATAATTGTTGACAAATAAAAAAACAAAAAACAATGGCTATTCACATGAATATGTATATATAGAAAAAATACCCAATTGCTCTATTCAACCCAGAAGCCTTTCTTACTAGAATTTTCACCAAACCAAGGAACAATTAAACATAATATAATTAAAAATATAAAAATTTGATACTAGAACAAAAACCCAACTTAAAGGGGAAAAAAAACGTAAGAATTAGATTAGAGTTAATGTGGACTCACTGTTAGCAGCGGAGGACTTGAGCAATTGGAGAGGCGAAGCAGTGAAGGCCTTGGAATCGATGTTCTCATTCGGGAACCTAACCTGGCACCTAGTGTTCAGAGAGGGTTTTTTTCTCTGGGAAACAAGGGACCTGCTGATCTTAATGGGTTTGTAGAAGATCGAAACTTGGGAAGGAGAGGCCCAAGAAGAAAATGACGTGAAAGTTGCGTTCTTGGCAATCGGAGATGGATGGAGAGAAGCGATTAAGGCAGTCTCAGCCGCCATTGATGAAGATGAAGATGAAGATGAAGGTGAAAGAGCTGAAAGACACAATGAATGAATAGATCGAAGTGCTCATATATTATAATAATATAAGAATAGCCATTATATATAAAGAGACCTTAGAGAGAGAGAATAGAAAGAAAAATTCAAAGTAAGAATGGGTTAGGAATTAGGAACATGGGTTTGGGTGCGAGAGATTTGACCAAAGCCAATATGAAAGTAATAGTAGTACTGCTAGTAGATGCACGTTTTGATCATTCAAGGAAAAAAAAAAAAAAAAACAAAAGTAGAAGTTTTGATGTTGTCAACAAATTTTGGGAAGACGCGTTTTGCCCCCACGACAGGACAAGCGCCACCGGCCAACTACCACTACGGCGAATACACACGTCACATTTAAACCGCATGCTCGGTTTTTTTTAAATAGTTTTAATTTAAGACGTCGGTTTTTAATTATTACTTTTTATCATTAAATTAATAATTAAAATTTTACCTTTTTGTTTATCTTTTCTGTATGAAAAATTACATTAAAAAAAAAAAAAAAAAACCTCTTAACAAGCTTCCTCTACAACAATATTATGAGGGAGCTGTGAGAATTTGAGAGGCTGTTTGGATTGAGTATTTTCATGACTCAATTCTCAGTTTTCATAACTCAATTCTCAAAAATGGTGGGACCCATAGCAAAATACTCGTTTGCCTGCACCAATACTCTATTTCCATAATTCTGTTTCCAATACTCAATTCTCTACTTTTTGAGTTATGAGTTATGAAAACTGAAAACAACTTTTGGCTGTTTTCAGTTTCCAATTCTCATAACTCAATGACATTTTTGTAATTAAACATACAAGAGGGACCCACTGTCATAACTTTAGCTACCTTTTTCAACTTTTTTTTTCCTCCTTTCTTCTTCAGTGGGTTCGGTCTTCTATCTGAACTTCTTCTTTTTTTTTTTTTTTCTTTTCTTCAGTGGGTTCGGTCTTCTATTTGAACTTCTTTTTTTTTTTTTTTTTCTTTCTTTCTTCTTTCACTGGGTTTGGTCTTCTCCTCTTTTTTTTTTTTTTTTTTTCTTTCCTCCTGGGTTCGGTCTTCTCCATTCCTCTGGTTCCTTTTTTTCTTTTTTTTCCTTTCTTCTTCAATGGGTTCCGTCTTGTATCTGAACTTTTTTTTTCTTTCTTCTTTCACTGGTTCGGTTCGGTCTTCTCCTGGGTTTTTTTTTTTTTTTTTTTTTTTTTTTTTTTTTTTTTTTTCAGTGAGTTCAGGTTTCTGGGTACTGAAAAAAAAAAAAAAAAAAAAAAAAAAGCTGCACCAGTGACAGTTACGGGACCCACAAATAGTGTGAAAAATATTGAGTTATGGAAAATGAGTGATGGTGCCAAACGGGTGTAAAAAATTAAATGATGAGTGATGAGTGATGAGTTATGAGTGATGAGTGATAGTGATGAGTGATGAAAATTGAGTGACGGAAATTGAGTGACCAAAAAAAGTGGGCCAAACAGCCTCTGAAGGAGCCAAACTGGTTTTTACTTTTCATAATAATTAAATTTTCCCTTTATTTGTTTTTATAATTAAATTCCGTATTAGATTTTTAAAGGATTTCTAAGGATTAGATTTAGAGGTATCGTAATAGCAGACGTCATAATTCTGACTTTATCTTAATAATATATATATATTATTTAACGCTTTTTATACCCTTTGAAAATGCCAAATCCAATTTGTATTGTTCTCTTCAACAAAAAATTGTTATAAAAAATTGCAACTTCTTAAGTCTTAACTCATTATTATCTGTATTTTTTTTTTTAGTAAATTGCAAATTACACCCCTAAAGTTTGGAGTAATTGGATTTTACATCCTGAAATTTTAGAATTTCAATTTACCCTCTAAAATTTGGTGATTTTTGAATTTAACACCTTGACGTTTTAAAAATTGAATTTTACCCCCTATATTTTTGAAGTGTTTGGATTTTACTCCTAAAATTTTGAGATGTTTAAATTTTACATTCTAAAGTTTCAAAATTTGGTGTGTAAAATCCAAACAACCCTAAACTTTAGGGTAAAATCCAAGTTCTGAAATATCATAGTATAAAATCCAAACACCCAAAGCTTCAGGGATAAAAATCCAAATTCTGAAATTTCAGTGTATAAAATCCAATCATCCCTAAAGTTTCGGAGTGTAATTTGTAATTTACCCATTTTTTTCTATTAAAAAGAAGTTGTTTTGATGAATTAAGTTATTAATTAATAAAGAAAACGTATCAAGCTCTAATGAAATGGATACATTGGCAATGAGGTCATACTCAAAAGCATAGTTGTCATTATTGTATAATATGTATCGTATCGTATGTAAATAGTTCTATATCATATCGACGTATCTTAAGTACTTATAAATTGTACAATACAGCATACGTATTGTATGAATCGTATCATATCGTATCTTTTTTTTTTGAAACTGTATCATATCATATCTTAAAATTATACGTATTGTACGATACATAAACAAATGTTTTAAAATAAGATTTTTTGTTAAAATTTGTACTTTTATTTGAATCTAACAAGCTGTTAGACTTGTTTTTATACAAAATTATTAGGTTACTTAATTTAGCCTAATAAAATAACATATTCATAAGTTTTTTTTTTCCTCTCTTTCTCTTACAAAATTTGGACTACATAGTACACACTTACACTTCACTTTAATATTTACAAAATTATTTTCTATACTATGAATAAGATATTAATTGATAATATAATAATATTATTTGTCATTATTGTTATAAGTCCAAGAAACTAAAATGCCAAGAAGATTTTTTTTTTAATTATTAAAATAAAAAGAACAAGAAGAGATAATAAATGTTAACGGTGATGAAGAAAATTTTAGTGAAGAAATAAGTTTGCAAAATGATAAACATAATGATAGCATTGACTTAGATGGGTTGATTAGGCAATATGATGAAATAAATTATTATTTTTGGTCATTTGTAATATATTATCACCACTTTTGAATTTAAGCAATTTAAATTGATGTATATAAATACATGCTAGTTTGATTTATTTAATTAGTTTGTTAAATATTATTATTTAAGTGATGAATAAATTAGTCATTAGTTGAATATATTCAAAATTTATAATGAATATACTCTTTATATATGTGTATCTATAATTTTTTATAAATTTTATTAAGCGTTTGCTTATATTACAATACACGATATGATACGAAAAAATCAAAAATCAATTCACGATACGATTCATGTTTGACAACTATGCTCAAGAGCGTAAGTTATAAGGAAAATATATTGTTTAACTTTTGTTAACTTCAACCCATCAAAATAGAAACATTAGAATTAAACAAATTAATAAAACTTCAACCCATCAATTCCATGTTCAGCAAAAAAAAAAAAAAAAAAAACTTTAATTACAACAAAAAACGAAACAAAACAAAACTTGAACCCCTCACGTAAAAAGGTCAAGCATCAAATACAGGCCATGTTCAAAATCTGATCAATCTTCAAATTAATCCAGCTTAATTCATTGTCAAGAGTTTTGTAACTCAATTAATTGATACTTTTTGGTATTTTCAATTAAAACATTTAATGTTTAATATTATATATATATATATATTTCATCCTAACCCACTGGTATATAGTTGATTGCACGAAGCCTTCACTGTCATTGTGAATGTGAGATTGTAATGCCCCGTTGTGTATCGACGACAACCATTACAACAGAAAGAAATGACAAACCTTCATTTTAATCGTAACTTTCACTGTGAGCATCCGAATACTAAAAGGCAACTCAATATGTAGTGTTTATATTTTTTATTTGCTGAATAACTTAAATAATACGCTTCATGGATGGATATATCATAAAACATAAATATTATTTTTCAATTAGTGTTGTTGTTCTTCTTATTATTATTTAAGATGTTAATTCACTTGACACTAAATAAAATAAAATAAAATAAAATAAATTAAAGTGATCAAGTGAGTTTGGCTGTGCTTAATTTGTTTATGTACAAAGTACAACTTTTTTTTTTTTGTTGATAGAAGAAGAAAAAAATTCTTGAGTCTGACTCTTGACACTTTGCAGCGTGTTACAAAGTACAACTTTTTTAAAACCTTACTATTTGATATGATTTTAATTTTTCCTTATCGATGGGATTGTAAGTATATATCACTGATATGCACTAAACATCGATTCTTTGCTTATAAACTTAATTTAATTCATTCTCAAAAAAAAAAAAAAAAAAACTTAATTTAATTATTTGACTTTATATCTTGTAGTAATGTGCTTCAATGATGCCTCAGATAAGAAGACTTTTCAAGATCAATGAAAATATTAAAAAAAAAAAATGCAAGTAACATTTATCGGTAGAATTTAAAGTAAATGACTAGGTCTTAAGTGAGATAAAAAAATTATCAAGCATCAAGAAGAAACTAAGCAGTTAAAAGTAACACTAAAACTGGATGTTGACAAAGCAAATCGATGCAATCACAAACAAATGATATAAACACCAAATGATTGATGACATAATACAAAGGATCAAACAGTTTAAGAATGAAGAACTTTTTTTTTTTTTTTTTCTTTTTTTTTTTGCTGAATTAAAAAAGGGGTCTTCAATGTGGGACTCATCGACCCCACACCACATGACGGCAATAAGTAATACCACGTGTATCACATGAGTTTTGCTGGGGTTATCGTTCGAACTGCTCCTTTCTGAGTGCCGAACGAAAACTCCTACCATCAAGTCATACCCTCACATGGTAAAATGAAGAACTTGATAGAAATTCAAAAGAGTCGGAGTATAATAATGCGAAAAGAACAACAAATTACAAGTAAACTACTTACTTGCATGAATACCTTGTAAAACCATACGAAACGAAAAAGAAAATACAAATAGAGATGACATTTCTGAGAGGAGACTTGTGTGTTTTTCTTGAAGGTAAGTTAACTATTTATACTTTAAGGTCATTCGATTATCAATAGTTACTCTTTTCACAGGGTTGGATTTGGATGCCACTTGATGCTTGCAACCTTCGACAATTACTTCAATGTTACTTTTCTCGCGTCCATAGTCCATGCCCTTGCCGCTTGTTAAATGCTCTCTTTTTATATATTGCACGTTTTCTTCGTGCTTATACTTGCAGTCATATGTGTCATAATCTAAGTAAGTCGCTTGTGTGAGTCAAGATTTTTAATATTAGCTCAATACTTAGTCTCTATTTGGTATGATTAATTTTGCCAACTTATTTTACTATCTATTTTATTTTTGCTATCATTTAGAGCATTCCCATTAAACCTTCTATATGCTAAAAAATGCTTTTTTTTTTTTAGCATTTTTGACCCAAAAGCTTGATCCATCAAGGCTTTTAAATGCTATAATTTTTTAACACTGATGAACAGTGTAATCTCATATTTGAGACCGCATTGTTCACCAATTGTAAAATTTATATTGTTTTTTTATTCAAGTGGAGCCCACTTTCTTTTCTTTCTCATTTCCGTTTTCTCCCTATCTCACCATTCTTTGCTCTCTCACTCTCTCCTTCTGCCTTGCCTCTAAACCCATGGTTGACAGTTAATGACCGTCCAAATCACAAACCCATGGTTGATTTGTGACTGACCCCAAATCAGCTACCGACCATCACCACGGTGGCCTAAGGCGAGCAAACTGTGGCAGCCCACGGCGAGCAACGGCCCCATGGCCACTCACGCGATCTGAACCAACCGATAGCCACACACGTGATCTGAAGCCACCCAATCCATGATGATTTGAAGCCACCCACAGCCACCCACGGCGAGCCATGACTACCACCAGCCCACAACAATCTAAATCCCACGACAACCTGAAGCCTACAAGCCGATCTTGAGAAAGAGGAGAAGCTTTCACTATGAGAAGAAGAGAGAAGAGAGCATGATGGGTCTGCTAGTGGGTTTGCTGGTGGCAGCGATGATGGAGGTTTCTTTTCTTTCTTTCTTTTTTTTCTGTTGTGGTTGGTGGTGGTGAGTGGATGTGGTGGTTGTGGGTGGATGTGGTGGGTTTTGGCTGGGGTTGAGCTCGGGGTGGTGGGTTTTGGCTGGGGTTGAGAACGAGGTGGGTGGGTGGTGGTGGGTTTTGGTTGGGGTTGAGATTGGGGAAGGTGGGTGGTGGGGTTTGTGGTGGCGGCAATGAGGTTTTGTGTGTTTTCTGTTGTGGTTTGTGGTAGTGGTTTTTGGTTCTATCGTGGGGCGTGGGTCGTGGGTCACCGATCCTGGGTTTGTGTGTGTGTGATGGGTTTTGGCTACTAAAATTGTGGTGGGACTTGTGATGGTGGTGCTGTGACTTGTGACGGTGGTGGCTATGGTGGGTTGTGATTGCTACAACGATGGTTATGGCAAGTGGAGCGGTGGTGGAGGAGGAGGGGGTTGGCTGGTTGCAATAGTTTTGGTGTAGTTGTTTTATTATTATTTTAATGAGTAGTTTATATTATAAATGAAATGGTAAAAAATATAGAATATTTGATATTTGGTGTATTGTAAATGAGTTGTTAAAATCTAAATTTTAAGTTTTGAGGTGGTATATGCTAAAATTCTACTCACCTTGATGGGAATGCTCTTATGGGTTTCACTGCACTTTTTGATATTATTCATAGGTTCTATATATTATTTCAACTAACTTTATCTTTATTTACAGTACTTTCAACAAAAAGTTTTCAATTTCAGTAAAATAAGCGGATTCCAAACAGGGCCTTAAATATAATTTTTAGNGGGGGAGGGGGTTTAATGGAGGAAGTATACCCTATTACGGGTGTATGCTTTTTCCCTCTCACAATCTAGTAGGACTCACAGTTGGTGGGTTCCACCAGCTGTGAGATGAGAGAAACATACACCTGTAACATGGTGTATTTTCTTCGGAGTAATGGCCCCCTTAATTATTTTTTATTTAAATATTAGTATATATATATATATATATATGGGTATTAATTTTAGTAATTTTGTTTTATAAAATTATACTTTGCCCCCCCAACAATATCATTGATTATTTTAAGTGTAATACTATAGTCACAAACTTTTCTACAATATTTTTACAAAGTGTTGAGATAGCAAATTCTTATTAATTTGTATCTAGGCTCACTGCTTATATCATTTTTTTTACTTACCAACATCTTTAATTTATAAAACAAGTTTGTATCCTTAATATTTTTCTCTTTTTAAAGGCCAAAAAAAATTTATATATCTAAAACAAAATATAAAGGCCCAAAAATATTAGTGTAACAACAAAAATTACTAATAGTAAAACTAAAAAAAAAAAAATTAGGTCCAATCAACAAATTTTATCCAAAACAAACAACCCGGCATTTTAAAAAAAATTTAGCAAATTTTGTCCTTACTTAGCAGTAAACACACACATCAAAGACAAAAAAAAAAAAAAAAGGGTTTCAGTTATCTCAATTGGTAAAGTCTTTGATAGTTGTATAAGAGATATGAAGTTCAATCTCCTCATACACCAAAAATTGATTGATATTTTGGTCTAATGAGCTGGAGGTTGGAGTTACTACAAGTAACTAGTAGTGAGCTGCCCTCCCTAACTCTAAGTTCTAGCTTCGTCCTTGGTTCCTACATTTTGGAGTCACAGTCAATTTGGTCCTTAAATTTTTGTAGCAATCAATTTGGTCCTTATTATTTTCAATTTGCAATCAATTTGGTCTTTACAATTAACTTACTAACGGAAAATGCTCACATGGCAAACGAATTTTACAATAGGCACACTTGAAGCTTATGTGGCAAACAAATAATTAAAAAAAATTTAATTAATATTTAAAAAATGCTGCATAAGCATTTAAATAATTAAAAAGTCCATGTCAGCAAAAGAATTACCAAGAAAAAACCTTAAAAACACAACAATTAAAAAAAAGAAATTCATCAAACTCATCAAAAAGAAAAGAACTAAGCTGTAGACGAAGGAGATTGAGCTTGAGTTGGCTTGTCCAGGGCAAATCCGGAATCATGGAGAGAGCATGTTCTAGAAATCTCCTCAGATTGAAAGATACACATCCATCAAAATCTAAACTTTATGCAATACTCTCGGGAAACATCCAATACCCACTAAACAAATTGGAATCCTCAAAAACATTAACACTCAAAATAAATATTCTAATGCAATATCCAATACCCACATCAGAACCTGGAGCCGCTAGAAACATTAACACCCAAAACATAAATCAACAATTGAGATCTTTGGGTAGGAGAAGGACGACGACATTTGCATTTGAATTATTTGATGAGGACAATGGGGTTTTTGTTTTTGTTGTATAGCGGTTTGTGTTGGAGAAATTTGAATATTTAATGGATTCAATAGAAGAGAGTATCTGGATATTTGTGCTCTTTCTTATTTGAAGATAAAGTTAATTTTTTTTTTAATTTTTTTTTTCTTTTTGATGATTTCTCTTTTTTAATTGTTGAGTTTTTAAGTTTGTTTTTTTTTTTTGGTTTATTTTTAGCATTGAGTTTTTAATTATTTAAATGCTTATGTGGCATTTTTACGCTGTTAATTAAAAGAGAAATGTTAAGTCCACAGTTTTTTACAATATTTTCACAACAAATCTTATAGAGCAGATTGTTACAGGTTGTTATTAGTGGGTAAAAAAGTAATTTCAGTTATAGGTTCAAATTAGAACCAATAACAAAATAACCACTTATGATTCATTGTAAAAATATTGTAGACATAACATCTCTTTAATTAAAATTTATTATTATTATTTTATTGCTACATAACCATTGAGTGTGCCAATTGTATAGTTTGTTTGCCGCGTAGACATTTTTCGTTAGTAAGTTAATAGTAAAGACCAAATTGACTACAAGTTAAAAATAATAGGGACCAAATTGATTATTACAAAAATGTAGAGACCAAATTAATTACGACCTCAAAATATAAAAATTAAAATAGTGCTTTCGCCAAAAAAAAAAAAGAAAAAAAAAGAGGAAAATTAGTGATATATAATCAAGAGAAATATTAGTGAATTATCAATGAACATATTGTCATTAGTTAGATTTTTTTTCAGAAATAGTTTCATCCTATGACATCTATTTATAATAATAGCTTTTTACAATAGGAAATTACTAATTAATGAATTATCAACTTAAAATGTTTCCATAAAACTTGGAGACGTGTTTGTAATTTTCTGATAAATCGAAGGTCAACATTTTTATAGTCTGTAATTCTGTATTCCCAAATTCCCAATCACTGTTGCCAATTGTACTTAGCAGATCTGAACCGTTAGTAAACAACACGAACTTCACACAATCGTAAGGCCAAGAATAGCTCCTACATTGTAGCGAAAAAAATGAAAACAGCGTGGACATTATTATCTAATAATAATAATATGCTCGTAATAATCTGAACTGTGGAACTGGTCCAAGTACAAACTCCATTCACCGACTCTGGATTTTTCTCAAATGGGCTATCAAATTCTGAGAACACCACCTCTCTCTTCCTCCAAAACCTTAATCTTCTTTAAGCTCGTTTCTCCACCAACCCTTGCTCCCGCCTCTCTCTTCAAAACCCATTTCAGACCCTTTGTTTCAATACCCATTGTTACTGTTCCCAATTCTGCAACTGGGTTTGGTGGTGCATCGTTTCAGTTTCGGCAGAGTAATCGTAGCTTTTGTGGTGGGGTTGTAGCCATGGCTGCTGCACCTGGGTCGTTCCAGAAATCGGAGGAGGAGTGGCAGGCCGTACTCTCGCCTGAGCAGTTTCGGATTCTGAGGCAAAAGGGCACCGAGTAAGTGACACTCAAAATGAGTCTTGTGTTTAAAAAGATTTTTTGCATTGTTTAGTGGTTTAAGAATTGGATTGAGTTTTTGTGAATTATGGTTTTTGTTTGATTGTTCTGTGTTTGTTACAATTTGAAGACTTGTCGCGCTAAAATTTGGGATTTGGGTTAGAAGAGTGTTTAGTATGTTTGTGATAATGTTGGGAGTATTTGAGAAGTGAAGACATCTGGGTTAATATGTTTGAGAAAGTGCAATGGTAGAATTGGGGCTATTGGTGATTTTTTTTTTGTTTGTAGAGTTGAGGGTATTGGTGAATCAAACGAATGGGTCGTTTGTTGTTGTCCTTTAAAGCTTTATGGGTCTCTTTGCGAGGTGGTTATTCCTTTGTTGGATTCAGATGATGCCAATTTGGGTGAAACTTGTGCTTTTTAATAATAATTTTGAAACCACAATTTCGCAAAGTATATATAGCTTTTTAAAATCTGGTACAACTTTTTTCAAATAGTTGAAAAAATAAGCTGTACTAAATGGGTACAGCATGTACTTGCCTCTGGATGCTGCGGTAAGACCCCTAGCAAGTCTGAACCTTGTGCCTTCAAATCCGAGAATGTTAGAGAGAGTAGCTTTAGCCTCTGGCTAATTTTATTTTTTACTGGGTGCATACCTGAGGTTTTAGCCTAGCAGATGCCTTAAAATCCATGATCTCATCCTTCACCTTGTGCTTACTAGGGGAGGAGGTACCGAGCTCATTGGCTTGGGTAGGCATGGTATAATTAAAGACAAGACTTAAGTATTATACACAAGAAGACATATCTGCTAAGGGATTATGGTTTCTCATCCATGTGTAAACACTTTAGCTTTTGCTTCATATATGCCGCTAAGGCCCCAGGCAAAAAGCAAGATTGATGATGAGATGTAAGTTCATTGTGCCGCATCTGAACCTTCTTTCCTAAATAAAGTAGCCTTTTAAGCTTTTGGCCAATTTTAGTAAGTGTATCTCTGAGGTTTAGCTTACTGCTTGTAATAGATGTTAGAAAGATAGAAGAAAGAGTTGAATCAGATTCATTGAGATACTCTAGATGTTTTGAATTGGTTTCTTTTAATGTAATAATTCAATGGAACGCAAATCCAATATATGCATTGGCAATATGCTCCAACTTGGTAACATATTCTGATTACATTGATAAGATGTACCCCATCATACTTTCTGACAAATATTTCAGAAGAAACTTGAGTCTTGTTTGTCAAAGATTTGTATGTAATTCTTGACAATTTGACACTGCCTGGGAGCTATACAGATATCCAGGCACGGGAGAATATGACAAGTTTTTCGGGGAGGGAGTTTATCAGTGTGCAGGATGCGGAACTCCTCTCTATAGGTCCACAACCAAATTCAACTCTGGTTGTGGTTGGCCAGCTTTCTATGAAGGTGTTCCTGGAGCCATAAATCGCAATGTATCTTCCGTTCTCTTGTTTTTTATTTCCCCATTTTTTTCTCACGTTAATCTTTAACTTCTTCTATATATTCAGTTTGATCAATTTATTAACAAGACCTTAATGTAATCAGCCGGACCCAGATGGCATGAGGATTGAAATTACATGTGCAGCTTGTGGAGGGCATCTAGGCCATGTATTTAAAGGTGAAGGCTTCCCAACACCCACAGATGAACGCCACTGTGTCAATAGCATATCACTCAAGTTTGCTCCAGCAAATTCTTATGCTTCCCAGTGAAGTCTATTCTAATGTTATGTTCATTCTGTTGTAAATTATTTTAACAAAATAAAAGACTCATGCTGCCACATTTGAGTTGAATGCTATTGTAACTCCTTAATATGTATCTTACACTTTATTTGTTGTTGTGTTGCTAAGTGCCTTGTATAGAGTGAAGGCTTTACCTGCATATTATAGGATAAGGGATTTTGAAATCAGAGAATGTTGATGTTGTTTGGTGAGCACAAACATACTGATGTTTTGAGTCTTTTGACTTTTGGGTAACTGCCACCATTTGTTTTGTTTTTTGGTATCCGTTTCATCCTTCATTTGTTATTGCATTCTGAGTATTTCGTATTATGTCTTAGATTCGGTAGATTTTTTGGAGTTCCCTCTTCATGATTTCTGAATGTTTGGCCTTAAGTTGGTAGAAGTTGAAACTTTTTTAAGAGATATTTTTGCTGTTTGATGAGTATTGATTATTAGAAGCCAAAAGACTTATTTTAGAACTAAGTATGGATGGTTTTCTAGCAAATTCTCATCTTGTAACTTAATTTCTAAACCAAAATTAAGCAATGCAGATAGTTTTTTTTTAATGTGTGTTTGACGTTATATCTTATATTTTTAATTTCTTCTATATTGTTAGAGCCAAAAATTATATAATTGATTTTTTTTTATTTTTTTATTGTGGTCATCATTTTATTTAATAAAATTTCAAGGCTTTCTTTAACTTTTTCCTTTATTTAATATCCCGTAAATTATCCATCATAACTCATAAGAGTTGCAATCAAGGATCCAAATAGTCTATCTGCAGTCCATTGATTAATACAATATAGGATACTTGGGTTCAAATCTCTCACCCGTTGTAACTATCAAATTATCACCCAAAAATAGAAAAGCATAGAACTGCATAAGGAATAAAGTAGGGGCTGGATATAAAGATCAATTCTCTGGGGTACTTCTTGGTCCATGCAAAAATTTAGCCTTTCGAAAAAATTCTTGTGCATGCAAATTCTATAGGGTCTTTATTGTGAATATCTTTAGCTATAAACTGCTAAACTCCTCTTATTCTTTTACTTATTTATTTAATAAAATCTTATTCAATAGTACATTAAACACACAAATTTAATAATTTAGGAAAATGTTACGTACTTGATACAGGAGACAAAATAAATACATGAATGCTATAGAGAAGCTACTAGATTGATTATTTGCTCCAATGTTATATTATAAAATTTAGAAAATCATGATGGAAACCTTGATGAAAAGTCATCATCTTTGTGCACCTGCGAAGAAGAAAGATAATTTCAATTTATTAGAATAACAGGTTTCAATTTCAAAAAATGACAATATGCTAAATGAAGTTTTTCCTAAAGTAAAAAGAATCCTAAAATATTCCTTATCAATAACTTAATTTGTAAATTAAACACAAAGGCATGTGACTTATAATCACTATATGAATATCCCTTCTTTCCTTAAAACATTTGGAGTGGCTCTATCAGATCATGTGGTGTGGGGTGCTACCAAGTACCAAAGTATATCTACCAAGAAAAAAAAATATTACCTGTGGCTTTAAGTCTTTGATTTTGTATATTAGTTCCAAGAAGTTTTTGTCGAATTGAATGTAGCTCAATTAGAACAAAACTCATGTTCATCCTTTCTCTTGGAAATTCGACCGAACAAGCAACCCCAATTTCAAATATCGAAAGCATGCATTCTTGAATTTTTTCACTTCCATTTTGACCTGCATTGTGAGTAATGTTGTTCATCTGTGCCTTTCCCTCTTCTCTTTCCCACAGAAGGATAGGATCTATAATGTCAACTATTCGTTCTGGCAAAGCTGCTTTAACAAAGTCACGAAGGTTTAAGCTATTTTGGAAAATGCTATCAGTAGGTCTTTTTTTTGTGAACATCTCTAACAATAATATGCCGTAACTATAGACATCACCATATGTTGACACCTTGTTTCCTAGACCATACTCTGCAATCAAAAATTACATGTAACATATATGTTATGTGAGCATGGGTTTCTACCCAAAAAAAGAAAGCAGGAAAAAGATACATGATATGACAGACAAAGTATTAATAAAGGAGATTTTTCAATGGCATGTAATAAGAAAGATAAACGGAAAATTTTGTTAGGTAGCATTCTAATTTCAAGCTACAGTCCACCCTTATTAAAAATTTTCTTTTAGGTTTTAAAATATAGTAAAAGAATAAAGGGAAAAGGAAATACAATTAAATTTAAAAAATGATAATGATATTTACCTGGAGGAGTATAACCAACTGTGCCTCTTACTCCAATGGAGCTTGATTGATTAATAGAACAATCTTGGGTAGCATCAAAGAGCAATTTCGCCAAGCCAAAGTCACCTACATGTCCAATCATTTCATCATCAAGAAGAATATTGCTAGGCTTCAGGTCGCAGTGAATGATTGGTGTTTGGCAATGATGATGAAGATAATCCAATGCATTAGCAATATCAATGGCAATATTCAGTCTTTGAAAAAGATTCAAATTCCTTTGTTCCTCAAGAGTGCCATATGTTCTTGAAGTTGGATGTAGCCATTCATCCAGGTTGCCATTTTCCATGAACTCATATACCAAAGCTTTAAAATCATGACCTTGATGGTCAATACTTGAACATGATGTAAGCACCTTTACAAGATTTCGATGTCTAATGTTTCGTAAAGCCTCACACTCGACCAAGAAACTTTTGGAAGCTCCATGATGCGAAAGGTTGAGCACCTTGACAGCAATCATTTGTCTACCTTGATCAATAATTCCTTTATACACAGATCCAAAGCCACCCACACCAATTAAATTGGTAGATGAGAACCCATCAGTTGCATCTAGGAGACTTTGGTAAGATAGGTTCAAAAGAAAATTTTTGTGTCACTTGAGGTATTTTCTTTTCTTTTCTTTCTTGAAAAACAAAGAAATATAAGTGACAGAATCAAGGTTACTCCAAGAAGCCCAGAAACTATAGAGATTATTAACTTCAAGGAAAGGGTCAAATTGCTCTTCTTGGATTTTTCGTATTTGCATTTAGGAAGTTGAAACTTAGGTATGCCTCCACATAGCTTAACATTTCCCTTAACAAAAGTTTCACTCGTGTTCTTGAAAACTCCTTCTATTGGTATCTCACCCTCAAAATGGTTGTAAGACAGATTCAAAAATTGCAAGTAAACAAAGTGCTCCAAAAATTTTGGAATTTGGCCAGATAAATTATTTTCAGAAAGATCTAGATGTTGTAGACCTCTTAATGATTCCAAAGATGGAGGAATGGTCCCTTGGAAGAGGTTTCTTTCCATGTATAGATATTCCAACTTTATGCAACTTCCAAGACTTGTGGGAATTTTGCCAAACAACATATTTTTGGAAATATCCAATTCTTGTAGATTTATAAAATTTCCTATTTCCATGGGAAGAACACCAGTAAATTGGTTGGCTGACAAAAGTAGAAAAGTTGGTGAGAATGAGAGACCAATGACTTGTGGGGATATCGAACCATTGAGATCATTATTATGAAGATTCAAAGTAAACAAATTTTGACACTTGCTTAGACTTAGAGGGATGTTGCCTTGAAGATTATTGTCATATAAATACAAGTGTGTCAAGACTGTCAAATTTCCGAGAGAGGATGGAATGTTCCCAGAGAATTTGTTTGTATCTAATGCCAAAATTTGTAACTTCTGAAGCTTTCCAATTTCAAAGGGAATATTACCAGAAAATTTGTTGTTCGACATTGCGAGATTCACCAGGTTGATCATATTTCCTATTTCAGTAGGAATCTTTCCAGAAATTTTGTTATTAAATACAATAAATTCAATGGTTGACAAATTGCCAATGCATTTGGGCAACTCTCCTCCAAAGTTATTGTCATTTATAGCAAGAAAAGTCAAATTGGTGGCATTTGTCAAAGAACAGAGAAAGCCCAAGTCATTTGCCCCCCCACTCCCAAGATTGTTAAGGGTAATAGAAAAAAATGAGATCCTATTTAACTTCTCCAACGAAGGAACTTTTCCACTTAGTTTATTTTTGTTCAATGCCAAAAATCCTAGATTTGAGGCATTAGATATTGAAATTGGGATAGATCCTGTAAATTGGTTGTGGGCAAAGTTTAATATTTCTATATTTGGTAGAGTGATGCCAATGTCCAAAGGGAGATGCCCCTGGATTTGGTTGATTGCTATAGCAAAGGTTGTCAATGAAGATAAATTGAACATTGAGGAAGGAATTGTACCACTCAACCTATTATTACCCACACCAAAAAATGTAAGCTTTGTCAACTGGCCAAAAGACTCAGGGATAATCCCACCCAAGTCATTTTCACCAACCGAAAATGATTTTAGAAACGACAAGTTTCCAAAAGAGTGTGGTATACTTCCCATCAGATTATTTCTATAACTAGCAAAAAACCAAAGCTTTGACAAAGTGCCAAGCGTTTCAGGGATTTCTCCAACCAGAAAGTTGTAAGCGACATGAATCGCTTCGAGGTTAGAGCAATTGGATAAATTGCTAGGAATTTTGCCACCAAGTGTGTTGTTTTGCAATTGTAAGAATCGCATTCTATGCAAATGACCAATTTCTGAAGGGATTTCATTATGAAAGCTGTTGTTAAAGAGAGTGAGAATCTTCAAAAAACTTAAATTTCCAACATGTGGTGATATAGAGCCTACCAGTTTCAAAGATTGCAAGTCCAACACAGTGATTCTTTGATGTCGACGACCACAAGTGACACCTCGCCATTGACAAAAGTGGATGCTATCATTCCAAGAGCTCAGAATCCCAAAAGGGTCATGAGTGATCTTAGCTTTGAACTTGAGTAACGCCAACCGGTCTGTCTCGTTATTGCCAGCAATCACAGAGGTGACTAATAAGCCACACCACCATAGGAGAATAAAGACACCCATACACAAGAATGAGGTTTGTGAGGAGGATGGGGGAGCTGAAACTCAACTGGGTTTTGGTTTTTCGAAACAAAGTAGAGGGCTTGATTTTGCTGCTTAGCTATTGCGCTCAAGGAGAAGCAATATTTATGAATTATGAGTAGGTGAAGAATGAAGAAGAACCAACTTTCTGTACGTAGAAACTAGTGTGAATGGTCTTGTGAGTTGTAGACAAAGTAAGTTATATAATTATAGTCAATGGCCTGGCCAGAAAGCCGTGCTATGGTCCCCTTATCCTTATTAATCAATGGAAATCTTCTTTGATTGGAATATGAAAAATATTTAAATAAGTTTTTTTTTTTTTGGAATAATTTGATAAATTCAATGGGATTTGAATATTGAATATCTTATGTTTCCATTGAAAGCACTAAAAAGTATCAGTATCCGTTTGGTAAGAAACTTTTAGTAATGTTGTTTGTATTTTTTAAAAATACGTATGGGTAAAAAAGTGTGTGAAAATACTTGTAATGTTATTTAAATACTGAAAACTGTTGTTAAAATAACAAGAACAAACAGGCCATTTACCATTTAAATTACAAGATTCTTAATATATTTAAATAAGCATTAATATGTAGCATCTTAGGTGTTTGAAAAGGAAGATAACTAGTAGTGGATAATTGAGCAAATTCTAGGTTTCAAATATATTTATTTTCATTTCTCTCTCTCTATCTATATAGATTAATAACCAAGAGGCTATATGAATATCTCTAAAAAAAAAAACAAAAACAAAAGAGGCTATATGAATATTTGATTGTAAAAGACTATATGAAAATGTTTTAACTGTCCCCAATGTATTGTGGTATTTATGTTAATCAATTCAAACTTTGCAGGAAACAAAAGCATAAAAAAAAAATAAATAAAAAAAATAAGGGGGGGGGTGGGGCCGACATGAGCAATTTGCTATATAATATATATACAGTGAATCCACCATTTTCAAATGAAGCTGGAGCATTTTATAGGAGCCATTTATGACCATTTTATTGGTCTCGTCATTTTTTTGGATGATAACGTAGAAGATTAGAAATGGTTTGAGCCAAAGTCACCATTGGTTGGCTTGAACTAGTAGTGTACTGTAAATCAAGAGATCGTAATTTTGGCATGATATACACATCACCGTTAATAACAAGAGAGGACAAGTATATGGTAGTTTTTTTTTTGACAGTTATAATTGAGAGAGGAAATTNGGGGGGGGTGGGGCCGACATGAGCAATTTGCTATATAATATATATACAGTGAATCCACCATTTTCAAATGAAGCTGGAGCATTTTATAGGAGCCATTTATGACCATTTTATTGGTCTCGTCATTTTTTTGGATGATAACGTAGAAGATTAGAAATGGTTTGAGCCAAAGTCACCATTGGTTGGCTTGAACTAGTAGTGTACTGTAAATCAAGAGATCGTAATTTTGGCATGATATACACATCACCGTTAATAACAAGAGAGGACAAGTATATGGTAGTTTTTTTTTGACAGTTATAATTGAGAGAGGAAATTCGAATTCTAAATGTTTCCATTGAAAATATTAGTGATAGGAAAAAAACTCCTAAGTAGACAGACACAAATAAAGGGGGTAGACATTAGTGACGGAGTCACCAGAAGAGACGGCCTAAGCACTCTTCCAATCAAAGAACTAGTGGACGGGTTCATGACTTGGACGGAGAGGCAAGGCGATAGATGAAGTCCTTAAAGTAGACGGGTCCAAGGGAGATGGCTTGATGAAGCCACGTGGCACCTACGTGTGGCATGAGTAGTCTCCAAGAATTCTAGTATGGAAATGTCTTGCATTCTACACCCAACTATGATTAGAGGAATCCCTAGAAGTAAAGGATCCCATAAAGGGTGAGTAATAATGGGAATCTTTTCCAAGAGGAAATAACTTTTCCCACAAGAAACTAAGGTCAGTTCTACACTACTATAAAAATCTCAAATCCCTTACAAATCAAAGTAAACATAATTTTTCCAGCTCTGGCACTTTAGAGTTGTAGAAATTCTCTCTCTTTAACTTAACTTTCAGAGGGTATTTGACCGATACCACATTGGTATTCTCTGTTAGGTCTTCTTTGTTTCTGTTTCATAGGTTCTATCATGATTTTGGCATCATCAATTAGAGAGTGCAAATGATTAAGTTACAAAACTATTGGCAACAAGGAAGACAAAGTAAGCATTCTCTCTCTCTCTCTCTCTCTCTCTCTCTCTCTCTCTCTCTCTAAAAAAAGTCCCATAGTTAAACTACAGGCGGTTCACTATAGGTTAAACAGTTAAACTTGACTTGGGAATTAGGATATACCATAATGTAATTTTAGAATTTGATTAAACTCTTATCATTTCGTTACTAACAAATTACAATCCACAGTACTATGACCATAGGTTTGTTTGCTCTTGTGTTGAATTGCAAGAATCTCTTGAAGAGGCAATGAATAGTGCATCCCACATCATGTTTACCGTGAAACCAATAGATGTGCAGATATTTGGCTAGTGCTTGAGGGTCTGTTTTTATTATTGAATAATAGAAAATTTGGCCAAAATGGCCAAATACCATTGTTGGCCGAAATATTTGGCAATCTACCACTGTTTGATAAATATATATGGATGTATCACTCTTTCGGAACTCGAGTTCTTTAAAAAAATAGCCTTCAAGTTTGCCATGCTATTTTTTATGGAACTCGGGTTCTTAGAACTTGAGTTACATAAAAAATTGGTGGCTATTTTTCATAGAACTCGAGTTCCCAAAATTCAAGTTACACGACAAACTCAAGTTTCAAAAAAGTGGTAAATCCCTAATTATTTCACAAACAGTAGTAAATCGTCAAATATTTTCTCCAAAGATGGTATTTGGCCATTTTAGCCTAAAAAATTTATAATAAAAAATTCCCTTAGTTTACAAGAAATATTGTAGGTTAAATCTTTTCCCTCCCTCCCATTGCAAATGTTTTGACTTCTGATACGTATATCTTATTTGAAGTACCTCATTATTATTATTATTATTATTATTATTATTACTAGTGTGTAGCCCCATACATATGTACGAGTATAATTAAAAATAATTGCAATCATACATTTTTTTTAAAGAAGAGATTCAAATTATACATTATATTAGCTTATACTTTTTTTTAAACCATACATTTCTAAAATATGTAATGGTTTCTCATTATTTTACAAGAGATGGGTGAAGTTACAAGAGATGGGTCTGTTGAGCCATCTGTGTGCGGAAATGTAAAGGGTACAGGTTACAATTTCTGTAAACTGAGATACAAGAAATAAAAGCCATCTGTTTACAACTGGGTAAAGAGAGGGAGGAGTTTTCTGAAGAGAGGTTAAAACTAAAATCTTCCAAAAACTAAAGCCTGCCTCAGACTGAAGAGGAGGCTCACTTATATAGAGGAAGGGAGCGTCTTCAACTGCTGAAAATCCGGAAGGTAAATTGCTTTTACTTGGGTGAATAATCATTTCAGCCGAAAGCAAATAGTAACCTCGTGATTATTTGTCGGGGCACTGTAGAGTGAACAGTAACGGTCACTGTACATGAATAGTGTTTTGTCCCCTTGCTTTTCTGGATTACTGTTCATCTTTACTGTTTGATGAATAGTAATTTGTCCGGGTACTGTAGCTGTGCAAAATCTTGCATAGTAACCGGTTCTGAAAACTGTTGCAGTTATTTAATCAGTATCATAGCCGTACCAAGAAGGAGGGCTATCATGGTTATCATGTTCATGGAATGTGGCGAATTTATCACAAACTCCACACCAATTCAAATCTTCATGTTCAGGAGGTTTAGTGATGAAATCGCTGGGATTATTATTGGGAATAGTCCAGCGGAGGCCCAAGGCTGCTGTGCAATAGTCTTTGGTGGTGAAGACAAAAACTCTTCCTGTACTTCCAACAAAATGGTAGTTCTTCCATAATTCTTCTGCAACCATGGGGATGACATTACTGAAAAAGGTCCTCCAGCAATCGGCAAGACTATGGGGATTGCTGAAATCAAGATAAGTATTTCCTTCCCACCAAGGACCCTGGTGGGTAAACCCGTTGATCAGTACCAGATGTTTGGATGGTGTAATATCCATCCAGTTGCTACTATCCCATTGTGGGAGGGTGCTCCAGCATCTGATTGAAGCAAAGGGAGTTCTCCCCTTGGTGATGACGTTTTGGATGATTTGTGGCAATTGAGTGATCTGGCCATGATGAGTTAGTTTGATTAATCTGATAAAACCATACTCAAACATTTGTGAGAGCCAGCTAGAATTTCTGTCCACTTCATCTTCGTCATATCCATCTTCATAATTGATTATGAGGCCGGGAAAAGGGTGTCCTTTTGAATAAACCCTTTGACTGCTCCCAAAGTATTCTTCCCAGGCAGACTGGGCGAATGCCCTGTCAATGGAGGCTTCTCGATCATCATCTGATTCGCCAATCATCGGAAAGCGGGTAGTAACCAGCATTCTGAAGTGTGCACACCATTGGTCAAATGATATATACATATTTGGGGAACAGAGGATGTGATTTTGTATTTCTGGGAGTAAGTTGGCAACAACACTTCTTAGGCTAGTTTGAGCCTTAAGGCTAAACTTTGCATAATCAGTACCCATAATAGTCTTTCTATCCATTGAATGGATATCCTCTTTGCCAAAGAGTTGACTAGCAAAGATCTCGTTTCCCATTTCAAGATTGGCTAGATGAATTTCTAGGGCTTGAAGAGTTGTTTGGAAACGGTTGTATTTGCCCAGGCTCCATGCATACTGGAAATTATCAAGGATGCATTTGGTGGAAAGTGGGAGGGCTTGGAATGCCCCTTTTTTCCATTGTAGGCCTTCTGAAACAACTTCCTGTAAAGTAACACTAATGTCACCACTGGAGTATGTCACCTCTGCTGGGACATAATCCTGAAGGGATGTTGATCCTCTGCGGTTTCCCTTAGAGGATGCACCTTCATGCTTTACAAAAGGAGAATTTCCTACTGCAGGATTCCTTTTGTCTTGAGGATAGCCCGACGCCGGTGCTTTCCCCTTGTTCTTCTTCTCTGCTGAAGAAGTCAACTTACGCCACATTGTGGTGGGATAAGATTTTCGCTTATTTTCCTGCAAAGTTTTGCATGAACAGGTTATATCAAAAGTATTGTTTTCGTAAAAATCATGCAATTTTAATGAGCAAATTCTTTTATGCAACATATGGGATGTTCCTTGGAATGGATTAGAAGAGACATCATCTATGATTGAAGAGTCAAGGTTCTGAACTTGTGTTTTTGAGTAGGAAAGGTTGAGGGTCTTTGAAACTGAAACATTTTGGAGAATGGTGATCTCACTCTGTTCAGGGCTTCTGAGAAACTCAAACTTAACTGGTTGACTAAAAGGATGAGTGGTGATACCTTCATTATTTGTGGTGAAGGGATACAACAGACACATAAAGGGATTTCCTAATATTACTTTATCAGTCATGTTTTTAACTAGGACAAATGAGGTTTTGAAGCGTGTGTTGTCCTTACACACATGGGCTTTTAGTATTTTGAATTCAATATGCATTTTACCTCCACTTGCAGAAGTTAACCTTTCTTTGGTTTTCTGGAAGTATTTAGAGGGAATGATTTCTTCCTGAATGCAGTTGAGATCAGCACCTGAATCAATCAAGGCAATGGTGTCGAATTCAAAATCTTTGCTTATGACAATCCTAACTTTGGAGTGTCATTTCTGGAAGTTGATCCGACTGATGGTTACCAAGAATTTGTCATTAGGTGGGACAGGGTCTTGATTTTGAACCATTTCTGCAGTCGGGTTAACTGTTTCGTCAACTTCATCATCGGAACGGTTTTGATATGAGGTTCCTTCCTCATTATCATGATGAGAAGTGATTTCTAGATTTTTCAATCTTTGGTCGAGGAAATTGTGATCAACTCTAAGGATGGTTAATTCTTGTTTAAGGGTCCTAACCTCANTGGTTTTGGTAAATCTTTTGTAGATTTGTTCTAAATCAACTTTGGGTTCTTGAAGCTTAGTTTCAGGCTTACTATTTTCCTTAACTAAGGTTCTTTTAAACTCAGTAAACTTCTGGGCTTTGATGACTGGGTCCTCGATCTGCTCTATGAGATCTATGAGGAGCTCTTCTTGCTTGGAAAGGACATTGAGGGTTTTGTTCCTACAACAACTATCCATGCAAGGAATGGGTTCATCTGGGCCACTAGAGGTGCTAGAAGAAGCTCTAGAGGAATCAGAGGATGACTGGTAGATCTGTCGGATCTCACTACTAGAAATCTCACTATCTGAGTGGTTGAGTTCTAGGAGCTTAAAGATTTCTTCTTTTCCGGCCTGGTCACTAATGAGGGTATTGATAAGGGATTTGGCCTTAGCTTTACACTCTTTTCTGAAATGACCTTTCTTTCCACAGTTGTAGCATTTTCCTGATGCTTTGGGTATGAATTTTCCTGTGGATTTGGATTTTCCTTTCTTATAGAAGTCATCCTTGCTGTATTTCTGCCTTCTATAATACTTGGATTTGGTCCTGTTCTTATAAGAATGATCAGAGGTTTCCTTGCCTCTGTACTTGGATTTTCTCTTTGGAAGGATGGAAGGTAAGCCGTATTGTGTACAAAAGTTTCCTACTTCATACTTGGCTTTGCCTTTGCTGGCCTTGCTTTGAATTTTGAGATCTCTGCACATCTTCATTCCTTCACTTCGGATGGTGCTAGAGATGTCTCCATAGGTTAGGTTATCATAATCTATGACACCTAAGGGGTTACACAGGGTTTCTTTAACCTTTTCTCCAAAAAGGGTAGGTAAACCATTGATGAACTTTCCTTCCAAAATGGAGAGTTGCAATCACTTCTGTGCATGACTCTGGTAGTAAAAACATCTTCGTACCACCTAAAGTCTCCAAGAGTTTTACATCTAAGGTTACTCAATTGGTCGTAAATCCTAGATGTGATGTTGCTGGGTTTTCCTACGAAGTGTTTCATGATCGTATAAACCAAGGTATTAACTCCGTCAGGGATACCACTATTTCTATCTGTGTCAAAGATGGGGAGTCCTTCCTCATCTTTCTGGACAGCATGCCTAATGTCTTCCCTAGATTCTTCTGTAAGGCAATTGTTCCACCATTGGAGGAGTTTACCTGTAAATCCTAAGGAAATGAGTCCTATGACCTCAGTATGGGAATGTCCTTCACTGATGTAGTTATTGGCTACCATGGTCATATGCTGGAGTCTGTTCAGTATTTCCTGTTCAGATAGACCATCTATGTTCCATTCATAGAGTTTACCTGAAGAGACTGAAAACTGGGTATTCAAATTCCTTTCCTCGAACTGGAGGTCAGGGGAGTAGGCCTGGGATACCAATTTCTGGTTAGGCTAGTAGGGGTTACCTTTGGATGGGTAAGCTTGTTAACCTTAATGCTTCGAAACTGGTTTTCTAGGTGTTCTATCTCCTTGTTACTGTCTGAGGAGGAGGTGCTAGAACTGCTAGATGCTGTGTGGACATCTAAAACAACTAATCTGTTGGATTGAAGATGGGGATCAACACTGGTTGAAGTACTAACTGGTGGAGGGGTGACTGGTTCCTGCTTCACTAGATCTTCAAGCTTTTGGTTGACAATCTCTAAGGCTGTTTTGTCCTTAGATCTAAGGCTAGGTTGCTTAGTTGTAGGGAGTTTGACTAAAGGTTTTTCTAAGGCTTTAACAGGTTTGCTAGGGTTCCCTGGTTGGGGAATAACCTTGCTGTCGACCTTGTCTTCTAGTCTATCAAGCTGTTTTCCTATTACACCTAGACACTGGTTGGTGTAGTTGTTTTGTTCTATGACCTTCTTCACTACCGTTTCTTCTGAGGTGGTAGGGTTTTGAAGGGAGAGGCAACTAGATCTGTTCCACGGTGGTTGAAAATTATGGCTTCCTGTGGTGGATGGTGAGATCTAACAACTTCTGGCGGTTAGGGGTTTTTGTCCAATTGGTTTTGGTGAGAACACAAGTCTTCTTGTGCCATTCAAAGTGTTTCCCAAAATATTCAAAGAAAGGGACATTACTGGATATTTCTTTCATGAAGGTCTGCCAATTTGCGAGAACTTCTTTCTTTTGCTCAAGGGTATGGTTGGCTCTATAGGCTTCTCTTTTGAGTCTGTTTTTCTCTGACTCAAACTCATCGCCTAGGGCATCCATATCAGGAGTGAACTCTTTCCTGATAGTCATGAGCTGATAATCGATTCCAGGTTCTGGCTGGAAAGGATCTTGGGTTCTTGTTGGTAGGGATTTACCATATCACTACCTGTTGGTGATGGGTCTTTCTTCTTTTCTTCCTCATCAACAACTGATTCTTGTCTGGCTGTGTAACAGGGTGTGCTAACCTGGGATTTGGTCTGAACACCTTGGAGCTCTAGATCTAAGTCTCTTCTAGACTTAGGGAAAGGTGCTATAGGTCTGGATGTACTGGCTTGCGATGCAGGTCTATTCTTAAGAGAAATAGGGTACTGCGGGAGGCTTTGGTGTAGATCTGCCATAGATCTAAACCTGGGATCATCATAACATGATGGGGTGTAGGATGGTGAACCTACTGGTGGTCTTAACCTAAAATGGTCAAAGCTGATTCTAACCGAGCCATCGGCTAGTTGCTGGACAATATCTAGATCAGGGTTCCTATCTGGGTTCCGGATCTGATGATGGAAATTCTCATTATCGATCATCCAATCATCAGGGAAAGTAACCTGAGACCATTTCAGGGTTTTGGGCACCCTAATGTTTGCATTGACATCTGTGGTCTGGATCAGGGTAGTGGCTGATGAGGGTATTGGTAAGGGACTTGTCCTTAGCTTTACATTCTTTTCGGGGATGACCTTTCTTACCACAGGTAAAGCATTTTCCAGATGCTTTTGGTATGAACTTTCCTATGGATTTGGATTTACCTTTCTCATAGAAGTCATCTTCACTGTACTTTTGAATTTCGTCACTAAAGCTATATTTTTAGCGATGAAAAATATTTCCTCACTAATTTTCGTCGCTAAAAATACATTTTGTTGTAGTGTTACTTCGTCCTCGGGCGTCTCTCCCTTCCTAACATGGGACTTGGGCTTGGTATAAAGTGGGCCGGGGTTGCCAGATTCTTTAGGCTCCAAAACATCTAATTAAAAAATATTAAGTGATGCAATATTATTTAAAGTTACACTATATGTAACTTGAACTCAACTCCATATATCTATACTACTAATAACAAGATTCCCCTGTTTCATCTTCAATTTTTGGTATACTAAAATATTCTCATACAAATTCTGAAATAACATAGCCTTTAGTTTAATTTTTTTCACTACAAAAAATCAAAAAAGGTTAAAAGAGTCATTTAACATTCTTCAAAAAACCTATCAAGAGATAAGTTCCACGTTCCAATTTAATTCCACTGTCCGTAATATTGGCATATTAATCGCAACTCCTAATTTTAAAATGAAGATAAGAGCACCTCATTTTAGGAAGCACGTTTCCATTCAATTTTTAACTGTTATATCTACCCCAAAAAAAAAATTCGCATAAACCACCTAAATTTTAAAAACACTAACCTTTTAGAGATAAACTCCATGTTTAAAACAATATCACCACAATTGGATATGATTAAAGAAATTTACAAAAGTTGGATAATTCCCTTCAAAGAGTTCCACATATACTTCTAAAAACAACAACATTTTTGTCTTTCTTTATTTAAAAATTTCATGGTTAGGAAAAAGATCATATATTTAGAATTTAGGATGTAAATGACTCATTAAGCCATCTAAATAAAATAAGGGTAGTTAGACTATTAGCTTTTTTAAGTTGTAAGTCAAACAATGTTCATGTAGACTTTGGTTTAACACATGAAAATTACCTTTTTTTTTTAATAATTAATAATAACAGTAGGTAACGGGCGATTTCAATCCTAAATATCTTAAAAACATTATGAGGTGTTAACTAATTGAATTACAAGATTCTTTACAAAATTTAATTGCATGGATAACCGAATTTGTTGAATATTCATAAAAATTAACAAGTGCTCGTGAAGTTGTTAAACTAAATATATGACGCCTCCTCAACTCTTTTTGTTTTTTCCTTTGTTGAACCCCTTCCATGTGTTTGAACTTTTGTATGTTTGATGCACTTTTTAACTACCAAAGAATAAAATTGGGAGATATGAATCATATATTATATTAATATATAGATATACCAACAAGCTTAATACCAAGATAGATTTTAAATTCAATTATATATTATACATATTAATTACTCAATTATTTTTGTTAGTATTTAATGTAAAATTTTACTACTTAACCAATCACATTACTTATACATTAATATCACAACAACAGTGGGTCAATAAGCTAGTCGCAATCTGATTTTTTTTTTTTTTTTTTTTTCCTTGAATCTTCAGAAATCTTTACACTTTTGTAAAGGTCAATAAGCTAGTCGCAATCTGATTTTTTTTTTTTTTTTTTTTTCCTTGAATCTTCAGAAATCTTTACACTTTTGTAAGGAATCCAAAAGTCTTATCTCGTCGGTCCTAATTTAATTTTATGAATGACACTTGTCAATACTAAAGAAGACAAACCTCTTATCAAAAAAGCAAACTCGTGATGCACGTGAGGATCAAATTACGGTTATAATATGTTTCTTGTCAAAATGTAGGCCTCAACATTTTATGAGCGACCAATCAAGTTGTGAAAAGTGGCTTCTCTTCTCTTCTATTTAAATAAAGAATAAAAAAAGGTTGTGAAAAGTGGAAATGTTCAATCGTGTTTAGTCCTTTAATAACAAAGCTTTAACTCGTGGCATTCGGTTTTTTTGATAAACTGAACTTGTTGCATTATGGAAGTATGGGAAAAAATTGGCCCTTATTCTTTTTAAAAAAAAATTTAGCATTTGTCTTCTTTTTCAAACTAATTAGAAAAATGTCCCTCTTTTAAAAATCAATTTTCTCAAAATCAAGTTAGGCTCAATAGAAGCATTTTTAAGGAGTTTATAGTGACGTTTTAAGGACCCATAGTGGCGTTCTGTAACTTGGCTATAGGTAAAAAAAAAAAATAAAAAAATAAATTTACATATAACTCGACTTCATGGAAATCAAGTTACAAAGCGTCACTATAGGTCCTTAAAACGTCACTATAAACTTTTTAAAAACGCCGCTATAAGGTTTTAGAATTTTTTTTTTTATATAATTCAATTTTAAGAAAATCGAGTTTAAAAAAATAGATATTTCTCTAATTAGTTTGAAAAAAGAGACAAAATGCTAAATTTTTTTTTAAAAAGACATTTGCCTATTTTCTCCTAGAAGTATGACTTAATTATGAAACATCATCAATGACGACTGAGAAATTTTCCGATTTGTCAAAACTTAAAGTTGCTTTTGTGCGAGCTGTCAGGTTTGGTATCCTTGCATGAAATAACTTTATCATAAATCACTTTTTACTAATTAACTGGGAATTAATTATTATAACCTAATAGTGGGGTATTTCATCCTCAAAATAATTTTTTGCTCTAGAGTGGACGCCACCATATATGGTTACGGTAATGGACCTACAATTCCTACCATTTTTACAAAAATAAATAAATAAAGAAGTGGCAGTATTGCTGGCAACAAACCAAGGGAAAACCATTTTGTGACCACTTGCTACTTTACGACCAATTGCACGCTTCTAATATTAATTGGAACTCTCTACGCAAACTGCTTTTTTGGCTCCCATAATACAACACTGACTTAATTAAAGTTGTGGCAAAAAACCTAAATCTGTAATTCTCGATTGATCTCAAGTAGTGTTAAGAGTGTGTCGAGAAAATAGAATCTCTTCTATCTTTGAGCTAAATATGGGTCTTCATCTTGGACATTGTTGGGAAATTTAAATCCTAGTTAATAGAATTAACAAGTTTTAAACATAAGTTGTTAATTAGATTTATTATGAATAAAACTTGTTAAAACAAACAAACATCAATATCATGTCAAAATTATGTGTAGCGGAAAAATAAATAAGACAATATATGATGACCTAAGAATACCAATAAAATAAACTAGTTTCACAGTAAAAAACTTGAGAGGAAACCTTCCCAAAAAGTAATCCACTATAGTAAAGAGAAGTTTCAGATCCAATACAAAACCTTTGTTCCTAAACTCTACAATTCCCGTAGATAAACTCATAACAAAAACCTTCTACCACTTCAAAACTTCTGAACTCTTCAATATATGAACGCCACCTTTTTTATGCATGGATCCCAGTACGTGACTTACTCATTTGCACAAATCCCAGTATGTGACTTACACACAAACTTGAAGAAGATGTTAGCTGCAAAGTTATTCACTTCATCAACAATGAAAATCAAGAAGCAGTTGGTTACAAAACCCTAAGGTGTAAAGACGCAGTAGCTTCTTTCAGAGAGAATAAAGTATCGATCACCTTTTGCATATATTCTTCTTGTATTCTTTTATGTGACAACCTCTAAAATAAGTCTTAAATAAGTCCACTTCAAAACCTCTAAACTCTTCAATATATGAACACCACCCTTTTTATGCACAGATCTTAGTACGTGACTCAGTCCTTTGTACGAATCTCAGTGCGTGACTAACACACCAACTTGAAAAAGATTTTGGCTACAAAGTTTTTCACTTCACCAACAATGAAGATCAAGAAGCACTTGGTTACAAAACCTTAAGGCGCAAAGACACAGTAGCATCTTTCAGAGAGAATATGGTATCGATCACCTTTTGCATATGTTCTTCTTGTATTCTCTTATGTGACAACTTCTAAAATAAGCCTTATATAAGTCTAGGGTTGTGAGAAAAGAATCCCTATTGAGAAGCTATCGAGGAGCTGTCGAGGGGATAGGAGTCTTCTCAATCGATCCACCAGCTGCCGAGAAGTTATCGAGATTGCCATAAGAAAAAGTTGAAAATCTCGATAGATAGCCTAACTGTCGAGAGGTGTTGAGAAGTTATCGAGCTATCTGTCCGCAAGTGTCGAGATACCTGTCCAACTTTATTGAACAGCTTTCCTTCACTTGTTTCTTGGTCCAATCTTCATGGCTTTAATACTAGACTTGAACAACATGTTTCTTGAAGTATTAAACACATCATAGATCTACCAAATTACAAGTAAAGTGCGTTTTGTCAAAAGATTAGTCAACTACATAAAATATTGACATATGTTCCTAACATGTGAAACACATATATCCTAACAATCTCCCCATTTGACAATCCGTGACAAAACCACAACAAACAAATAAACATATGAGAGAAGTCATAAATCACTCAACTCATACTCACTTGTTGAATACAATAAAATCTATCCTAACACAAACTCTTGAAAAATTTTGCAAGAAAAGAGTTTATGGCAAGTAGACTTTGACAACTTGTATTTCTGAAACACTTTAAACAAAACTCATCAAGACATCTTTATGTGAAACAAAAATAATAGATTGCACACAAATAATAAGAAATATGTGTATAAAGATAGAAAAGAAACAACACATGTAAGGGTAGATGAAGAAGACATACATCATCAATATATTAAAGGTAAACACAATGTATGTAAATATGGTCACAAAATCAGTGTACAAGAAGAAAGAGGTAAACACTCACCCTAACAAGATGAAACACAACTCCCCCTTACAAGGGTATGTATTTCTCCCCCTAACATGTAGAATCTTAAAAAGAAACCACAAGTCTCCAGAATTTCTCCCCTTTTTTGTCATGATTGAGAAAGGGTACAAAAAGTTAGAAAGCTTCACCCGAAAAATATAAAAATGATCAAGGATGATCAAGGGGGTACAAGAAATCCATATAAATGCATGAATGTAATGAAACAAGATGCTATGGATGACAAGATAATAGAAATAAGCAAAACATGTGAAAAACAAATCTCTCAACAAGAGAAAATGTCATGCTCATAGATTCAAAACACACACACACACACAAAACAAGTCTAACCAATTTTATATTTCAAAAATAAGTTAAGACAGCTTAGTGAGCATACATTAACACATGTAAACCTTGTGATGGTCAAATCATATTGTACCTGCACATTTATCAAAAGTAGCAAAAAATATTGCGTGTTGTGTGTGAAAATCATCGCATAATTGTATAAGTGTATACATGTTATGACGATCTATGATATGAGAAAATCACTTTAACTCACACACAATCATAACTATTTGATGGGGACTATCACCTTCGAGGTACATCCTATAACTCTCACATCTCCTAGAATACATGCTTGCAATCATATTTAAGGCATTTTTTTTATCTTTTTCCTTTTTATTTTTCTTTGTATATTTTTCTTTTTAATAAATATATCACGCATGGGCATATAAGAGAGAGAAAAGAAATACCCAATGATATTTGACATATCAGTTTTGCTATGTCGAAGCACACAAATGTCATTAACATTGCACTTTTGCTATGCCGAAGCATACAGATGTCATTCATGATTAGCAGGCAACAGTAGTAAGATGGTTATTTATATCTTTCTCTTAAGATTTTCTAGTCCTTCCTGTCAAAAAGAGTGATAAACGAGTGTTAAGTACAAGAGATCACTTAATCTTACTCATCACAAATACGAGCCACAAAGCTCACTTACTTAGTTGTGCATAGAGATGATTATCTAAGCTACAAAAGATACAAAGTTTAGAAAACTTTGTTTCAATAACCATCCAAGGTACACAAGTACCAATGTACACAAAAACACACTGTTTTTGTATTTTTTTTATTTTTATTTTGAAAACAAAATAAAATAAAAACTAAACAACCAAACAAAAACAGACAAGCAACATGACAGCAGAAAGAAAGGTGCATATACATGAAGGCATGATAGAATGGTGCAGATGCATGAAAGCATGATTTCAAAAGTAGATAAGAAATCAAGTAAAAAAAGTCCTAATTTAGATAGAAAGAATTAAAGCAGATGACAAACAGAAAAGACAATTAAGTCTTAGGCTCCTTTCTCACCCACACAGTACGAATTTTTTGGCGTGAAGATGAAAAGGCACATGTCCTAGTATGTCTACTAAAGGACATAGAAAAATTATAATTCTCCTGAAATTGAGTTAAAAAGTTCAAAACTTTTAATAACTCTCCAAACAAAGGTGTAGGTCCTTAAAAAGAAACCTATCATTGTTTGGATAATTGCTTCCGAGGATACAACTTAAAGTAATTAGAACGGATGTGTCTAGGAACACCACATTGGTGACAAATATGAGGTCTAATAAAGGATTTAGAATTAGACAAATCAGCTTTGAATTTCATACCTTTATCACCTTTCTCAGATTGGAACACAAAGACAGTCCTTGATCTAGAAGCTGTGGAAGAGGGGGGGCTGAAGGAAACAGCATATCCTAAGCCAATCTTATCAGAACTAGGCTTATGAGTACTTAATACTTCATCAAGCTTTGCACTAGACATCCTCTCTATATGAGTTCTAGCTTAACTAAGCTCAATCTCAAGATTCTTGACATTCTCTTCTAATGAGGTGTTCTCCACAATAAGAGTCTCAACTAACTTTATAGTCTAATCTAGTTGGACTAATAGATCAGTTTTTTCAGTTTTTACCTCATTAAGCTCTTTTCTACAAAGATGATAAGTCTTTTCAAATGTTATGAATTCAGTACATAACTTATCATAGGCTTCCTGAAAGGTCAACTTCTTGAGTACTTCATCATCAGAAGAATCCTCACTATCACTAGCACTCTCCACAATCACCTTATCGGCTGAGGCAGCAAAGGTCATAATGTGACTACATTCATCCACATACTCATTAGAAAAGTCATTCTCGGTATCACTCCAAGTAGCAACCAACTCTTTATCTTTTGATTTCTTGGTCTTTTTCTTCATGAGGTAGTTTAGACACTCTATCCTCATATAACAGCATTGGACGAGGGGTTTCTCATTCTTGCCCTTCCTAGAGGATTTAGGTTTCCTAGGCCTTATCCTTTTTCCTAAACTGAAGAAACTTGATAATCTCATCAGTTATGAAGGTTAGATCCTCATCCTCATCTTTATCTTCATCTTCATCTTCACTTTCATCTTCATCTTCATCTTCAGAGTCCTCAATCTCTTTCTCTATACCCTTAAGAGTTAAGTTTTTACTCTTTTCACATTTTCCCATTAAGCCTAATCTCATCTCATAGATTTGAAGGTTTCCTACAAGCTCAGTCAAAAGAATTTGATCAATGTCCTTGACTTCTTCAATGGCAGTGATCTTGACATGGAATTTTTCAGGTAAGGACCTAAGGATTTGTCTAACAATTTTGGATTTTGCTATAGATTCTCCAAGGTTTAAAGCAGAATTCACAAAATTTTTGAGTTTATATAGAACTCATCAAAAGTCTCATCCTCCTCTATCCTTATTTCTTCAAAACTACTAGTGAGGCTTTGAAACTTCACAGTATTTACTACCTTGGTACCTTTATAGGTGGTCTCAAGAATGGTCCATGCTTCCTTGGCAACTTCTGTAGATGATATTTTCTTGAATTCCTCATTGGTCAATCCACAAAACAAAGCATTCAAGGCCCTACTGTTGAAATTTGCCGCTTTGATTGTTTCTTCATCCCATTCCGCTGGCGCTTCATTAGGCTTAATCCAGCCAACTTCAACAACTTGCCATACCTATTCACCTAGAGCCTACAAAAAGACTTTCATATGAACTTTCTAGTACGTATAATTAGTTCTATCAAATAAAGGGGGAATAAAAAATGATTGTCCATGATCCATGACAACGGGGGTCAAGGATCACACTTAAGAAATTAATCCAATCAAAGTGAACCCGCTTTGATACCACTTGTTGAGAAATTTAGACCCCGATTGATAAAATTAACAAGTTTTAAACCCAAGTTGTTAATTAGATTTATTATGAATAAAACTTGTTAAAACAAACAAACATCAATATCATATCAAAATCATGTATAACGGAAAAATAAATAAGACTAGATATGATTACCCATGAAAATCAATGAAACAAACTAATTTCACAGTAAAAAACCTAGAGGGAAACCTTCCCAAAAAGCAATTCACTATAGTAAAGGGAAGTTTCAGATTTAGTACAAAACTTTTGTCCCTAGACTCTACAATCTCGGTAGATGAACTCACAGCAGAAACCTTCTACCGCTTTAGAACCTCTGAACTTTTCAATATATGAACACCAGACTTTTTATACATGGATCCTAGTACATAACTCACTCGTTTGCATGAATCTCAATACGTGACTAACACATCAACTTGAAGAAGATGTTGGCTGCAAAGTTCTTCACTTCATCAACAATAAAGATCAAAAAGTACTTGGTTACAAAACCCTAAGGCGCAAAGACGCAGTAGCTTCTTTCAAAGAGAATAGGGTATCGATCACCTTTTGCATATGTTCTACTTGTATTTTCTTATGTGACGACCTCTAAAATAAGCCTTATATAGGTCTAGGGTTGTGAGAAAAGAAACCCTACACAAATACAAAAGCTTGGGCCGAAAATCATATCTGGAAATCTGAATTCCCGTAACCTCGATCGATCGAGAGGTGTCAAATAGGTATCGAGTTTTAAACTTCGACAGATACAACTATCGAGAAGCTATCGAGAAGTTGTCGAGGGGACAGGAGCTTTCTTGATCGATCCACCAATTGTTGAGAAGCTATCGATATTGCGATAAGAAGAAGTTTAAAATCTCGATAGATAGCCTAGTTGTCGAGAGGTGTCGAGAAGCTATCGAACTATCTATCCGCAGGTGTCGAGATATCTGTCTAACTTTATTAAACCACTTTTCTTCACTTGTTTCTTGGTCCAATCTTCATGGCTTTAATACTAGACTTGAACAACATGTTTCTTGAAGTATTAAAAACATCCTAGATCTACCCAATTACAAATAAAGTGCGTTTTGTCAAAGGATTAGCCAACTATACAAAATATTGACATATGTTTCTAACATGTGAAACACATATGTCCTAACAGACATGAAAATAAGCCTTATGACTCATCAAGGCTCGTACTTTGCCATTGTTTAACCTATGTGTTAGAATATATGAAAAATATAAAAGAGAGAGTATAAAGAGAAGAGAAAGAGCACAAGAATTATGTGGTTCAACTTTATAGCCTACGTTCACACAAAAAAGCCATCGATAGCTACATCTTCACTATATTCTCAATCGTGTGTTTCAATGAACCCTAAGCAAGGAATATTTTTTCTCATGGGATGAAACTTTATTTTTTAATTAAATATCTAAATGACAAAATCTTAAAAGAGGAACATAAAGAATTGTACCTAAGGTATTATGCCTTAATTTTGTCCATAAGGATTGTGAGTTAAGATATATATATATATATATATATATTTTATGGGAAAATATGCATTTCATTCATCAGAAACAGAATTACAATAGCGAGTGGAGCTACAAGAGCAGTTACAAGCCACAATCCTCAAGAATAAGATGCTTAACAAAGCCTGGAATGACACCTTTCCAAACCTGAGAGACACCTGACATCCTAGCTACTTTTGCAAGATCATGGGCAATTCTGTTGCTATCCTGTTTCAAACGCTAGAATAAACACCAGGAAAATGAGGAAGAAAGGTCCCTTATGTTCTGAATGATATGCCTAAACTCACCACCCATATTACCTTCATTAATTGCTTATATAATGGAGAGGGCATCAAATTCAAGAATAACATTAGAAAGACCCATCTCTAATGATAACGGCACACCTTCTTGTAAAGCCAAATCTTCTGTAATCTCAGCTATGAAAAGCGATGAAAGGACCTTACTAGAAGCTGCAATAGAAGAGCCCTGGCTGTCTCGGATTATCACACCAATGCTAGATGGTTTGCCATCATCCGAGGCTACGCCATCAACATTTATTTTGATGAAACTGGTAGGGGGGCTCTCCATTTGGTCAAGGAAGGAACCAGGGACAAGTTATTATATGAGCAAGCTTACTTATTGTAAGGTTGAATTTATTCAATCATTTTGTTGGCTTTATTTCATGCCAAATTTTCTTGTAATTCAGCATTTAGAAACCCTGTATTTAGGTGGGAATCATGTAAGGGTAGTGTGTGAGAAAATGTGAAGAAAAGCTTAAGAGTGTGCAATCAAGAAGAGCCTTGCAATTAAATCTCATGACTGGCTCGCGACTGGCAAGTCGCCAGAATAGCACATGTGTGAAGCATGCAGGGGGAGCTAAAGAGTCATGCCAGCTGTTGCATTACAGGATAAAACTTCTAGTCTGGCTAGGCCGTTAGTTCGCGACTCAAAATCGCGACATGTTTTAGTCGCGAGCTCGAGTCACCAGAATGTCCTGTTTGGTTATAACTGACTCTTCGTATTCCTTATACACCCTACTATAAATACCCTTATACCTACAAAATAGAAAAAACTTCTAGAGAGAATTTTGAAAGAGAAACACTAGAGAAAAACAAGATTGACTCATCCACAATTTTTATCCTTTGATTCTCCAAATTCCTCTACTCTCACCCTCTCCATTGATATATCCTTAAAAGGTACATTAGCCAAATCCTTATCTCGCCATACCCATATCTGTGAAAAGGTATTTTAATACTTGGGAAGCAGTTCAGAAGGGACCAATTTATTTTGGTTAATGCAATGGGCGATTGCGGGATTTGGTAAGCTAAAGAAGACAAGGTTCAGCGTAACCCTATTGGAGCAAGAAGCTTGAAGGGCTTAGGTGCACTTGGTAGATTAGGCTTGGAGGGTCTTTTGCTATTCATGTATCCCAATTTTATTTTGTAGTGGATTATTGACTGTTTGGAAGGCGACGAAGAGGTTTTTTGCCAAGAACTTTGGTTTCATTTTCGATAACACATCGCTATGTTGTATTTGTGTTTTCATCTCTCTTTCTTTAATCTTTGCCATTTAATTACTACTGTGATTGTGATTAAATTTGGTTTAGATTGTTTTACCAATTCTTTTTTAGCTTATTTTCATATTTCACACATATATTGTTTGATTATAAGCTAGTGTTTGTAATTTGTAAATTAGGGGTCTAAACGTTCATAGATGTTTTACACACTAATTGAACATTCACTTATAATCACCAAGAATTCTATTAGCCATTTCCCAAATCTATTTGGAGGGTCACCTGAATCTTTATGAAGTGCTTGATTATGATTCCACCAAATGGACCAAGTGACTGCAAAGAAGAGCTCCAAAGCAATGGAGGAGTCTTTTTCGGCAATGTCTAGTGCAACATCCACTGGTTCTTGAGTACAAAGGGTTAAATCAATAGGACAATTATGCCAATGAGCCCAAGTTATCTTAACATGATCACAATGGAGAAGCGCATGGGCTGTGGTTTCAATGGCCTTGTCACAAAGAGGGTAGAAACTTGAGCAGTGGATATCTCTGTGGTTTAAATTAAACATGGTAGGAAGGCCGTTAACACATGTCCTCCAAGATAATATTTTAAGTTTTGGTGGATTTTTTGGTGTCAAATCCTCTTCCATAGTATGGTCCTTGCATTACTAAAGGAGCTCTCTCCATCCTCTTCTGAGTCCACCATACTTGAGGCAATATGGTACGTACTTTTGACTGTAAATGTACCCTTCTTGTTACCAATCCATATAAGGCTATCTTTAAGAAGGTTGTAACTCAAAGGGATTTTCAAAATTGTGTTGGCTTCAAAAGGCAAGAAAATGGATCTTACCATATCAACTTTCCACCATTTAGTGTCATTGTCAATGAGAGAAGACACAATGGGAAGTCTTCAAAATCTATTTAGGGTGAGATCACTTTGTGAGTTGTTGGTGCTGGCAGCCACTTATCGTCCCAGATTTGAATTCTTCGCCCATTGCCTACCCTCCACCTTGTGCCCTTTCTAATTACTTTAAGACTATTGTGGATACTACGCCATGCATATGAGGGGTTGCTACCTTTCTTGGAGTTAAGCACATCATCATGAGGGAAGCACTTGGCTTTGTAAACCCAAGCCATTAGAGAATTTGGATTTGTGAGGATTCTCCATCCTTGCTTGGCCAACATGGCTAGGTTGAAGGCTTGGAGATTTTGAAAGCCCATTCCTCCATGAAACTTTGATTTGCATATTCTCCAAGTCTTTGCATAGTGTCGTAGGAAGTTAGAAGCAGCTCATAGTGTATGTAGGCATTGCTTGGGCAACTACTTTAATGAGGATCTCCCTCCCGCCTATTGAAAGGAACTTTCCTTTCCAACTGGCCAGTTTTTTAGCGACCCAGCCCTTAATTTAAGCAAACACCTAAGATTTTGATTTCCCAATGATGGATGGGAGCCCCAAGTATTTGTTATGTCTAGAATCTTGCATTGGGCCAAGAATGTTCAAAATACTCTCCCTCATCTCTTGAGAGGTGTTCAGGCTAAAGAAGACTGATGACTTGTCAATATTAATTTTTTGCCCCAAAGCTGCTTCATATTTATTGAGGATACTAACAAGATTTTCGCATTCTTGGTCCTTTGCTTTGCAAAAAAGGAGACTATCATCAGTAGAGAAGAGATGAGTAATTCTTGGGTAGCCTCTGCAAATAAAGATTCCATTAATTTGTTGGTTTCGGGCTGCTTCATGGATAAGTGCAAAAAAGACCTTTGGCACAGAGGAGAAATAAGCAAGGAGAAAGGAGATCTCCCTGCCTAATGCCCCTTGAAGGGATGATTTTTCCACAAGCCTCACCATTTATGATCGCTAAGTAAGACACAGAAGAGACACAATGCATAATAAGATCAACCCATTTATTACCAAAACCCAATTTCTACATCACTCCTTTAATAAAATTACATTCAACCCTATCAAAAGCTTTGCATATATCTAGCTTAATTGACATGTACTTTTCATTCCCATCATTTTTATGGTTTAAATAATGCATGAATTCAAAGGCCACAAGGACATTATCCATGGTTAGGCGGTCGAGGGTGAAAGTACTCTAATTTTCTGAAATAATGCTTGGTAAAATGGGTTTGAATCTATTGGCCAAGATTTTGGAGATGAGTTTATATGTGATATTGCATAGGCTGATGGGACAAAATTCTATCATTTTTGTGGGGTGATTTTCTTTTAGGATGAGGGAGATTTTGGTTTTGTTAATTTCAGTCATAGGCAAATTGGAATTCAGTACATTTAACACCATGTTTGTGATATTTGACACCACAATGTCCCAGTATTTATGATAAAAAAATTGCGGACATACCGTCAGACCCAGGGGCTTTGGTGGGGTGAAGTTGTTGGAGTGCTTTGGTGACTTTGTCTCTTGTGAAAAATGACATGTCTAGGAATTGCATTAGTGATCTCATTGATACTTGTGGGGAAGGAGGTGAAGTATATATTCTTAAAACAGGATATTGTGGTGGCTGTAATGCTATCCTTGCTCTCACACCCTTCATCATTATCATTCCATAGCCCTAGTATAGTGTTTTTCCTCCTCCTTTATAATGCTCGAGCATGGAAAAATTTTGTATTTCAGTCCCCCTCTCTATACCAATGAACCTCACTGTGTTGCCGCCATATGGTCTCCTCACTATCCGGGAGGTCACTAATCTCCTTCCTAAGTTGGTTAATATCTGCCCCTCGAGTACCTTGTTGGTCATCCATAGTAAGAGAGTTTAGAGCACTTCTTTTCTCTTGAATTTGCTTTGAAATATTTCCCACAGCATTCTAGTTCTAGTTGGCAAGGGGCAATTGCACATCTATCAAGATTGGATGCTACTGCTTCAGGCGTGGCAGACAAAGTACCTGAGTCCCAAGCAGCTTCAATAACTTCACGACAATCTTCCCTTTTGACCCACATGGCTTCAAAGTGAAAACGGCGCTTGCTTTTGCGGGTTGGAGGAGGGGAGTCAGTAATAGTGAGGATACAGTGATCAGATGTGGACTTGACTAAATGATGCACTTTAGGAGTCTTGAAATATTCAAGCTAATATGAGGTAGCACAGGCTCTATCCAAACAGAGTGATATTCTGTCCATCCCTTCTTTCATATTACACCAAATGAAGTTCAGGCCACAATAACCCAGGTCTTTGAAGCCGCAAAAAATTAACAACTCGATGGAAGTTATCCATTTGGCTTTGTGAACGTTGTGTTCCCCCTGTTTTTTCATTCATGGAAAGTATTTCATTAAAATCACCATAACATAACCAAGTCAAATTAAATTGGTTACAAAGAAAAGAAAGTAGTTTCCAAGATTCTTCCTTGAGGTAGGTCTCCGTGTGCTTGTAGAACCTAGTGAATCTCCATGAGAGTCCATTGCTTGACTTAGTGATTATTGCATCAATGTGGCGGTTTGAAAAACTCTTGATTTCTAAATTTGTATCACTAGACTAGAGCAAAGCAAGGCCCCCACTTCAACCTCTGCTAAGAACAATTAGCCCATTTGGAAAACCAAGTCTAAATTTCACCATTTCCATACGTCTGTTCTTTAATTTAGTCTCTAAAAGAAAGACTAGTTTGGGATTCCAGTGCCTAATATAATCACCAAGCGCATGAACTGTCTAGGGGTTTCCAATTCCCCGGCAGTTCCAACATGGTGAATTCATTGCTTCTCGCGGTGCTGCTCAGCAACCACCGCCAATCTCTCTTGGTTGTCATATACATCAGTATGGACTAAGTCACATAGTTTTTCCTGAAGCGTACCTTCATCTTTATCCATAAAATCAATTTTGCCTAGTCTTTTAGAACCTGAAAGCCCAGTCACATTTTGTGTTTGTGGGTCAACATTTTGGGATTTCTTTCCTTGGGCTTTGGCAATTCTCTTCCAATTCCCTCTTTTTGGGCTTAGTGGTGTGCTAGTGGTCTCAAGACTGATAGGGGTTACTTTAAAAGATTTCAATAGGCTAGTGACTTCATGGGCCTCAGAGGGGGAAAGCTTTGGTCGGCCCAGAATAGAGGATTCATCCCCTATCTCCTTTCCCGACTCACAAATTTTATGGAGATCACATGCATGCTTGTCAGGAAAAAGCTCAAGGCTCAAAGGGTGTACCTTGTCACTTTTTTCCGAATTTTTCGCTAGTTGCCTTATTGATGTGCCATCTTGTCCCGAGTTCAAATTAAATTCTTGGAATCTGTGAGGCTTGGTAGAGTAGATGGACCCACCTGCTCCACCTCCATGTCTATCGAGTTGGAGGTCGCCGGAATTTGTCGACCATCTGAACCTTCACCTTTCCATTCCTCAAAGCCATTGCTACCAAACTTCCTAGCTTTTTCAGGTCCACTCTTGGAACTTCCATTAGCTCTTAATCAGTCCCCGTATTGCCTGAGAGCTTCAAGATTGCTTGAAAATCCAATGCAATGTTTTTCATCATGACCAAGAAAGCCACATTGGAAACAAAAACTAGGAAGCCTTTCATACTTAGAGGTAACCCAATACTTTCCTCCATCCGGATTGACAATATTTCCACCCTTTCGCAGCGGCTTATTGATGGGTAAATCCACACGTATTCTTATAAATTTGGCTTGCCTCGTTAGCCAAGATAGCTTGTCTGACTCAATATATTTCCTCAATCTGTTGCCTAGGTCCTTACCAACCTCTTAATACATACTTTCAAATGGGAGACCCTATACTTGAATCCAAAATGGGGAATGGGTGAATGAAATATTATTGACCAATAACCCCTTTGTCCACCTGTATAGGAGTTATAGATTATTGTCGAAATTCCATAGACCATTACGCTCAACCCACTCCATTTGATATTTGGAATTAAACTTGAATTGGAGAATATTTTTTTCCAACATCTACGATCCTTAAATCTAAGCTCATCTTCCAAGCAGACCTTAAAGAACTCTTTAAAGCTCGCATATTCTAGTGTCGATCTGCTAAAAGTCGACCAAACAAACTCAAAGCACACTCCTCTAATAGGTCTGATCTGCTAGTGGTTGAGATGGATATGCTTTCTTCTTTTTCTTTGGTGAGCTGGAGGTGCTGTAGTCCATTGATGATTGATTAATACATATCCCTGGGGGTTAAACAAACTCTGGGGGCTTAGGAAACCCAGCGATGACCCGTAGCAATGAAGGGAGAAACAACTCGAGCAAGGCAAGAGAATAAAGACTCATGCAAGGCGAGAGAGAGAGAGGGCTCCTACGAAGGGAGAGAGACGCGTCGTAAGACTTGACTGTGTTGTGATTTTTACAACCACTTTTATTGTGAGTTAAGATTAGGTATACATGGACTTAACAATATAATTGGGCTTCATGGGCGAATACATAATTAATTCATAATATCTCTAACGCAATAGAATTTTTTGAGTTTATTATTGTAAGTTGACAAATCATGAACAAATTGAAGTTCTGTAAGAGTTTTTTTTTTTTTTTCTTCAAAGTCCAAACTAATCCCCAAGAATGCTCTAGGAGGATTGAAGAATTAATAGGTGTTCTTGACACACAATCGATCAATCAAGATCTTAATAGCTCTGATAAGTCAAGCTGCGTATAAGTCAGTCTAAGCCCAGTTAGTCATCCAAAGCCCCTAGGGTCTCGCGCCACCAAAGCCAAACAAACAAAGAAAACCTAGAAGACATTAAAGACCTTTTGAGAGCTGTTTAAGTGTCATGTGCATCAAGGGTTAGGTTATTCTAAGCTCCCTCAAAGCATCATACAGACATTAAGATTGAAAAATACTAAAGATCTAGTGATTAAATGAAGCTGGTGCATCTAGATAATTTCAATTTACAAGGAAAAATCTTTGTGTGGGTATTTGAAGGTGCGAGCCAAATGTTCATGTGTAACAGCGTTTGCATGTAGAAGAGTCACAGAATTTGTAGCTATACTAGATAATGTTAATAAGTACTACAAGAGATAGCAAATTAAAATAGGGTTATTTTATTTGTAACACTTCAATTCTATATAGTGAATCTGTTTTCATTGGAATGGGTGGTAAGCCTTTGCCGTGGTTATCTATATCATACTATATCATATTATATATAATAAAAGTTGAGCTTAGGCGCTGTGGTTGCGTCAAGTGACTTCACCAAATTACAGAAATTTTAATAAATTTTTAGATTTTAAGAATAGATATATACATATTTTTTGGATAAATATAACAAATTAAGTAATGAAAAAAAAGTAGTATTTGATTTACAACTATAACAATTGTGTTTATCTAAAATGTTATCAACAAAGCCTAAAATCAATGGAATAGAATTACATATGCAGAAACTTTAATAAATTTTTAGATTTTAAGAATAGATATATACATATTTTTTGGATAAATATAACAAATTAAGTAATGAAAAAAAAAAATAGTATTTGATTTACAACTATAACAGTTATGTTTATCTAAAATGTTATCAACAAAGCCTTAAATCAATGGAATAGTAAGGCTTTGCAATAATTCCTCTAGAACCTACAGAAGCGAGAGATATTTTATCAGAAAACCAAATTAGCAAAGCCCTAGAGGGAGATGAGAGCAATGCCGATGGACTTCTTTGCAGACATGGACGACCAGCCTTCGACTATGGCCATGGACGTGGACGACGTTGATCCACTCGAGATCTTCGGTGAGGGCATCATCTCCATGGACAGCAAGCTCGCCAATGCCGATTTCTACAACGTATTCGAAGACGACTTCGCTGACTCTTACATGAATTGAAACCGTTGTCATCTTTATCTTTATCATCATGATTTATGAATGTTTCTTCTTTTCTAGGCTTTATTTTAAAATCTTTTATTTCTCTGTGATGAAACTATGTGTCTACCGCTTTAATTCATTTATTCATTTATTAAGTTTTATGGTTCCAGGCGAATAAAACTTCTACTGTTTCACTTGAAAAAATCCTACTTATATTTCTACAAAAACCACATTAGCTCCATCAGTTTTGGTGGCTTCTTGCACTTTTTTTTTTTTTATTGAGAATATTTAACACATTAAATTTCTATCGGTTATATGTTCTACCTCTTCTTTTGATAAAAAAATTATATGTTCTACCTTTAATAATGTTATGATATTCACTTTAATTAAAATTATTTTTATGTTACAGATTATCTTGAAGCTTTGAAGCCCAAGTTTTAGAAGTTTCAAGATCTTAAAATTTTACCTTTCAACATGTTATCCTGAGTGCAAAGTCCACACAGATGCTATTATATGTTTATATCGATTCCATTGAAGATTATATCTATTCCATTGAAACTTCAAGTGACTTTAGGTCTGGATGCTACTCTTATTTTATTTTTTTTTTGTATGTGGATCTCACATTTATGCCTCAAATTTTTTATCATTCATTCTTTTTTGTCATTTATTTAGTTCATCAATTTATTGAGATTTATAGATATTTAATTTTGAAAATTATTTATAAAAGGGTTGTACGAAACCAAACATGCATAAAGGCTTTTCCCCATTTTTATGGAGTAAAAAATGTTGCTGATACCCATTCGACATGGCAAAAATTTCTTAAAATTATAAATGTTGGTAGGATTGTAGAGGGAAGAAGATAGAATTTAAGGTGAAGAAAACTTCTATATGAACATTAGAATTTATGTAGATAACTTCTATATGAGCATTAAAATTTTATTAGATTGGAAAAAAAAAATACACTTTAATTATTAGGACTCTAAATGATATATTGGTATTAATAATGTTTAATATTTAATTTATAGTAGTTTTGTGGAATGCAAGTGGATTTTTTTTTTTTTTTTTTACTAAAGCATGTGAAGATCTCATATTTAATATTATCTCAAGCAACTTCCCTTCGCACGTAAGGTTATCATAAATCAAACTCTTTAATCAAGCATTTACTATAAATAAATATATATTTTTTCTAAGTTATGAGAAATTAAGAATTTTACTTCACTTAAAATTAGATTAGCAAGAGTTTTAGGTAACATTTATTTTGATTGTTCTGATTATATATCATTATTTGATGTTTTAATATGTAAAATTTATATATTACAAACTATGTTTATACAAAAGTGACTTTATATATGTATATATGTCATAATATTAATGAGTTTTTATCATGTGACTTACTAATTATTATTATGATTTTAATTATATATATATATATGTATAAAATCGAAATTTTTGAAGGCTCCACAATTTTTCACCCCAGCATTACTTAAATTAAAAAAAAATAACACTTCTTGTATAACTAAAACCCCAAAAAAAAAAAAAAAAAAACATAAACGCAAAATCAGAGAAGACCTGCCTTCTCCTTCCTCCAATACGCAAACCACGTTCTGCCGTTCCCCCACACGCAAATCGCAGCTCAACGGCTCCACCTTCAGTCCAAAACGCAGGCCACCATCAGTCCTTCTCTCCCACAACTCAATGGCTCCACCTTCTCCGGCACCACCCTTCTCCAGCTCTATATTTGTCGGCGTCTGTTTTTTTTTTTCAGACCAGATTCTCTCCGTAAACATTACCGGTAAGTTTTTTTTTTTTTTTTCTATAATTTTGGTTGTTAAATATGATTTAGGGTTTCGTTTGGGAGTGTTTCTTTTGAATGATTAGTTTAGATTGATGGGTTTGGAGCTGTAGTGGGTTTTATTAATTTCAATCATTGGCATTTGGTTGTTAAATATGATTTAGGGTTTCGTTTGGGAGTGTTTCTTTTGAATGATTAGTTTAGATTGATGGGTTTGGAGCCGTAGTGAGTTTTATTAATTTCAATTATTGGCAGCAAGAAAATCCATCTGGGATTTTAGAGTTGTTATTCTGTTTCATTGACAATAATTTTGTAATGTTTTGTGTAACGAGTTTTGCACCCAAAAAAAGGTGATGGTCCTTTTATTAGACGAGCATCCTTGGCATGCCCTTGATGTTTTTGTGAGTCATTTGTTTGTGTGTGGATTTAATTTAAGTTTCTGGGTTTATATATACAAATGCAAGTATATTAATTTAGTTATTGGAGCAGCATGCCCTTGATGTTTTTGTGAGTCATTTGTTTGTGTGTGGATTTAATTTAAGTTTTTGGGTTTATATACAAATGCAAGTATATTAATTTAGTTATTGAATAATTAACTTTCTGCTGTAGATTATTGAATGATTTGTGGTTAATTATATATACTTGGTGACAGTATTCAGTTTTGATCTTAGCCTCCCAATCCTATAGGTTTTGCTTTCATGTGTTTCAGTTTCATGGCTTTTTTTTTCTTTTTTTCTTTTTTTTTTTTCTTTTTTTGCCTATCTGGGATTTATGGTTTCATGATCGGGCTATATTTTATACTACCTCATCTATTGAAGTGAATGTGACAGTGGTTTTGGGTTTTGAAGGTTTTCTGTTTTACTATGATATGGATATTAGCAAAAGATTTTTAAGTTTATTTTGAGAGTGATGTTATGATTAGCTCAAAAACCCTTTAATGTTTGTCCAGCCCTAAATTTATATGTGGGTTATGCATTGTTCCCATTGTGAATGATTAATTTCATTAAATGTCTTTCTTATACTTGGAGGTTTTTGAAATTAAAAAAATTAACAGTTTGGAGAGTTAACCCTTTTTTTTTTACTTGAATGAATTGAGAGCAGATTTCAATGTGATAGTTATAATAATACACTATTTGATGTGCAATATACATTTTTTGGCAAAAATGTTGTTGCGTTGGGGGGTTGCCGTTCTTCATTACAAGGAGTTTTAAAATCTGTTATCTAGCTTTCATGATGTTGAATAATAATTGGTATTTGGTAGTTGATTTTATGCTTTGAATTTCTGATTTGTTAATGCCCTATTTTTTTAAAAAAAAATGTTTAGTTTTGTTTTTTCTTTTCTATTTTTTTGTAAATCTTGATGAGTTTTTGTAATTGAAACCCTCATTGGAGAATGTTATTCGTGCTGTTCATTTTGTTTTCTTTTTAAGGAAGATAGATGCAAATAAGATGCTTAGTGAAGTGCAAAACAGGAATTCTAGGAAGACCTCCATGGACAGTGAGCATATGTGAAATAGGTGAGGCCCTATCACTGTTGGTGGGGCATCACACCATCACTATAAATATATATAAATAAAGGGCGTTTGGTAAATTTAGCTATTGTTTAAATACTTTGAACCAGATTCTCATGTTGTAGTTGCTTTATGGTTAGAATTAGCAGATACATATGTTTGATTGTTAGATATTCCTTTTTTTTTTTTAGTAAACAATTTCCACACCATGCTGTTGTTGATTAGTCATAAATTTAATTAAGCTATTTGTATGTTAGTTATATTTTCATGTTCTATGGTTCCATTAGATGCTTTGTACTTTGGAGATATGTTTGCATATGAAAGAAGGCAATTCTACCAAATTACTCTCAGTTCTTGGTTTGCACAACTTTTTGTCTTCCTCACTCATTTTTAAGGGTTTTAATCATTCAATATAATGTTGTGAAATAAATATCTTTGTTCTTTAAATTTAAGGTAGTTGTGAATTTCCAATTTCTTCATAATGATAATATTCGACATCATTTTCACTGTCCTAACATACGTACGGTTCTATTTTTTGGGTCAATTTCAAAGAAATAAAAACTAATTGTTTACCCCGTGCATGTTTTATGTTTAGTTTAATTATTATTTCATCTCAAGTTTCCTATTGTTTTTACTACTTCTTTATCTAATTTTTATGGGTATGTAAAATTTGTACTTTATCAAAGAATCATGCTATTTCTTTTTTTAAATAAATTTGATAAGAATCTTCTTTAAGAGCAGCATCTAGATTTTTGAGGGGTTTTGTTTGATTCTTTGTTTGGTTGCAAACCCCAGCTTCTTTTCCAATGTCCTCCTTCTGCAACCTTGGCTTTGCTATTTATCTACAACTTTTATTTGTTAGTTTGTATTTTAAATTTTGGTATAACTATGGAAGCTAAGATTCATTCCTACTACTGACTTTTATTTTCTGCTTTCTGCCATGCACAGTGAAGGACTGAACCTATAAAGTTTAGAAGCTGTCTACAAATTCCAGAAATAGCAAATTGAAAAGGTAGAGCTATGTTATTTTTTCTTCCATATCTATTTTTGAAGCATATTTTGAGAGACTTCACTGTGATCCAAGCTGACTTTCAAATGAAAATTTGCTAGAGCACACATCAAGGAATTTAGGATTTTGAACAAATATTGAGTCAAGATCTGTAACAATACACTTATTTTTTATTTGTTCCTTTTAAATGTTGTTACACAATATAATTATATATTGATTGTTGCATCATTATTATGTGATAAAAGTCTTTCCATGTATCATTTGGCTGCCACATCTATAAAACCCTAAAACTTAATACCACATGCAGAACATGTATAAACTTCAACATCAATAATGTGCCAGCAGTGATTAAAGCTTGCAAGGTGTTCCATAATTATTATGAAGTTTGCAAAAACCTTGGTAAAATTGTTGATGTTTGTTTAGGTTTTGTGCAAATGTGATTTTTACTTGATACCACTTGCTGAAACCTTACTTCAAATTGTTGATGTATAGGATTAAAATAAAAGAGGAGCATAATTGGGTCAAAACTATCCGATGGAATGACCTCATGAGGACTGCCTTTGTTATTGCAGTGGTTCATCTTGAATTGGCTTGAGTTTTCACTTTTTATTTTATTTTTCAAATATTATTAAAACTATTATAGTTCATGTAAAATTTAAAAGTTTTAATGTATAAATTATACTTTCATAAGATTTTCCCGTGCATCGCACGGTTTAGCGACTAGTTTTTATGGAATACTTATTCCATTTGCTCTAATTATGTCACCAAATTGCCACTTTTTTTTTTTTTTAATTTATTCAATATTGTGTGTGATTAACTTATTAAAGTGGTAATTAATAAACTTGGCTTAATAAAGTGGTAATTTGGCACAACCGGGGTCTAAATTTGTCCCATTAGAACCTAACAAGATTATTTAGAAAAATTCTAGGTTTTTTGATAATATAAAAATAAGAAGAGATTGGTTAATCAAATACTCTGTTTATTTCTTATATGTTTGTTTAGATGTAACAAAAATTAAAGCAAAAGTTGACTGAAAAGACACATTGGACACAACTTTAATAGTTTAAAGACTTAATGAAACATTTGAAAAAACAGAACCACTTTGAAACTTGAAATAAGGGTTATAGGCTACATGTGTAATTAATTAATTTTTAATAGTTTAATGACTAAGTATCTGTTTGGTAGGTAGATTTGTGTTTTTATTTTCAAAACAGTGTGAAAACAGTTTTCAAAAAATTGAATTTGAAACTAGTTTTTAGAGAAAATTTTTTGCATTGTACATATTTAGCTCCCACTTTTAAGGACAATTTTCAAAATACTAAACAAAAAATAATATGTGTGGAAGACCATTTTATATTCTTGAGAAAATTTTATTTTTGAGACAAAAATTAGCTTGTATATTACATATTAAAATACCAATGGATTACCTTAAAAAAAATTATAAAAGATATTTATACAAAAATCAACTCCAACGGGTTCAACACACCTAATGGTGCTCTCTCTCTTCCTCTCGTCTAGTGCAAATTTGTTGTTTTCAAATTTTTATGATAATTATGGGGACCCAAGGACCAAAGATGGGAAGCACCATTGTAGCCTTCAAATGTTCCTTTTGAAGGAGCATCCACGGCCCGAGGAGTGAGGTGGTCCGAGGAGAGAATGGGAGGTGACGGAGTGTCCTTGGGGGATATAATGGGTGAAGGTGGGTGCCTCAGGTGATAAACGAGATCTTTGTGGGAAGTTTCTTGTAAAGCCTCACTTGTTCCTCCACATTAAATGGTTGGCAATAGCTTTATTAGTTGCATTGATAAGGAAGCAAACTGAATAGTGGATCCACAGCTCAGCAGCTCCTTCTACCACCTTCACCAGAAGTCTAATGGGACAAGTGTCCTAAGGAGATTTGGGAAAATTGAAAATGGAGGGCTAGGATGCAAGATGCCATGGAGTATATAAAGGAAATAAACTCTCAGATAAAGGGATCCAGCTAGAATTAAGAAAGAGGAATCATAGTTAGAACTAAGAGAGAGAGTGAACACTATTTGTAACAACCAAGAACATTGTCCTCAGGCAAACTTGTAAAGATCCATTCATTTATTTTAATCTTAGGCCTTTGGTCCTTCTTTCTCTATCTGTCCTCAGGCGAAGCCCAAACTTTTTCATCCCACTCTCTATACAAGTATCTATTGATTTGGGTCGGGTTTAGGAATTCCCATATCACTATTTTCAGTGGGCCTGGGCTACTAGATTTGGTGCCCTTACAATAATAATAAGCTCCCATCTAGTGCAAATTTATTTACAACTATATCATTAAAAAATATTGTTTTTAAAATCCTATTTTCAACAATGAAATAAGGAAAAATTTTTCTAAAAACTATATTTAGAGAAAACTAACAAAACAATAGATTTAAATGTGAGACCTACTATTTTGGGTTTTCAAAAAAAAAAAAAAAGTAATTAAATATAGCTACCAAACAAGCCCTAAAATGAGAACCACTTTAACACATGATATTAGAGTTAAGGACTAAATGTGTTACTTTTTTTTTTTTTTTTTTTTTNTTTTTTTTTCTTTTTTTCTTTTTTTTTTTTCTTTTTTTGCCTATCTGGGATTTATGGTTTCATGATCGGGCTATATTTTATACTACCTCATCTATTGAAGTGAATGTGACAGTGGTTTTGGGTTTTGAAGGTTTTCTGTTTTACTATGATATGGATATTAGCAAAAGATTTTTAAGTTTATTTTGAGAGTGATGTTATGATTAGCTCAAAAACCCTTTAATGTTTGTCCAGCCCTAAATTTATATGTGGGTTATGCATTGTTCCCATTGTGAATGATTAATTTCATTAAATGTCTTTCTTATACTTGGAGGTTTTTGAAATTAAAAAAATTAACAGTTTGGAGAGTTAACCCTTTTTTTTTTACTTGAATGAATTGAGAGCAGATTTCAATGTGATAGTTATAATAATACACTATTTGATGTGCAATATACATTTTTTGGCAAAAATGTTGTTGCGTTGGGGGGTTGCCGTTCTTCATTACAAGGAGTTTTAAAATCTGTTATCTAGCTTTCATGATGTTGAATAATAATTGGTATTTGGTAGTTGATTTTATGCTTTGAATTTCTGATTTGTTAATGCCCTATTTTTTTAAAAAAAAATGTTTAGTTTTGTTTTTTCTTTTCTATTTTTTTGTAAATCTTGATGAGTTTTTGTAATTGAAACCCTCATTGGAGAATGTTATTCGTGCTGTTCATTTTGTTTTCTTTTTAAGGAAGATAGATGCAAATAAGATGCTTAGTGAAGTGCAAAACAGGAATTCTAGGAAGACCTCCATGGACAGTGAGCATATGTGAAATAGGTGAGGCCCTATCACTGTTGGTGGGGCATCACACCATCACTATAAATATATATAAATAAAGGGCGTTTGGTAAATTTAGCTATTGTTTAAATACTTTGAACCAGATTCTCATGTTGTAGTTGCTTTATGGTTAGAATTAGCAGATACATATGTTTGATTGTTAGATATTCCTTTTTTTTTTTTAGTAAACAATTTCCACACCATGCTGTTGTTGATTAGTCATAAATTTAATTAAGCTATTTGTATGTTAGTTATATTTTCATGTTCTATGGTTCCATTAGATGCTTTGTACTTTGGAGATATGTTTGCATATGAAAGAAGGCAATTCTACCAAATTACTCTCAGTTCTTGGTTTGCACAACTTTTTGTCTTCCTCACTCATTTTTAAGGGTTTTAATCATTCAATATAATGTTGTGAAATAAATATCTTTGTTCTTTAAATTTAAGGTAGTTGTGAATTTCCAATTTCTTCATAATGATAATATTCGACATCATTTTCACTGTCCTAACATACGTACGGTTCTATTTTTTGGGTCAATTTCAAAGAAATAAAAACTAATTGTTTACCCCGTGCATGTTTTATGTTTAGTTTAATTATTATTTCATCTCAAGTTTCCTATTGTTTTTACTACTTCTTTATCTAATTTTTATGGGTATGTAAAATTTGTACTTTATCAAAGAATCATGCTATTTCTTTTTTTAAATAAATTTGATAAGAATCTTCTTTAAGAGCAGCATCTAGATTTTTGAGGGGTTTTGTTTGATTCTTTGTTTGGTTGCAAACCCCAGCTTCTTTTCCAATGTCCTCCTTCTGCAACCTTGGCTTTGCTATTTATCTACAACTTTTATTTGTTAGTTTGTATTTTAAATTTTGGTATAACTATGGAAGCTAAGATTCATTCCTACTACTGACTTTTATTTTCTGCTTTCTGCCATGCACAGTGAAGGACTGAACCTATAAAGTTTAGAAGCTGTCTACAAATTCCAGAAATAGCAAATTGAAAAGGTAGAGCTATGTTATTTTTTCTTCCATATCTATTTTTGAAGCATATTTTGAGAGACTTCACTGTGATCCAAGCTGACTTTCAAATGAAAATTTGCTAGAGCACACATCAAGGAATTTAGGATTTTGAACAAATATTGAGTCAAGATCTGTAACAATACACTTATTTTTTATTTGTTCCTTTTAAATGTTGTTACACAATATAATTATATATTGATTGTTGCATCATTATTATGTGATAAAAGTCTTTCCATGTATCATTTGGCTGCCACATCTATAAAACCCTAAAACTTAATACCACATGCAGAACATGTATAAACTTCAACATCAATAATGTGCCAGCAGTGATTAAAGCTTGCAAGGTGTTCCATAATTATTATGAAGTTTGCAAAAACCTTGGTAAAATTGTTGATGTTTGTTTAGGTTTTGTGCAAATGTGATTTTTACTTGATACCACTTGCTGAAACCTTACTTCAAATTGTTGATGTATAGGATTAAAATAAAAGAGGAGCATAATTGGGTCAAAACTATCCGATGGAATGACCTCATGAGGACTGCCTTTGTTATTGCAGTGGTTCATCTTGAATTGGCTTGAGTTTTCACTTTTTATTTTATTTTTCAAATATTATTAAAACTATTATAGTTCATGTAAAATTTAAAAGTTTTAATGTATAAATTATACTTTCATAAGATTTTCCCGTGCATCGCACGGTTTAGCGACTAGTTTTTATGGAATACTTATTCCATTTGCTCTAATTATGTCACCAAATTGCCACTTTTTTTTTTTTTTAATTTATTCAATATTGTGTGTGATTAACTTATTAAAGTGGTAATTAATAAACTTGGCTTAATAAAGTGGTAATTTGGCACAACCGGGGTCTAAATTTGTCCCATTAGAACCTAACAAGATTATTTAGAAAAATTCTAGGTTTTTTGATAATATAAAAATAAGAAGAGATTGGTTAATCAAATACTCTGTTTATTTCTTATATGTTTGTTTAGATGTAACAAAAATTAAAGCAAAAGTTGACTGAAAAGACACATTGGACACAACTTTAATAGTTTAAAGACTTAATGAAACATTTGAAAAAACAGAACCACTTTGAAACTTGAAATAAGGGTTATAGGCTACATGTGTAATTAATTAATTTTTAATAGTTTAATGACTAAGTATCTGTTTGGTAGGTAGATTTGTGTTTTTATTTTCAAAACAGTGTGAAAACAGTTTTCAAAAAATTGAATTTGAAACTAGTTTTTAGAGAAAATTTTTGCATTGTACATATTTAGCTCCCACTTTTAAGGACAATTTTCAAAATACTAAACAAAAAATAATATGTGTGGAAGACCATTTTATATTCTTGAGAAAATTTTATTTTTGAGACAAAAATTAGCTTGTATATTACATATTAAAATACCAATGGATTACCTTAAAAAAAATTATAAAAGATATTTATACAAAAATCAACTCCAACGGGTTCAACACACCTAATGGTGCTCTCTCTCTTCCTCTCGTCTAGTGCAAATTTGTTGTTTTCAAATTTTTATGATAATTATGGGGACCCAAGGACCAAAGATGGGAAGCACCATTGTAGCCTTCAAATGTTCCTTTTGAAGGAGCATCCACGGCCCGAGGAGTGAGGTGGTCCGAGGAGAGAATGGGAGGTGACGGAGTGTCCTTGGGGATATAATGGGTGAAGGTGGGTGCCTCAGGTGATAAACGAGATCTTTGTGGGAAGTTTCTTGTAAAGCCTCACTTGTTCCTCCACATTAAATGGTTGGCAATAGCTTTATTAGTTGCATTGATAAGGAAGCAAACTGAATAGTGGATCCACAGCTCAGCAGCTCCTTCTACCACCTTCACCAGAAGTCTAATGGGACAAGTGTCCTAAGGAGATTTGGGAAAATTGAAAATGGAGGGCTAGGATGCAAGATGCCATGGAGTATATAAAGGAAATAAACTCTCAGATAAAGGGATCCAGCTAGAATTAAGAAAGAGGAATCATAGTTAGAACTAAGAGAGAGAGTGAACACTATTTGTAACAACCAAGAACATTGTCCTCAGGCAAACTTGTAAAGATCCATTCATTTATTTTAATCTTAGGCCTTTGGTCCTTCTTTCTCTATCTGTCCTCAGGCGAAGCCCAAACTTTTTCATCCCACTCTCTATACAAGTATCTATTGATTTGGGTCGGGTTTAGGAATTCCCATATCACTATTTTCAGTGGGCCTGGGCTACTAGATTTGGTGCCCTTACAATAATAATAAGCTCCCATCTAGTGCAAATTTATTTACAACTATATCATAAAAAATATTGTTTTTAAAATCCTATTTTCAACAATGAAATAAGGAAAAATTTTTCTAAAAACTATATTTAGAGAAACTAACAAAACAATAGATTTAAATGTGAGACCTACTATTTTGGGTTTTCAAAAAAAAAAAAAAGTAATTAAATATAGCTACCAAACAAGCCCTAAAATGAGAACCACTTAACACATGATATTAGAGTTAAGGACTAAATGTGTTACTTTTTTTTTTTTTTTTTTTTTGGGGCAAAAATACAATTTACGTATGGTTGATAATTTTGTATAAAATCATTTTTGTCATTTAAGTTTGAAGTTAGTCCTTTTAGTCAGCTACTTTACCCAAAAATCACTAAAATGACTAACTTTATAAGCCTAAAATTATTTTTGAGTAAAATTATCGGACCAAAATAGCCATTTTTAACTTAAAGTACTTGGGTTAAAGTTACTTAACTAAAATGTCTAAGTTTACATTTAAAGGAGCAAATTGCATTTTTTAAATATAGTTAATGGGTGTAAATTGCATTTTTCTCAATTGCTTCTTTGTCAAAATGGGAGGCTTGGCTATGGTTGGGGTGTTCTAGATGATTACGGTTGCATGTTATTGAAAATGGCAGTGTGCTCTTTAATCAAGTGGAAACCATGAGGCAGGGAGAAATCAAAAAAGGCTAATATTAATTAGGTAATGAAATTAGAAAGTAATAGCATTAGCGATGATGTTTTTAAGGACGAGTGAGGTGTCATGTGATTGCAACAAGTAGAATCCATCAGCCAAGAGGAAGGAGAAATACTAGAAAAAGCTGAGAGAGAAGAGGAATAAGATGCATTACCAACTATACGAATGACATTAGCGATGATGGTTTTAAGATCATCTGTGGACATGGTGAAAGTGCGTCCTAAAGACTTAGACCGTGAGAGACGGGAGCCATTGGCTGGACATTCTCAGTGTTAACAATAGTAGCAACAGAAATAAAATAGCTAATTTGTTGCGATGATAGCAGGTCTCAATATTGTGGTCAAATGTTTGCAAAAATTGCAAAAAAGGTTTGCTGGATTGTCGATGACGATTATTGCAACAAGAAGAAAATATGTCTTTATTCTTCATTTAGAAGTAACATATGCAAAAATTGACTGTAAAAATGAAATCTACGAGAAAAATTGGATAGGAGTACCTGGACTACAAAAGTCAACTTTGGCAAAAAGTCAATGGTCAAAATCAACGATCAAAGGTGACGGCAACGGTCAATTAAGGCAGTCAAAAGTCAATGGTGATGATGTCAGCGGCTAATGGGAGCTGACATAAGCAAATGATGTTAGCGGCTGATAGGAGCTGACATCAGCTAGGGCTGGTGTGGCAGGCTGACGTGACAGTGATAACGTTGAGATGACGTTAGCAGGTAACCCAGCGACGCGTGGATCAACTTGTTGAATTTGTGGGCAGTGCGTGAGGGTGCGTGGAGCCTCCGATGACGGTTAGGTTTCCACTAGCTAGTAGATCGACAGAGGACGATCTCAGTGGTACCTGCAAAAGGACAATTGGGGCAAGGATCACAGCGGCAACAATATGGCAGTGGTCTTGAGACTTTGAACGGCGATGGTTGCAGGTCCAAAACTAGAGACGATGACTAAGATGCGTCAGAGGTTTAACGACAAATGGCTGTAGCAACAGTTGTAACAACGGAAGCAATTGTGAGTTTGGAATAATAGCAATGAGAGACAAGACTGTGAAGTAAAAGTTTTTTTTTTTTTTGAGAAGGTCTGTGAAGTAAAAGTTAGAGCAATAACTCTGATACTATGTTAAAAATACAGAATAAGTGTATTGTATTTCTCTAATAATATATATACATGAATGTTTTTATATATGAGGCATAGTGTGTAGTACAAGTAAGTGTACTATACAAGTAAACAAAGTGGACCTAAAGCCCACATACTTTAATACACGTTAACAGCTATAATTAAAACCACTACCACATGTTTAATGAACCCCTAGTGTTTCTCAACTAGGGTTTCTCAGAAATAAGTGAAGGAAGAGAGGGGGAGAAGAAGAATAATAAAAGTGCATTTCAAAATAATATTACTGATACTCATGACACAAGCGTCTTTAGCACAAAGTGCTTTCCAGCGTCGTCTAAAAATTGTGTTAATTTTGTTTTTCTTGGAAAAAAAAAAGATTTTCTAATTCTAATTTCAGTCTTTCAATTAATAAATGTCAATAACCATTTCAATCCTTCGATTTAAATACCTGATCCAAAATAGACTGAAAGTTTGGAGAATTTGACAAATAAGTAATCAACTAGTATCTTTACAGATGTATGTGATAGTGAAGGACTAAATAGAACTTAAAAATAAAAAAATAGAGAGAGAGAGAGAGAGAGGAGAAGTTATTTTTTTTTATAAGTCAAACTTTTATTATAATTCTCATATAATGGATTTTAGTAGCTGAAAATCTTAATTACAATTTAAGTGACTTTTTGTTATATTAAAATAATTAAATTGTAATTAATTTTAAAATTATGTTGTTAAACGTTAATCATCTAAAATTTTAGATTTTAACTTAAAAACAATACCAAAATTTGAAATTTACTGCATAATTGATTCTAAATCTTATCGCTTATAAATTAAATTTAGTGAAGAATAATAGTTTTTTATATAAAGAACTTTAGCTCCTATTATAATAATTTAATAATTTTTAAAAGTTAAGTGTATAATAATATATATATTCATTCAATTAAGATTCTTACTTCTTTATTTTCCTATTTTTGTTTTTCCTTTTGTGGAAGACATTGATATATAAAAAATATTATTTATAATTATTTTTGAAATTTCCGTTATAAAAGAGGTAATAATCATTAACTATAACATAAAACAAACACATAATCATGTATAAAATGAAATAAAAAGGATAAATTTTGATTTCTTTGAGTCCCCTTTTCAGTTTAAATTAATAAAATATATTTATTTTATCTAAAATAAAGTATCATATTTAATATGAATCATGCAGGAAATAGATATATATTCAATTGAAAATTATTAAAGGAATACATTTCAGACAATTTTCGTTTCTTCTCAGTCTTCTATCCACGTGAAAGTCCATGCGTTCCATGTTTTATTTTTGTGCTGTCAGTGTCTTCCCATGACGCTTCTCGACAGTTTTGCAACAATGTCTATGTAAGTATAGGGTTAAACATATATGATATTTGTCTTCTTTTAAGTAAATTAATCATATACGCCAGTTGGCCAGTGACTTCACTTTTCAACATTTTTTAATGTGATTGTGAACACAGAAAGTGACCTCACCTGCTACATCTCAGTGTCCCAAAGAACTGGAATAAGTATAGTGCCACACATTTTGGCACAACAAATGCCACAACTCGCCCATGTGGCGAGTTGTGGTTGGTGGAGAGGTGATAAGTGGGTTCATATGGGGACATTGCTTTTAAGAGAAATGACTGCATTCAATGTACTAAACCTACCAATTACAAATAATATTGACGACTTAATTAACAAGATAATGGATAAATTAATCTCAAGATACTGGGTTAATGTGATACAAAAATTTGTGACAACTATTTGTCTAAATGTGCTATATTAAATGTTTCATAATATATTTTATAACAAAAAAATTATTACTATAATTTTATATGTTTTTAATTAAATTACACCAACATGCATGGCAACATGTATTATTTATTATTTATTTTTGACAGAACACCAACGTATTATGTTATGTAGAGTAGTAACAAAATATATGGAGTAAGATGGGAAGTTTAGTCTCTTTAATTCATATTTTTCACAAAGAAATAATTTTTTTTTTTTTTTGAAACTCACAAAGAAATAATTTTAACGTGTATTTCTATTATGATATGAGGACTATTCTTCAAATTTGACTGTTTGCGGCCCCCGCAGCCTCGGCCCCTCACCATGCGATCCACGTTTTGCGAAGTATTGAAGTTCTATATATAGCTTCATGTGTCGGTGTAGAAATCACGAACATATAAGTTAAGCTGCTATAAGTGGAATTCCTCAAAAAAAGAAGCTATAAGTGGAATGGCACTAATCCATCACTTCCCTTTGTACCATTTGTGCTCCTTCACACATGACTTACCAAAATATGCCACGAAAAAATCTCTTCTTATGCACCACCACCACCACCACCACCAATTCCGATGCTTGGCAAGTGCACCAACTTCACATGTCCAAGATAAAAGACAATCCGCCAATTACCAGCCAAGCAGTTGGAGTTATGACTTTGTGCAGTCCTAAAGAGTGATTTTGTGGTGGTGGTCTACATCTCTTTAACTCCTTTGTGTCACCTCTCCCCCCCTTCATTTCTCTTCTTTGAAAAGCAAAGAAAGTTTGTTAACTATGATTAATAATAAGAAGTTTGTTAACTGCTAATTAATAACGTACCAGACGAACCATATTAAACAGTTCAATTAAATATTTATGCACACTTGTACACACAATATCCACGATTGTACACGCGATATACACATTTTAAAATGTCAAAAAGGTGATACCCATGGTTAAACAGTATGAAAATGTGATATGATTTGTGTGGGAGAATCATTATCCTTAATTAACAGCTGTATATCTTTTTTTTCCTTACAATAAGTGGGGAATAAAGGGTTGGAACCCAAATTCACCATGGGAGACATTGGGTAGTGTCTTTGAGCCACAAGGTTGTTGCATTTTTGTCATATTTTGCTATAACCCATGAAGTAGTCAATAAGTGTGTAAGTGTTACACTATATTTCTCCTATAATCATGTTGTGACCTTGCAGATGAACCATACGAAGATAGGGTAAAGAAAGTGGAAGAAGATGTGAGGAGTATGA
>NW_027069479.1:1145297-1185979 GCF_002906115.3 Quercus suber
TCGATGACCCGTGCCGTCGGGCTCGACCCGAACGTTCGGTCGGCCACGGGTCCATTTTCCGTTCACCCGACTTTATCGGGTCGGATGCGAGTCAGACCCAAACCCGACCCGACCCGTGGACAGCGTCTAGCGGTAGCGCTTCTTTTACTCCAGAGCATTCAGAGCATTCAAGAAGCTCTCTCTCTTTCTTTCTCTCTGACACACACACACACACACACAAAGATCGTCGGCGGATGACAAAGGCTCTAGGACAACCTTTTTTCTCCTCCCACCACCGCATGTCCTCCTCCCCACCGAGGCTCTGATGGCTCAGATGGGTCAGCTTTGACAAGACTACATAGAACCCAAGAGACCAGAAGTTCTGGTCCGTGCATACGTGGCATTTTTGGATGATTCACTTTAGAAAGGTTTCAGGGTTTCTTGGATTACGGTGGTAGGAAGGTAAGTGGGAGATTCCCAAAGGTTACATAGAGAGCTCAGGAATGCAAAGGACTTTGTCAATATAGACTGTTATAACAATTCCTTTATAATTTATAGTGAATTTTTTTAATAGGATTGGATCCCCAGAATGATTTTTCCATTGAAGAGGTTGTTTATTGGTTTTCCATTTCATTACCACATCTCCATGTTACATGCATACTGCTTTATTATTACTGTTTTTGTGATTTTTTATTATAACTGTGGTTAATATAAATTTCTAGTGATATATGTGAGGTTTTCACAATAAACCTGTGCAATAAATTCATCAATTTTGTTGCATAAATTTCAATAGGTATTAACCTATTTAGAACTCATAGGGATCGAAATAGAATTTTTCAATCAGTATCAAAGCAATTAGAAAACGTGTCCAAATGCAAGTGTTTTCAATAAATAAAAACCCTACAATTTTTTCAAGCTCACGCAAGTGAGCATGTCCAAGGATTCAGGAAATATCACTCCCTCCAAATTTATACTAAAGTTACCGCAAAGATCCCTAAAAATAGATGTATGTGGACCTCATGGCTTTGACATAGATACAGTGTTATGACAACAAAATGAAGACAGACACACAGTTTCTCTCCTTACCTGTTTCCTTTGCTAATCAATACATTCTGTACGAGTTTCCTCGATAATTCATACCAGCTCAAACTGCAAGCCTATGCTCAGTTAACGTTCATAGCCTGGAAAAATAATGATAGAAAGCTGAGTTTAATTACAAGATTATAATTTTGTTTTGCCTTTTCTACAGATTAGTTTCGTCTCGCTGCTCGCTACAGAGATACATTTTCCAATAATTTTTTTTTTGCTTTGTTTAATACTTGATAGTTCTTTAACACATTAATTGCATTAATGCAGTCTGGTCGTTTAGAAAGTAGATGAAGATGAATCCAATTTTCCAGCTAAGTTTGAAGAAGCTTTGGAATAAATGGGAGATCCACATTATGGTTCTGCTCAGCCTAAGCTTACAAAGCATCCTAATTTTGATTGGCAACAGAAGAAAGTACACAGCCGGACTCAGGCTTGAACTTGTTACATGGCTTGCCTATTTGTCTGCAGATTGGGTTGCAATAGTCTCGCTTGGAGTACTTGCAAAATACTCCATAGAATGCGGAGAAGATTCCCGAGACATGAACTATACATTACTGGCGCTTTGGGCTCCATTTCTTCTCCTACATCTTGGTGGTCCAGACAATATCACTGCTTACTCCTTGGAAGACAATGAATTGTGGTTGAGGCACCTTCTTGGGCTAGTCATCCAAGTGGGAGTGGCTGTCTATGTCTTTATAAGGTCCTGGACGAGCACCACACTAAACTTTCTAGCAATTCCAATGTTTATTGCTGGAATTATCAAATACGGGGAGAGGACTTGGGCCTTGAGATATGCGAACAGCAACAATTTTAGAGAATCCATGCTTTCTAAGCCTGATCCAGGCCCCAATTATGCAAGATACATGGAGGAGTACAAGTCAAAAAAAGATGAGGGGTTCAAGGTTAAATCAGGGTCAGTCATTGTAGATTTAACAGGACATCATTCCTATAAAGCTGTGAAAAGTGACATATTTCCAGGTGCAGCTATTTTACATGATGCTTACAATTTCTTCGGCACTTTCAAGAGGCTATTTGCTGATCTCATCCTCAGTTTCCATGATATTAAGAACAGCCAGTCCTTCTTCCAGAACCCGAATAGATCCTATGTTGAAGCTTTCAAAGTGATTGAGATTGAGCTGGGATTCATATATGATTTGTTTTATACTAAGGCAACTTTGGTTTATTCTCTTGTGGGTGGAATTCTTCGCTGCATCACTATTTCATCCACAATTTCTGTATTTGTGGCCTTCTTAATCGTAGATAAGCATGGCTACTCAAAAGTGGATGTAATAATAACTTACTCGTTGCAGGTTGGAGCAATTTGTTTAGAGATTTATTCAATAATCATGCTACTTTCCTCAAATAGGACTATGCTATGTTTTAGTACACTCAAGAACATGCTGGTGGATATCTACTTTCGAGCCATTTTGTCAATTCCATCTACAGAAGGGTGGTCTAATTCCATGGCACAATATAATCTCATAAGAATTTGCCTAAATGAGAGGCCACCAAGGTGCAGAGCTTTTCAGAAGGTATTAGGCATTTACCAGTGGCTGGAGAAGCAACGGTACAAAGATTCCAAGGATGTCTCTAGTGACTTAAAAAAATTAATCTTTGAGCAGCTTGTGAAGAAGTCAAGGGGTGCCTCTAATTTCAGAGATTGCAGGAAATTATGTGCTCAGAGAGGTAAATGGGTACTTGAAAATGAAACGGGTGCCTCTGACTTGAACTTTCTTGATAAATTTGGGTGGAGCATTGAGCTAGATTTTGATCAGAGCATACTTCTCTGGCACATTGCAACTGACCTCTGCTACTATTCTGAAACAGACTCTGTTGATTATGCAAACCGTGAAAACAGCAAGTTGTTATCAGATTACATGTTGTACCTTTTGGTTGTCTGCCCCTTCATGCTGCCCAATGGGATTGGACAGATCAGGTTTCAAGACACGTGTGCAGAGACTATTGAATTTTTTCAAGAAAGAAAATCCATTAGAGCTGCAAAAAGAGCTTGTACAATGTTACTCAAAGTGAGCATTGAAGTTCCTCCATCAGAAGTGAAAGGAGATAGAAGCAAGTCTGTTCTATTCGATGCTTGTAGGCTTGCAAAATCTTTGCAATCCTTGGACAATGCCCAGACACAGGAGCAATCAGAGACACAGGAGCAATCACAGGAGCAATCACAGACACAGGAGCAATCACAGGAGCAATCACAGACACAGGAGCAATCACAGACACAGCAGCAATCACAGGGGCAACGGAATGTAGAGAAAAAATGGGACTTAATAATTCATATGTGGGTGGAAATACTATCTTATGCAGCAAGCCAGTGTCGTTGGAATCATCATGCTCAGCAGCTCAGGCAAGGTGGAGAGCTGCTCACTCATGTCTGGCTTCTAATGGCTCATCTTGGTTTAACGGAACAATTTCAAATATCCGAGGGCCATGCAAGGGCTAAGTTGATAGTGGAGTAAAATTGTTGTATTGCAAAAATTGTAGTTGTGAAACGTAACTTTCTTGTTATTTTGTGGGAAATTTTTGTTGTTCTTTTTTTTGGCTAAAAGGAATTTAAGATTTTCAAGTTGTTTGTTGGCATCGATCTATGGTTGGATTTGTGATTTCCTTCTCTCTCTCTCTCTCTTTTTCTTCTTCTTCTTCTTCTTCTTCTTCCTTTTGTTTTTTTGAACAAAGTTCTCCTTGAAAAAAGTTATCCTTGTTTATTGATGACAGTGTTGTAACATTTCTTGGGACCTGTTAACATTTTGACTTATTTGTTGACATCGATGTATATATTTCAAGCCACTATTCTCTAGAATCACTAATCAAAATCAAAATATTACAAGTACAAGATATTTTACTCTAAATTTGGCCTATTCCAAAATACTAATCTATAAGAATGGTAACGGGTCGAGTTCAAAGTAGGTTTCTTTATACTCAAACCTGTTCCGCCACCCACCCTTGAAACCCGAACTTGCCTCGTTTAATAAACAGGCTTTTTTTAAAACTCCTAAACTCGCCCCAGTGAGCCCCGCCTAGCCATGCCACTTCAAGACCCAATTTGTGGCCCAAACCGATTATGTTTGCCTAAAGCCCTAAAGCCCTATTCATGCCCAATAAAAAAAAAAAAAAAAATTATGTTTGTCCAGAGTCAAGCCCTAGAGCGTGGCCCAAATGCCAAATCAAACATAAACTTAAACAATAGGCAGGTGGGTGCTAATTTTTTTGCCAAAGTCCTCTGTTAATTTTATGGGGAATGCCTTGTCAACAAATTAGCAATTGCAGTTGTCCTATTAAAAACTGACAATCCAACTCAAGATCAATGAGTTTTGACTCATCTTTATAGATATACAAGTAAAAGATAGAGTATAAAGGTTTTGGTAATTTATATCATTTAGGAGCATGCATGTTTAAAATGAGATGAACACATAAGACTATCATGTATGTTTAAAAAGTTCTATTTCACTAGCTATGATTTATACATATAAAATTTGGCATGTTCCCACATATACAAAAATTGTTGAAAAATAATAAAGATGTGAACTTTGGTAGAGAAAATCAAAGAATAAAATTGAAAAATTGAAAAATAAGAAGACTGAAATTATGGATGAACAATGACCAAAGATTTCATCCACCATAAACTATGTAACGAACCCAAAGTTATTAAAAAAAAAAAAATTGGAGAACGACGATCTCGTGGTCATGTGGAGAACGAAGAACCAGCGGTGATGCAGGGATGAGGGAGGGCTTGAGGGGTATGGCTGATGACGGTGTTGCAGGGATGAGAGTGAGAACGAGTGAGGGTGAGAGACTGAGAGTGACTGAGTTAGTGAGGGTGAGAGCTTGAGAAAGCGTGAGGGAGGTGAAAGGGGGCTAGGGGGTGGCTGAGGCTAAGGTTGAATGAAATGAGAGTGAGAGCAAGAAAGTTAGGGTTAAGGTTAAGTGGTATTTATATTGTGGGGTTTTTTTTTTTTTTTGTCAAGTTTTGGTTTTAAATATCAAACCAAAGCGGTCAGGTTGGGCGGGCTTTAGTAGTACACATTCGAACCCGAACCCGACCTGCTATGATAAAATTAAAAAATAAATTAAATTAAATTAAAAAAAAAAAAAAAAAAAAACCCCATATCACCTTACAATCAATTAAAAAGCAATATACCATCAACACAATAACATCATAAACAAATCAAAAGAACACAAATTTGGATGGAAGGTTTAGGTAATTAAGTCTTGTTAGAGTTAATCCTATCTTGTTTAGTCGATTGGCTTTACTTTTGTTTTTTAAACACACTAATGAAAATTTTCAATATCATATGACCATATGACAATTAAATCATTAAATAACTAGGTTACCCTTTATGTAGCAGCCTGTCACATTAAATAGGATTTCTCCANTCTAAGACTCGATTTCCAGGTAGACGCCATGTGGAAAAACGGCAACTTGGATCTGAGCAAAACATAAAAACCGAGTTTTTGAGCCTCGATTTATAGGCTCTAAATCAAATCTTTTAGACTCGAGATATTAGTAAAATATATAGTTTTGAAACAGTGTCTACTAATTATATTGTTTGGCAATTATGGTTAAATTTCAATTTTGGCCGTTGAAATAGGGTTGTGGTTATGGGTTTGGTTTGAGCTAAGGCATCGCTTTAACATTTGTTTTTGGTTTTTGATTTCAGCCAAATGACCTCATTTAGTAGGTTGTTTTAGGATGGCTAAGGTGGCAAAAAAAAAAAAAATTACATGTCAGATGATTGTGTGTTACTTAATGGACACGTTGGCAAGTCCACTAACGGAGGAACTGCTTTTGCTAACAAAGTGAAACTTCAAGGTGTGAAATTCAATTTTTCAAATTTTAGGGTGTAAAATTCAAGTAACCTCAAACTTTATGAGTGTACTTTGCAATTTACCCTGTATAAAAAATGAAGATATTAATGACTCAATTTGTTAATAAAGAATAATACTCTTCAAACAAATGTCATAGTATCAAACAAAGAACCTTGTAATTTAATTAATTGACACCTCTTGAAGTGTCTATGACATTGAAGATTTAAATTCTCCCTCCATAATGAATCATTTAGAAAAAAAAAAAGTAGCCACATGATTAAATTCTATGGTATTGACATTTTAAGTATCTTTCCTCGTTATTTTGTCATATTTAACTGCGGCATTTGTTGAGCCCAATTAGTAAGTATAGATAATCGATAGAAAGATGTTGTAGATTTAGGATGAAGAATAGAATGGCATAATGCATCAAGTGCTTTTGCTATAGCTATAATTTCATAGCAGGTTTCCACATAACCCTTCCAGTCTTCCACCAGTCATCAAACGGTGCAGTAAACTCGAGAATTTGATAAAAAGGCCAAAACTTAAAAACATCTGTAAAAACTAGGGAAGCTTGGAGCTTTGACCATGGAGGCCGAGGACAGAGACTATGAACAGAGAGAGAGAGAGAGAGAGAGAGAGAGAGAGAGAGAAATATCTGAGATATTTGTGAAAATGCTTCTCGTAGATAAATTGATTACAAATGAATTGTTTATATACACAATTGCAGAGCGGGAGAACTAGGCAAATAACTAACTCTAAAAAATAATTTCCCACCTTATGAAGAACTAATCAGAACTCGACACCTGTCAATTATCACTAACTAACTTCTAATTAAATATGACTAAAACTACAAGTAGTTTTTTACAACTAATACTAAACGACTGCAGTTTAAGCTGTCTTCATCTCCTTATAAAACTGACTTCATATACCAGCAGCTCCAACCTTTATACCTTCAGGCTCCATCACTCCTCCTCAAGATGGAGCATAGATGTTGAGTATGCCCATCTTGGAGAGGAGCTTGAAAAATTGTACATGCCCAATAGGTTTTGTGAAAATGTCTGCTAGCTGATGTTTATTTGGAATATGGAAAATATTCACCATATTAATTTCAAAAGGAGGTCTTAGGACCCTGCAATTTTCAATCTCTTGCAGCCATTGCTTTAACCAGTGAATGAATGAGTTTGGGTGTAACAGGTCTGATCTTAAAATAATGGCCAACCCCATCCATAGTGCTTTGGCAAAGGAGCAGGGAAGGAAGGGATGATCTAAATCCTCTTCTTCTAAGTGACCCAAGACACACACCTTATTTGTGACAATATTCCTTCTCTCGAAACACAATATAATTGGAAGGGCATGATTCAGAATTTCTCACAGAAGGATAATAAATCTGAATGGAATTTTCAACCTCCATAAGCTCTTCCAAATCTGTTCACTGTTAGTACTTGTATGAGAATTGCGTTGAGTGCCTTCTACTAGAAGCTGATATCCGCTTTTAGCTTTATAGACTCCCCTATTATATAGAGACCAAATGAACATATCATCCCTATCTGTTTTAGATATGGGGATAAAGCTAGTAGCTTTAGCATCCCCAAATTCATAAATTTGGTTAAAGAGCTAGGAATTCTAGGTTTTTGTTTCATGATTTAATGAGGCCTGAAAAACTTTATGGATACTAAGGTTTTTTTTTTTTTTTTTTTTTAATATCACTCATCACTTCTTACTCAATTTTTGTCACTCATCATTCATCACTCATACCCCAATTTTCTATACCCCACTCGTTTGGCACATGTTTTCAGTTTCTCATCACTCAATTTTTTCTATTTTTTGTGGGACCCATACCTGAACACCATGTTAGGCATTCCAGTTAGCCTACCTGCCTCACACCATTTCATTTCATTTTCTTGACTGCTCATTTCATTTTGCCACCACCAGGGGCGTAGCTATGTGTAAGGGTGGAGGGGCCATGGCCCCCCCAAAATTTTGAAAAAAAAAATATTTATTTATTTATTTTAATGTTTTTAAAATTTAGTCTACAAAAATAAAAGTCGGCCTCCCAAATATTTGATTTAGTCCAATGATGCTCTTAAAAAAAATTGGTCTAATAATTATAGAGACATAACATTATTTTTCACAATTCTATTTTTTATTGTAAAATACGCTTATATCTGTTAAATATTTGATAAAGTTTGGCACCAAACATATTTGAATCTATATCTTTTTCAACTAGTTATGTGACAATTAAGAAGTCATTGACTCATTAAAAAAATAATGTCACTAAAACTACACATGAAATGTCTCTTTAGTTACTACATTATGGATTAGAGCAAGATATCTTCAAATATGTTTGAAGCCTAACTTATTCCTCCAAGTTTTGGATCATTCATGTTTTTGAAAATTTCAATAATTCAATTGAAATATTTTTTACTTACTTTAGTATAAAATTTGATAATTTGCATTGAAAATGAATTTTTTTAAGAATTTCACTATAAAAATGGTAAAAATGAATTTTATTTTATGAAAGATCGACGACAAACACAAACACAATCATTTCATTGATCCCCTTTTTCCTCTTTTGGATCGACGATAAAGCACAAACCCAACAAAGCCAGATTGACGACAAACACAAGCGCAATCATTTCATAGAACCTTTTTTTCCTCTTTTGGATCAACGACAAAGCCAGATCGAGTCATCGAATGGGTCGGCGTGGGCAGGCAGATCGGAGAAGAGAGACCGTGGATGGGGAGGGTTGAGATTCTTTTGTCTTTGAGCGAGACTTTGCTCTGAAGAAGTACAAAAAGAAGAACATATAAAGAAGAAGAGAGAAAGAAAGAAAGGTGAAGAAGAAAGAAAAGAGAGAGTGACCGGTGGGAGAGAGAAGGGAGTCAGATTTGACAAGACTAGTGGGTCCCATACATGTGTGTTTAGTTACGAAAATGCCATTGGAAACTGAGTTTTGGAAACTGAAAACACCTAAAATGTGTTTTTAGTTTCCATAACTCATCACTCAAAAATTAGAGAATTGAGTAATGAAAACAAAAACCAAACAAACTTCTCCGGCATGGGTCCCACCATTTTTGAGTTATGGGTGATGGAAACAGAGTTATGAGCGATGAAAACAACAAATCTAAATAGCCCCTTAATTGTTGAAGGAGTGAGGAGGTTATTTTAGTATGGAACCAGACTTTATGGTTAATAGAAATATTACAGCCATCTCCTACTCTCCATTTAGCTTGTATCAGAGGGGAATTCAGACATGAGAATGGGTATTTAAAGAGTTTATGGACAAGTAGACACATCGTAATTGATGAAAGACACATCGTAGTTTATGGACATGTTTCTATTCTATGTATGTTTAACCAAGCTTTAAATTGATGAAAGATGCCGAAATTCAAATTTTACGAACAAGTAGACACATCGTAATTACATGGTTTATGCCATAATATGTGAGAATGCATATCAACAGTTAAAATTTTATGTGGCTTGATTTTTTTTTTTTTTTAATCGAACGATCTAATTGTTGGTTTTGCACGATGTTTTAATCGTTTTGAGCTCAATTGTATTTTTGAATGAAATTCATGTTCATCGAACTGTCTAAATGGAGTCTAATTCTAAAGTGGTTTAAGAAATTATAATTTTACTCTTAAGGGAATGTTTGGTTGCAAAATGTGGTGCCTACACATCAACTGTATATGTATCAATCATGCAAGTGCAATGTTTTGTCAAAGGAATACCCAGTTTATCATGTTTGAATGGAAAAAATGAAATCGATTGTGGTACCTTTTGCTTCCCAAAATTTAACAAATTTCTCTCTTTAAGAGATTTATTGTGATTGCGGGCATTAGGATGGACACCGGTTGGAGTTAAATTATTAGATTGCCAAAAAATCCATGAGCTATCAGAAAGCTAATATGCCACATATTGACTCGAATGGAATTGTGAAACTGACATCGCTTTATGATGACTTGAAGGCGAGCATCCTACAAACTTGCCCAATGTGAAAGATATGGATCGACGCATGCGTTTGTTTGGGAGGTATGTCCTGTTGATTTTCATCCTTTCTTGTGTTGTGGAATGAAATTGTGCTAATGTGTGATCTCCTCTCCAGTCTCCATGCAGTTTTGGGCTTATTAGCACTTCAACATAGAAATTCTAGAATTAATTGAGGGATGATGGCACAAATTATTGAGGCTTTGTTATTGAAAACTTTCTAGTCGGGGACATTCGTGCTATCCGTCATTGAAAAGGCTAACTAAAATTTGTTGATTTACTCTCCTTGGAGATTTGGTTGACTTGGGAGGAATTTGTTATCGAGATTTTGGAGAAATGATTTTTGGCAACAGTCCCAATGGGTTTATGATCATCAAAACTTCATCTTGTCTTGCATTAATAGAAAGAGTAAAAAATTGGTTAGTATATGTTGGGTTATAGATTTAACTATAGTTAATTAACTAATTACCCAAGTTGATTAATTAAATTAAATTATATGCAAATCTAATTAAGGCACAAACAAATCACTAAACTAATTAGAGTGCACCAAAAATTAAATTGACACAGTGGTTTGTTTACAAATGGAAAAAACTTCAAAACAAAAATCCCCCTAGGAATTTCAAGTCACCACTTCCGAAGTTCACTAATCAAGAACAAGCAGTTACAAGTGCAAATAATCTTACCCTCTTGGCCTATCTCAAAGTATCTACCTATAATAGAACTTTGCTCCAATCTCCAATTGGACTTAATCTTGTAGAAGACTTCTCATTTGCATGGATCCCAATACATAAGTAACAGTTTTGCATGAATCACACTGCGTGACTAACTCCATGGCAACCTTTTTTTTTTTTTTTTAATTGTTGTAAATTATTTGCAATAGCTTCACAAATATCACCATAAGATCTTCAATTGTTGATGTCAGAGACTTTGCTTGATACAAATCCCAAAAACGCACAAGAGTCACAACAAGGTTTCTTTCCTTTTTGTTTTCTGAACTCAAAGGTTCAAAAGGTGGAGGCTAGGGTTTCAATATGAAATCCTTATGAAGCATTAGGGTTTTTTTTTTTTTTTTTTTTTGAACAAGACTTAGATACAGTCCCTTAGGGTCATTTCTTAAGATTCTGCCATGTGGATTTTTTCTCATGGGATAGAAGTATATTCTTAGTTAAGTAGCCACATGACTGAATCTTAAGAGGGGAAGCTAAGGAATAGCACCTAAAGTACTGTACCTAAGTTTTGTCATTTTTTTTTTTGTCTCTACCACCTTATTTAAATAGGAGCTTAATGGGCATTTAAAAAGGCTCTCCTATTAGGTTTACACAAATCCACAAACAATAGCCACTGAGAATAAAATGTTGCATGCTATATTAGAAATCTTTTAGTTCGATAGATCGAGAGGTATCAAACAGCAGAAAAACATATTTTAAGGTTGTTGTTGGATTTTATCATCTTATTAAGCTTGAGTTAAATTTGGGCTAGGATTGGGTCAAAAAGGGGAGGTAATTTAGGGCTTGTGCAAACTTGACTAAGTAGGGCATTTCAATCCTAGTTGTTGAGTGCTATGCGCCTAAAATTGGGCTTTGTTCTTGATCTTCTCAACCGGAACCTTTGTTGTGCTATGTCTTTTCTGATGGCTTCATCTTGTGTGTGTGTGTGTGTGTGTATTGTCAATTGTGTAGTTTGTATTGTGGTTTTCTTGTTATGTTAGAATAAAATTTATTCTCATTCATTCCAAAGACTTACATAATTTGAGATATATATGCACGTTCTCTTCATCTTAGATTTGGATATACTGACTTGATTTTATCATAACTTGACATTAGCATGAAATTTGGGGTGAATTGAGTTAACACATAGAACTTATAACTTGAAGAAAATCATAATTTTTGGAAAATTTTAATTATTTTAAATTTAAAGCCAAAGTGGTGAGGAAATTAATTATGTTGGGCCAAATGTGTTGGGTCCCTTAGTGTTTGGTTTTAGGCTTAAAAACTTTCAAGTATGACCAACATTGTTAAAAAGATTTTGGAGTAATTAATCCAAATTTGTAAGAACTTTATTTTGAGACCCATGATGTGTTTTATTACTGATATTTGAAGGTTTAGGCTATAAATTTATGAAGGTCATGATGTAAATCGCTTAGGAATTTGCTTTGGTTCCAATTATCTATTCAAAGACATTCGTTTATTAGTTGGTTAGCTGTAAACAACAAACTTTCCACAAGAGATAGAAATTGTCTTGGAAGTAGAGATCATTTCTCTTCTTTGAATGTCCTTTCACTTGAAGGGTTTGGGATGATATGATAAAGTTGTGTCTAGTTTCAAATACTTTGTTTTTTTTCAATAAATGTAAGCTGAATCACTAACAAAATAAATAAATCACTTTGAAAATATGAATATCAGTTAACCACAAAATAAATAACTCCATTTGGACATCAAGGTGATGGATATGGTTGAGTTTTGATAGTCTTGATATCAAATTTCGATATTGCCATTTAAGTGTGGAACCAAGTACATATCAACAGTCAAATCCTTATATTGTTTTTACTGCCTCATATTATCTTAGATATAAATAGATATTGACATGTTTATTTTCACCAAGTCATCTAATCCTATATTAGGTTCTACTTTATATTGTTTGGGGCTTTTGAAATAAAAATTGTTTGTCAATTTAAAGTAAAGTGGACTTTAGATAATGATTCCTCTTAAGATATTATATTATATATGTATAATTGAAAAGAAGATTTGCTAAATAGTGAATCTTTTATGTAAAAGTTCTTTCCATATATATATATATATAATGTTAAAATAAATAAATAAACATTTTCTAATAATCGTCTAGACTATAATCTTTGCCAACACAAGGCTAAGAGTTGGTCTTTTGATAAAATATTGTTTATTGCAGTGTGGTGCATTGTTATTGTTATTGTTTGCTCTTCAAAATCATTTTTATTATTTGCTCTTCTGAGTTATTGTTATATCTTACCTCATTGAGGTTATTGTTTGCCATGAGATTCACCTGCCGACTGTTAAGAATGTCTTCGATGGTTAATATTTTATACACTATTTATTGTTTATTGTTATTGACAAATTGTTAGTAAAAAACAACTTTACTATTAAGTATATTACAATATGTTATTGTAAATAATTTACCCAATGATGAAGTAAAGTTCCTATAATTGAACTATGGCTTATTGAAAATGGGTAAATCTTTTAAGAGAGCATTTGTTTTTTTGACAAGTCATATGTTTTTCATTGTACAGTTAAATATTCACGTCCAAAACAGATTTTATTGTTTCTACTAAATTACTTTCATACTATTGATAAATATTTTGTAAAATATAATATATTGTCAATTATAATGTGTATTTTCACATGACAATATCATGTGATGTAGTCTCTTGTTTAGTTGTTATCTCACCCCCTTTTTCCACCATTTTCAGATTAGTGTAGTGGACTTTTTCAATGAAATAAATTGGTGGCTGTTGGAGGTATGATCTGAAGACTGCATGTATTTCCCTATGCCTTCATCTTGTGTGTGTATTGTATGATTTGTATCGTGGTGTCGTTATGTTGAATAAAATTTTATATGTGAGATTGGCAACCCTTCTTATTGTTTTGTAATGTGTTGACTTTTAAAACTCTGTAATTTTCTGGAGTGTGTGGCTTAAGTCTTAACAAAAGTATTGTTTTTATCATTGATTATATGTATGACCAAACCATTTGTGTTCGTCAAATTGGCTAATTTTTATCACAGATTGTGGGTTTTTTTTTAGAAGTGCTACGTCCATAATATTTTCATAACAAATCATAAGTAGTAAGTTGTTATTGGTTCTAATTTGAATCTACAACTTAAATTCTTTTTTGCCCACTTATAACAACCAATAACAACCTACCACTTAGGATTTGTTATAAAAATGTTATGAAAATATTGTGGACATAACACCTCTTTTTCTTTTCTCTTTTTTTCTTTTTTATGCAAAAGATTATGTCTTTTTTGTAAGATGGGCCCAAAAGAATATTCTGACGGGGGAAGATTTATGTAAGATTGTAATAGGCAGTTGCTCAATTTTGTGATATTGTTAAGCCAATTGGGGATAGGATTCGGCCTAAAAGGGAGCTATACTAGGGCTTGTGTGCACTAGACTAAATAAAGTTCAAGTTCATGTTCACCACCGTTAACAAACAAAGCTCACAGCCTTGCATTCGAAGCCACTCTTTTAGTCAAATTATTCCAAGTCTTCTACAGTATTTTGCACATGAGCCGCAATTCGAAGTCACCTACATGAAATCACCTCCATTAGGTCTCTGTAATTCAGCTCCTTTTTAGTTTTATAACAATCACAAGGTGACTTTCCCTGAATTTTGTTATATGCCTGAAAGCCCAAAGCTGAATTAAGGCCTAATGATCCCTTTTTGGGTCCTGGATTGTAGTCTTGACCATGTTAGCTTTGGCATGTTGCCCTTACGCAAAGAGGTACCAAGGCCACACATGCATGCAGAAATAACTAAACGGTTAAAAAAAAAAAAAAAAAAAAAAAACCCCAATTCGAATCCCAATGGGCCTACCTAATTGTTTTGGATTAGCATGCAGAAATAACTAAACGGTTAAAAAAAAAAAAAAAAAAAAAAAACCCCAATTCGAATCCCAATGGGCCTACCTAATTGTTTTGGATTTTAAGGTTTCGTTTCTTTGCTTTAATCTATTGGCAATATTCACAAAATGCCATGGTGGAGAAACTCGTTCATCTTGACTCTCGAACTAGAAGTGTCAAAATTTTCAAGGCCGAAAGCAGCAGATCTTTAGACCAGCTTTCACAATCCCTCAATTATGAGCTATGCTAGTGCCACATAAAGTGGCACAACTTGTGCCACAACTTGCGCATGTTGTGAGTTGTGAGTGGTAGGGAATGATGGTGGGTCCATGTGGAGACGCTCATCTACCACTCAGAACTTGCTACGTGGGCAAGTTGTGACAAAAGCATAACTCCTCAATTATCTACCCATTTAGGCCCAAGTTCCAATCCTAGTCAAACTCCAAACTTTAAACCATAAAATGGTTACAAGGCTTTCAATCCAACAACTACCAATCTATCATATACATATCTTTCGTTCTTTTGGCAAATCAGAATCTTTTATCCCTGTGCTTCATTTTATGATCAATCAATCAAAATATATCATGTATTTGATTTTTTTTTTTTTTTACAAGGAAAATATGTGTGACAAATTGTAAATTTTTTTTTTTTTTTTTGATGTTGACAAATTATAGTCGGTGAAATATAAAATTATGCAATATTCTTTTATACTAATTTACATCCAATATTTTACACATATATCCATAATTGATGTGGAAAAGTCCACATAAAAGTGGATGTAAAAAAAAACTAATATGAGAGAATCAAAGTGGAATGAAAATGTTTCTATATAAAATCTCCACCACCACAATTTTTTTTAGTAGATGTGAGAGAATCATATCCTAAAGTGTAATAATTAAAGTGGAACAAAAGATCCATATAAAGAAAATCCACAAGACAACAGGTATTTTTTTGTTTACGTGACACTTTTCTTGAGCCTCCTAAAAAAAGACAATTTTTATTTTTAGGCTAGGAAAAAGAACAAAAAGAACAAAATTCAACATCTCACAGTCCGTGATAAGAATTGGTCACTTTAGGTTAACTTAAATATAGATATTAGATGCACTAGTTTAGTCAAATGATATACGTATGTACAAGTGCGCATAAACTAATAAAAATAATAATTTATTACGTACACACCCAGTGGCGGAGTCAGGATTTGAGTTTATAGGGGAAAAAATTTATATATGATATACGTACTTACATAAATTTATGTGAATATATAATTTTTGAGACCGATTTGAAAAATTAAAAGCTATTCATTTAAATACTAAGTGATATTTAATGTAATTATACAAAAAAAAAAAAAAAAAACACTACCCGGAGAGGAAGAGTGAGTCTCACTCAATACCTTGAGTTTCAAGAAGACCAAGATATCACAAGACTACTCAACTTTCCTAGAACTCAAGAGAGGAGAAGAAAGGGTTTTTTTTTTTTTTTGTTCGTGTCTTGAATGGAGGAGAGGGGAGGTTTATATAGTAGTAGTGGAGAAAGTATGAATGGAAGGTCATTTAATAAGGGTTGACAAGAATCATGAACCTAGACCTTATTTTAGCTTTTGGGAAAATCTGGGCATTAAATAAGAGATTGGTGGGAGTGAGGAGCAAGCAAAATTTGGGTTTCCCGTAGCTACTGTAACAACTTGTAGAGCCAATTTCAAAAAATCATATCTTACTTAATTCTGATTAGAATTGTCTCTTTCTTGTGCTTAAATTGAAGCTCCAGATGTCTAGTTTTTGGAAAAATAACCTCATTCATAGATTCAAAATATTCTGAGAGATATCAACAAAATTGTGAGTAGAAGTTATTTGTTAGAAAATAATTTCAGCACAATTAACATTAATGGGTCCCAAATTATTTTCCAATTAACATTAATAGGCTCCAATCACTCCCATTTCAGACTTAATTAATTCCAAATTTACCCTAATTAAAATACAATTGCACAAATTACTCATTGAATAATTAATGCTTGACTATCTAATTAATTAAGTGTGTGCAACCTTACTATAAAATGTAGTCCTAGCCAATCAAATTATGACACGTCATTAATCTCAAATTGATTATAATTATAACTAATTAGAATCAATAGTTCATAATCATATATAGTAGGACTCAATTTGTGATAGTGCATCTCGACCATTAAAACTTAATTTGATAATAACTTTCAATCTGATGGTCCGATTAGGGCGTATGACTAATTGATTTGATTGTTACAACCTCAAGATCATTTTAGCGAAATGAGATTAAGGATCTAATAAACAGAATCAAGATGCATATTTCTAAGGTGAAATTACCCTTTTACCCATCATGTAAGATTAAATGCGGGTTGCAAAATGGGGTGTCAACAGACCCACTTTTTCTTTTTATAAAAATTAGATAGGAATAAGGGTGCTATTGGCTCAACATCATTTGCTCAAAATTTCCCCTAGGATTTATAATTGCCTCAAACAAGGTTTTGTGGTTGATACGCGACCACTGGATGCCGACACCATTTTAGCTACCACAATCATGTATTCCATTGCTTCCTTTTCTTATAAAGTAGTCACTACCTGGCAAAAGAAGATGCTTTTTGGCCAATAGCAACATAGACACACTAGATTCCTGGGTTTAGTAGATCGGCGAATGTTAAGGCCTACATGGGGAGGTGTGCCCAAAAGCTGATTTGGCTGTTAAGAATCTGAAGTGGCACGTGGAAGAATCATTGGAGCCAATGACCATGCTTGCGGCTGGCGATGGAGACCAAATTCCTAGGTTCATTGAGGGAGGACGTGGAGCATGTCTGTGTCGTTGATTTCATCAAGGGAAGGCTTGATTTGCCCGCATTTGAGATTAGAGTCACAAGTTTGCTTGGTTTGTGGATATTGGACACAATAGTGACCCATGGTGGCTACGTGATGCTGTGGACTCTAGATTCGGCAAGCAAGTATTTGCGATTTCAAATGGTGGTGTGCACGTGGGAATCTTCTTTGTTGGTCCTAGAGATATTTTGCTTAATGCCAAGAATGAAGTTTAGCTTTGATACAAATTTAAATATTAAATATTATCATTGATGTGTAGACAATATTGTATATGCTAGAGTAGATGCGGAAGATGAAGCATAAAATATGAACACGAGAATATGAGGGTTACGTGATTCAACCTTATTAGCCTACATCCACAGAGGAAACTCTTAAGGGCTACATATTTATTATATAAAAATGTAGTACATAGCCTGTATTACAATAAATCATAACATAAGTATAAATAGGAGACTAAACCCTAGACTACAAGTACAAGTAGAAGACTTGTCTAGCGCACAAAGTAGGTGGGATTGGGCCTATTACATTGGGCTAATATATCTAATAAATCTCTAACACACTAGGCAGGTCGATGTTCTTATCATTGAGCAAGATATCCTTGGATGTCTGAGTTAATTGCATAGATTACATGACAAAATAGATCAAGTTTCCTTTCCATGAGAATACATTCCATTCGACCAGGTGTAAACACCCCCCCCCCCCCCCCAAAATTTTACACCCTTCAATAGAAACATATGTCAGTATTTCATAAAATAACGAAATCCATCTACCACCAATCTACCCCATTATTTGATACAACAGTAAAACCCACTAGAAGCCACCTCAATTACTCACATATTTTTAGAAGGGATAATAGGTTTTGTTGCAGCCCATAGAGATCCTTAATCCAAAAGAGTAAAGGGTGCAATGGCAATGGGCTACATTGCAAGAATGAGTTCTTTTGGTGGGTTTTGGAGACTCAAATTAAATTGGGTTTTAAGGAGTTATTTTTTGTGGCAGGCATATATCTTTATTTTTTGCAATACCTATGTGGCATGTTGCTATTAGAGGGTGTAAAATAAGAGGGTCTACATGAAGTCTAGATGGAATGTATTCTCTTCTTCAATTTTGTCAATGGCATGTCTTGCTTTACTCAGTTTGTCTATATCAATTGTCCCCTATTCCTAAGGTTGGTGTGTTGAGAAAAGGGAAACTAAAACTTTAATTAAGACCCTAAATTGTTTAAATAAAAAAATTGTAAGTGTGTTGAATTATCATCGACAATTAATTTCTACTAATAGGTCGAGACTATAATTTTTTGTCAACCAATGTCTCAAATGGGTAGATTGTCATCTCTAGCCACTTAATATCGCACACGACTATAGACTAAACTCTCTCTCTCTCTCTCTCTCTCTCTCTCTCTCTCTCTCTCTCTCTCTCTCTTAAAAAAAACTATTAAAAAAATTTACTAATAATACTTGTTATAATTGTTTGAATACTTTTAAATTAAAAAAGCCAATCCAACTAAAGATCAATTGTGTCACAAAAAGACTTGGTGGATTAGCTATTATCAATTAAAAAATATATTTTAGCAAACTCTTACACTTCATCCCCCTAAGCTATGCCATTTGTTATGCTTACCACCCTAAACTATGAGAATATACACTACCCCCTTAAACTATTAGTTACATAACACTTATCTGTATAAACTATGAGAATGCACACTTAACCCCCTAAACTATTAACCTTGTAACACTTTACACTCCATCGCATGGGTAATAGTTTAAGGAAGTGACATTCTCATAGTTTAAGTGATAAGTGTAAAAAAAATATGGTTTAAGGGGTAAAAGTGTTCACATTGGAGGTTCTATTTTAGCAAAAAGGTTATTTTAGCTCTCAAACAACCAAAAATCAAGCTTTATCTAGGTTTTGGGGCCTACATCTCAGTGAGGGAAATCTCTCTTACGTCAAGTGCACAAGATAACTTCCTGACAATTAACGAAAAAAAAAATCCAAAAATATGACTATTCAGAATTACAAATTTCCAAAAATATGATCATTCAATTAAAAGAAAATCATCATTAAGAAAAAATTGTTTTAAAAAGTATGGTGGTTACATGAAATGATTATTTGAAAATATGACAGTTGGAAACAAATAATAAAGAGATAATATTTCAATGAAGTGGTAAAAGAATAGAGTATGGGATGTGTAGTGTATTGTAAAGTGGTAAGCTAAAATAGATAAAGTAACCTTTTGGTGTGTTAAAGCTATATTTTTTAGCACGCCAGATGTGAATGCTTTAAAGTGTGTATTCTCATAGTTTAGGAAATTAAGTTTAAAACGATGAATAGTTTAGGGGTAAGAGCATTCATAGTGGTGATGCTAAAAAGTTAAATATTAGCACCTAAAAAAGTTATTTTATCTATTTTCACTTATCATTTTATAACTCACCCTACATCAATGCTCTTATTTTTCACAACACAATTGAACACTATTTAGTTATTTATTACTCTCTCTCTCTCTCTCTCTCTCTCCCACTGAAAGCTTGAAAATGTGGGAAAACACAAGAGCTATTTAGACCCCTAAATTAATGTTACGGCTCGATTGATTTTACTCTAACTTAATACTAAGTGTGGAATAGAGTAAATGCGAGTGGATAGACAAACAAGTTACTCTAACCCATAATCATTATAACACAGCAGTAAAATGAAAGGTAAAAGAGTAGGGAAGAAGAATGCAAATACAAGATAACATGCTGATGTGTTATTGAAGAGGAAACCGAAGAATTTGGTGAAAAATCTCTTTGCCNAAAAAAAAAACACCACCAAAAAAAAAGCTTATTCATAATATTGTATTTATCTGTTGAGATATTTCTAAATCAAGTGTTCTTTTTTTTTTTTTTTTTTAAAGCCAAAATTCAAGTTATGAATGAAACTATTAGTAGTTAGATAGATACTGAATGCAATATATGTGAATTTCTATTATTTTGGTTAATGTGTACCCATAAAATATTCAAATTATAATATGGTAGGGACAAACTAAAAAAATTTCAATGCAAAGCATTTAGTGGAGGACTTAAGGTTCCTCAATAATATATTTAAAAGTTATCCTCTTTTTCAAGACCAAAGAAACAAAGTGACATTTAATAAACCCAAAAACAAAAAGTAGGCAGGGGTATTTAATAGCTAAAAATATTTTTTCACCCTAAAAAAGGAAAAAAAAAAAAAAACTAAAGGTATTTTTGAGTGGGTCAGGGGGCTGCAGTCGCCCCCCCCCCCCCCAAAAACGGCTCCACCCCTGTACACACCTCACACAATCATAGAGAACAACAATAAATAAACACAAAACAAGACAAGATGCAAATCTCTGAAATATAACAACCACAATACAAACTAGCATCAAGCTACATACAAATACACAATACATACACCAGATCAGGCAAGCAAGATAAATGTCATTGTCGTCATATTGCATGGGTTAATGAGTCTACACTAAAAACCCATTTTTTACTTAAAAACAAAGAAACCTAAACAATAAAAATGACGTAAAAACGAGAGCGGGAAATGCCAATAATAGTAATAATAATAACAAAAAAAAGTTTCATATGCAGTTTGTTGGGACAAAATTGCTTTTTGCCCTTTCTGAAAAAAAATCCAGCATTTTGCCCTCTTTCTCAAACTAATTAGGGAAATTCCCCTCTTTTGAAAATCGAGTTTCTGAAAATCGATTTAGGCCCTATAGCGGCATTTTTAAGGACCCTATAGTAACGTTTTAAGGACCTATAGTGACGTTTTGTAACTCGATTTTCATAAAGTTGAGTTATAGGTAAAAAAAGAAAAAAAAAATTGCATGTAACTCAACTTTATGAAAATCGAGTTACAAAATGTCACTATAGGTCCTTAAAACGTTACTATAGAGTCCTTAAAAACCCCGCTATAGGGCCTAAATTGATTTTCAGGAACTCGATTTTCAAAAGAGGGGCATTTCCCTAATTAGTTTGAGAAAGATGGCAAAACGCTGGATTTTTTTTTCAGAAATGGGCAAAAAGCAATTTTCTCCCAGTTTGTTGCCAACCCCCCTCACACCTGTCAAAAACCTCAAGAGTCTCAGACAGTTGATGATATATATATATTTAATTAATTAAGGGGATGTTTGATTATGTTGTTTAAACAACAGTTTTCATTGTTTAAACAACATAACACGTATTTTCACAATATTTTTTCACCCACACATATTTTTATAATACTTAAACAACATTGCTAGAACAACATTATCAAATGGACCTAACCCACACAATACAACATGAAATTCTAAATAATAAAAAAGTATACTTCATGCATGAACGGAATTTTAGTCCACACGTAAAAGTTCCAAACAACGAGATGACTTACACTGTGTACATATTGGTGAGGATCCGATTAGACAGAGGTTGACTCAAAGCTGTTGTTAGTAAGAATTTGGTGAAAAATCTCTTTGCCGCCCTCCAAGTGGTAATCGATTCACTAGAAAATCAGTTGGGATACATGGGTTAGCAAGAGACCCTCCAAGCATAATCTACCTGATGCACCTAAGTCCTCCAAGTTCCTACTCCAACAAGCCTTCTCGAAACCGTGTCTTGTCTAGCTCTCCGGATCTCGCAATAGGCCTAATTGCATCTGCTAAAACTTAGCTTCTTCCAATGCTTCCCAGTAGCACCAATACCTCACTTGACACTTTGAAAGGGTGTGGTAAGTGTTTGGGCTATCAACCTCTCAATGGTATAGAAATGGAGAGGTAGGAGTTGAGGAAAATCTACAAACAATTGTGTAGAGAAATGTGGGTATAACAATCTCTAACTTTTAAGGTTTGTGGCTAGGGTTTTCTCTCAGAAGCACTGCTTAACATCCATGGGTAATGTAGGTATATATAGTGTAGGTACAGAGAGTGTGTATCAGAAATGACAATCTGGCAAAATAAAATGTTTCGCGGGTATCTCGCGGGAAGGCCTTACCCGTGAGACACTTGTAAAAACCAGCTGTCTCCATCCTGTCCTAACTCTTCGCATTCCAGTCATGTGCAGGGCACATGCTTCATTTCGCGGGAAGCTTGGTCACGAGCTACTCACAAAAACAGCTTTAGTCTTCATGGCTTGAGTCTTCACACTCTTTCTCTCTCATACAACCTTTACAAAGAAATCCTAATACAGGGTACAAAACATTGAACATAATTACAATCAAATTTGACACAGAATAAAAGCCAACAAAACACATAGTTGTAAATTACAACTTTACACCCATAACTACCAAACCCATGACCCCTTTTTCTTCTTTGTCTCTCTATTTTCTCCCTCTCTTCAACCCACAATCACAAAACCCATGACCTAAAATCAATCACTACCATCATAGCCCCACCACCACCACAAACACAAACCCACATCCATGTCAAACACAAACCCATATGCATATACCCTCATAAAAAAAAGAAAAGAAAAGAAAAAAAAGAAGAAAAAGCCACCAATAGATCATAAACCCAAAAACCCACATACTGAAATAACATGTGACTACAAAACCCACTAGATCAAACCACCCATTGCTAGCCACCACCACAGCTTGATTGCACCCAAACCCATGAATCATTGAACCTACCCTAACAACCTACCACCACCACAAAGATACCCAACAATCCATAACCATAAAACCCATGAACCCAAAAATACCATGTCATCGGCATGATGGTGAAGCTTAGGTTTGAACAAAAGAAGAGAGAGAGAGAGAGAGAGAGAGAGAGAGAGAGAGGTCTGAAGAAAGAGAAAAGAGAGATGGAGAGAAATTGTATAATAACGAAGAAAGAGAACCCAACCAAATAAAAAATTATTTAAAAAAAAAATAGCATAGTCAATGTAGCATTTTTTATTTTTTTTGGTGGTGCGAGTTGTTATATACCTTTTAGTAATTTAAGAGCGTCATGTGAATGCTCTATGTGAGCATTCTCATATTTTAGGAAAGTAAGTGTAAAAGGGAATATAATTTATGGGGATAAAGTATAATTTTCTCAAAAACTTAATTAGTAATTTGTGGCTCAAAAAATAAGAAGAAAGGTTTTTAAATAAAAAAAATTATAGTACAAAAAGTTAAATAAATATTACCAAATTGATATTTAAATATAGGGAAATGCTAGGGGATGCTCTTAGGGTACTGGTTAATAATTCATTTAAAGAAAGTTTTTATGGAAAAAGAAAAAAAAAGAAATTAATATTTTGACAACTTTTTTCATTTCCCATAAAAGTAGTGTTAAAACTTTTTTAAAATAGATTATTAACCATTACCCTAAGGGCAATCATTAGCATGACTCTTAAATATATAAAGCTCACGCTTTGGGTTGAAAATATGACAATTTAATACAACATATTTGGGTTGGGAATATGCCAAAATAATATACTTTTACCATCTCAATAAGAAAATTAAAAAAAAGAAGGTAAAAACACCATTTTGGTCCCTGTATTTTGGTGTCATATTTAATTTGGTTCTATATTTTGGTCACAATCAATTTGGTCTGTTTTTTTCAACTTACAATTAATTTAGTCTTTATCTTTAATTCACTAATGAAATTTTTTTACATGACAAATGACTTGGACAGCTGGCAAGTTGATGTTGACATGATGGCTAAAATAACAATTAAAATGCCACGTGCATCTAAATTAAAAACAACCAAAAATTAATTTCTCAATTTTTTTAAGATAGAAAATAATGCTTGGAAAACATAACCAAGAACGCTTGGAAAACATAACCAAGAACACTTGGAAAACCCTCTCTGCAAACCCAAAAATTTAACTCATACATTGAAGCTCTCTTCACTAGAAATTTCATTTGTAAACCCACAACAAAGAAATAAGAAAACCCACTAAAATATTCATTCAAACAAAAAAACTCAGACCATCCATATGCTCAAAGAATGTGTAAAGTTGTGATTGACAACTATGTTTTTATGTTGGCTTTATTCCATGACAAAAAAGTGTTGTAATTGCTTTAATTTATTTCCTTGTATTTTGTGGGATTTTATTGTATTGGGTTTAGTATGAAATTGGTGAAGACTTAAGCTGAAATGAAGATTAGTGGATTTTGCGAGAAGCTAACCCCCCGAGAGAGCCATGTGAGGAGCACATGACTGGAAGCTGAAGAGTCGTGCTAGATTATCGTTTTCTTGAGTGTCTCGCGGGTAAGACCTTCTCGTGAGATAGTCGCGAAACATTCTGCCTAGAGGATTTTCAAGTGTGACTCTCTCACCCTTCACCCATACTGATAAGTTTTTAGACTCCTTAACCCAACCAGATTAACCTAGTTAATTAGCCAAATGATTAACTTAGTCAAATTATGCAAATCTAGGTTATCATAAACAAATAATCATATCAAGTATATAACAGCGGAAAGGTAAATAACACAATGATATGATGACCCAGAAAACCATACGGTAAAAACCTAGTTAGGATTTAACCTAACTATCTTCAAGGTAAACTTGAATCCATTATCTTGAAAGAATCGAAGTTCATACAATAAGACTTACAAGCCCCCACGCTCGACTTCTTATTGCTACCCACCAGTAGAACTTATTGACACGACCACGTGCAAACTCCGAGACCACGGACTCCTTCTTTCATGGATTCACCACCAGATACAAGCACCCACGCTTGTTTTTCTTTAAGCTTCAATGGTAGCAACTGAATTGATCATCAAGGTGTAGATAACATCTCCTTCTTGAAAACCCTAAGCTTTGTGTAAAGGAAAGCTTCTTTAGATCTCGCAAGAGATTTACACGAAACAGTAATCTGAGAAACAATACAACTCTCAAGCAACCAAGACTTTAGAGAGGTTTGGGTACAAAACCCTAAAACCAAAAGGGGTACAAGAGACACTCTAATCTCTTTCTCTTTAGTCTCAAAAACGTGGCTTAAGGTTTACTTTATATAGTGGGAGAAGTAGATCTGAAACCCTAATCCTTAATGGGCTTAAGCTGCTGTTTGGGCTGACTTAAAATTCTACAGATACGATTTTCGATTGATCGAGCATGTTCTTCGATCGATCGAACCAGGCAGAATATGAAGTCTTCTTCCTGTAGCTTGTTTGTTCTTGAATCTTGACTTGAATCACCTTGAGCATTGTCTAATAAAATCTATAGACTCTAAGATTTATATCTAGACACGTTTGTGTCTACGATTTGCCAATTGTTCTAAACATTTAGAACCTAACACATACTATATATACCCTCATTACCCACAAATGTATGAGTGACCATATTCAGAGAGAAAAACCCTAGATATGTTTTCTACAACACACACCCATCTTTTTAAGAGAGAGCTACTCATCCTTAATGAGAAATCATTGTAGCATTTTCTCCATCCATCTCCCATTATTATACCTTGAGAGGAGATTTGTACCCAAACACAACCCACACCTATTAAGAGTGTAGAGAGTGTTTTGGAACTTGGGAAGCTTTGGGGATTTGCCAAAAGAAGCCGGTGAGGCTTGGTGGATGCAATCAGGCGTATTGCGGGATTCGAAAAGCTAAATAAGACACGGTTTCAAGAAGCCTTGTTGGAGTAGGAGCTTGGAGGGCTTAGGTATAGAGGGTAGATTAGGCTTGGAGGGTCTCTTGCTCACCATTGTATCCTAGCTGATTGTCTAGTGGATCGATTACTGCTTGGAGGGTGGCGGAGAGGTTTTTTGCCGAGTTCTTTGGTTTTCTCTTCGATAACACGTTTCGGTGTTATCTGTGTTTGCATTTCTTTTCCCTACTCTTGTTCATTTCATTTTTACTGCTATGTTGCTTTAAATATGGATTAGAGTAGTTCTCTTACTTATACGCTTGTATTTACACTATTCCGCACTTAGTATTAAGTTAGTGTAAAATCAACCAAGCCGTAACTTTGTTTTGGGGGTCTAAACAGCTCTTATGTTTTCGGCACATTTTCAAGCTTTCAATTGGTATTAGAGTGGATACACTTGTTGTGGTATAAATACCTAAGTATGATCCTTGACTCCTTGTGTTTATTTGCCATGGATTGTGCTTTGTATGCTTCTTTGTATGATTTGGTTGGTGGTGAATGTAACATGCCATGTGTTTGTGAAAATGCCTCTATGAGTGTTAATCCTCATAATTGTGATGACATGTTACTTGAATCTATGGGTGTTGTCGACAAACTCTTGAAGAAAGAATCTAAGAAGTTTCAAAAGAATTTGAGCAAGTTCATTTGTGAAAAGGATGATTTGATTGCTAAACTCAATGAATCCAATAAATTGGTTAAAACATATAAGAAACTTGCTAAAAATTCTCTTGAAAAACTGAAAGAGTTTGAATATTTGAATATGGACTTGGATGTTAAACTTTTTTTGTCTAACAAACTTGTTGATGATCTTAAATGTGAAAATGAATATCTTAAGATTCATGCCAAGTGTTTGATTATTGAACCTGTTGCTAAAAAGGAAGAAAATATATGTTGCAATCATGTTGTGGTACCCGATTTTATGCCTAATGTGAGTTCTACCTCTAAAGACAAATTGATGTACACTCCTCCACACAAAAGAAACCAAAAAGTGGAGAGAAAGGCTCTTAAGCCTAAGCCTCTGTTTATGTCACAATCTAAGGCTTTGGATAGATCTAAGTTTGTTCCAACTTACTACTATTGTGGTGTGAGTGGTCATATAAGACCTCAATGTCATAAGTTGAAGAGAGAACAAAACCAAGTTGCTAGATCCATTCCCAAAAAGCCTAATGGACCTAAACACATTGTTTGTCACCATTGTGGTGCATTTGATTATCTTAGACCTCATTGCTCTAAGTTTCAAGCTTTTAAAAGAATCAAAAGAAAAGAGAAACTTAAGCTTTTTGGAAGTTGTACTGAAAAGGGTAAACCAAATTTGAGTGAAAATAACATGTTGTTAAGGAAAGTGTTTAATACTCTTAACTTCTTGTCTATATGCATCTCCGGTTCTCATTCTTTCAACTCTCGTCTCACTTCTCACGAGACACTCATTCCAAACAATTATTTCATTTGGATGAGGAAGGGTTTCTATGGTTGAGCTTTTACTCTTTTGGTCCTTGATCTAATTCTTTCGATCGTTGTAGGACCCTTCATGCATTAGGTGCTATATTGTCATGCATTCATGCATCATGCATCTCTTTATATGCATTGTTTTGTTTTTGTTTTTGATCTTACTTTTATGTCTTTGTTTTATGTGTGTAAAAATCCAAAACCACATAAAAAGTGAAAAATTTAAAAAGTTTGATCGTATATGTTTGAGCACATATCATATGTGAGTTTGGCCTAGTACCTTCGTACTAATGGCGTAGTGCATTTACGAGCTTAGCTTGTATTTATATGCACATTTATCTGTGTGGAAGATATCTTGAAAACTATGTGTGATTGTTGTAAATATATCTTTAAGTTTGTCATGAATGATTGGTCAATTGTTTTGTTGGTCTTGATACTTGCATAAACTTGTGCCTATATCTCTTCTCACTTTTTTTTTTTTGTTTTTTTTTTTGTTTTTTAAAAAGAGCTTATCAAATGTAAATCTTCAAATGAAAAGAGATTTTGATCTGCAAAAACCTGTCGCACATACTAGTATTTGACTAGGAAAAAGGGAAAACGACTTTTTATTGAAATGTATGGTGTTCAAAAAGTCAAAGGCTAATCCTCAATGTTGAAATATCAAAAATTTCAAGCACCGATCTCAAAAAGAGATGTATTATCCAAAAAAGATCAAATGTTATGATTTATGCAGAAGCCAAATGAAAAACTTCTAAGTTTTGTAATCATTTTGTGGGAGGTCATATATGCTCATTTCTATAATAGAGATAGTCCACTTGACTTAGTATCAGTTGTATATGACTTGATTGAATTGATCATTGAAGCTTCCCTCTGTTCTAAGGACTATTTTATACTTGATTCACACACACAACACACAAGTTTAATGTTCAATGAATGCCTATTTCATTTGTGTGTTTGTACATGTTCAAATGTGATGTGTGTGTGCTCAACCATATGTGGTTCAAAACAAAAAGATTTTTGTTCTTTTTGTTTGCTTTTGGAAGTGATTTGTATCACTTATGTTTTTCAAAGTTTTTAAAATGTTTTTGTGTAAAAAACATGTTTTTTTGGGTGTTTTCATGACCTCATGTATAGGCTTAATTGGGAGATAAATGATCCAATTCTCAAGTTTGTCAGCTTTGGAGCGAAATTTCACAAGTAAGCTTCTCGCGAAAATTCCCAGATCAGCTTTTTAAAGGGCATTTCATGGGTCTTTTGTTTTAAACTTCTACAATCTTCTCCCAAACCCCTGTTTTAATGCTTCAACATCAAAACCCAACTAATTTCAAGTGTTTTACATTTCATAAACATCTCTAAGGTAATATTTAACTCTTTTTCATTGATTTTGATCCTTAGATTATGTTTTGGGGGTTTTATGTTCATAGTTAGGATTTTATTAAATGGGAGTTGGAAAACTTAATTTTTGTCAATCTTTTTTATTGGGCTTTGTTTTAAATGATGATTTGCTTTGGTTGTTGGCTTCTTGTGGCAAAAATAACATGTTTTTAGGCAAGATTTTCATATGTTCTTGCATTGTTTATCATACATGTGTAGTGTGTGGACTCTAAGTGTTTGATAAAATGCTCAAATGGTATTTTCTTGTTGTTTTGGATTCCGTTGAGTACCAAACTTTGGGGATCACCATAATTATTCATGTTTATCATGTTTTGATCATTGGTGGAGTGTTTTGTACACTTTTCCCCTTAAGTGCTTTACTCATGCATTAGTCATGCATCATATATGCACACTAGATGCACCTTTACTGCACACACTCTAACACTTGACATGTTTTTGTATTCACTCATGCTAGTTAAGTCTTTTTAGACCTTTTAGCACATATAACATGTTTTTGTGTCTTTGTCATGCCTAGGTTTATATCATGTTTCATCATCCTTCGCATGTCATGTTCTTTATGCTTTGTAGTATTTTTAAAGATGTTTTTATTTTGTATTTGAGCTTCATTTTCTCATACATCTTGCACCCCTCATGCATCATCTTGTTCATATTTTTTTCCCTCCTTCCTCTTGATTCATTTTCTATTCGTGACAAAAAGGGGGAGAGTATCGTTATTTCTATATGACTCATGTGCACACTCTTATGGGGAGAAAGCCATAGGGGGGATGCATATACTAAGGGGGAGAAGATATTGTTTTCGAGAAAACCTTGATTTACTTTATGCTTATTTTCTCGTTGCTTTATGGTGCTTTGATATGTTTTTTTTTTTTTTGCTCTCATTGCATCGTGCTTGTGTGCTAGACATGCATTTATCCTTATGCTATTGTGCTTTATTGATTGCATGTTCGGATGATCATTTGCTTTGCTATATGATCATTGTAGTCATTTCCATATGACCGTTTGGTGTATGATCAAGTTGCTTACATGTTTCATATCATGTTTACTTGATCGCATTTTACTTGTTACATTATACTTGTCATTTTATCACTTGATTTACCTTGAGGGTCTAATGTGTTTTGTGCAAGTATTTCAGGTTACAGGTATACATGTTCTAAGTTCATCATAGCTTCTAGATTTAAGTTTGAGTGAGTTTTGCCATTATTCCCAAACTCACGTTTAAGTATAGAGTCTGTTATAGGGTGTTTTGTCACTGAATAGCTAAAGGGGGAGATTGTAAAGTTGTAATTTACAACTATGTTTTTATGTTGGCTTTATTCCATGACAAAAAGTGTTGTAATTGCTTAATTTATTTCCTTGTATTTTGTGAGATTTTATTGTATTGGGTTTAGTATGAAGTTAGTGAAGACTCAAGCTGAAATGAAGATCAGTGGATTTTGCGAGAAACTCACGAGAAGCTAACCTGCGAGAGAGCCATGTAAGGAGTACATGACTGGAAGCTGAAGAGTCGTGCTAGGCCGTCGTCTTCGTGAGTGTCTCGCGGGTAAGACCTTCCCGTGAGATAGTCGTGAAACATTCTGCCTGGATGATTTTCAAGTGTGACTCTCTTACCCTTCACCCATACTATATATATATCCTCATTACCCACAAATGAATGAGTGACCATATTCAGAGAGAAAAACCCTAGATAGGTTTTCTACAACACACACACCCATCTTTTTGAGAGAGAGCTACTCATCCTTAGTGAGAAATCATTGTAGCCTCTTTTCCATCCTTCTCCTATTGTTATACTTTGAGAGGAAATTTGTACCTAAACACAACCCACACATATTAAGAGTGTAGAGAGTATTTTGGATCTTGGGAAGCTTAGGGGATTTGCCAAAAGAAGTCGGTGAGGCTTGGTGGATGCAATCAAGTGTATTGTGGGATCCGAAAAGTTAGACAAGACACGATTCCAAGAAGCCTTGTTAGAGTATGAGCTAGGAGGGCTTAGGTATAGAGGGTAGATTAGGCTTGGACAGTCTCTTGCTCACCCTTGTATCTTTACTGATTGTCTAGTAGATCAATTACCGCTTGGAGGGCAGCGGAAAGGTTTTTCGTCGAGTTCTTCGGTTTCCTCTTTGATAACACGTCTCGGTGTTATCTGTGTTTGCATTTCTCTTCTCTACTCTTGCTCATTTCATTTTTACTGTTATGTTGCTTTAAATATGGATTAGAGTAGTTCTCTTGCTTATACGCTTGTGTTTACACTATTCCGCACTTAGTATTAAGTTAGTGTAAAATCAACCAAGCCATAACTTTGTTTTGGGGGTCTAAACAACTCTTGTGTTTTCGACACATTTTTGAGCTTTCAGAATGAATACCAAGCAGAGCCAATAGCTTAACATCGTCTCCAACAATGTATATTTCTCACAACTAAAACAAAACCGTACTTCATAAAACAAACACAAATCAACGATTTCTCACAACTAAAACAAAACCCAACCATTATATCATCCAAAATGAATCAAATTAGATTAAAAAGGAAAATGAAATACAAAATGATTTTCAGTTATAGATGAAAAAAACAAGATAAAAAAAATTAAAAAGAAATAAAAAAGAGAAGCAAAGAGAGATGAGGAGAGGTGGCCACAGCTAGTGGTGGCGTCGTTGTGAGACCGTTGTTTGTTATGGTGGGTCTCGTAGAGAGAAAGTTCATGTCTGAGCTCACGACGAGAGAAAGCAACCATGTTCTGTTTGGTTTTAGGGGAAATTGCACTTAACCCACCTGTGGTTTGACCTATTTTAACAAAGCCCACTTATGGTTTAAAACTTATCACTTAACCCACTTGAAGTGCCATTCGTTAGACACCCATTACCCACCTCTGTTCATTCCGTTAGAAAATCTCCTTTACTATATAAGCCAAAATTAGAACCCAAATAGAACCCCTAAAAAAAAGAATGAGCTCTCTCCCTTTCTCTACTTCAGAATCCCTAAAATCCCCAAACCCATTATCCCTATCTCTCTTTACTTCGATTGCCTGACTAAGTTCAAGTTCGCTAGGTCCCTATTCATTGTTGTCATTCTCCAATTGGTTCAGTGGTTATGTGTTCTTTTACTTTGTCATGATCTATTCACAGTGATGAATTGGAACTCTTGGGTTCTCTGATGGCTGGTTTTTGGAGGGGTGGTTTTTTCTTTGTATTTGGATTTGGATTTTTGGGGTGTATTTGATGAGATATGGTTTTTTATTTGGGTTTGTGGGTTATAGTGCTTGGCTGGTGGTGTGGATGGGGGTTAGTGGTGGAGATTAGGTTTGTGGGTCATAGTGCCTTGCAAAGGAGCTCTTGCTGGTATTAAGAAAGCCTCTTGGTAGACAAACAACACATAAAAAAATGTAAGGTGTGGTTGCTTTAGTTTTGGGTTATGTTCTGATAGATTGAAAGCTTCAAAACATCTCTTTGGTGTATTTTATTCCTAATTTGGTTTTATTTATTTATTTGTTTATAAACAACTAAGGACACACAAATCCACACCAATGCCACGACTACCCAATACCCACCCAAAACGTTTATTTGCTGCCCTTTGTTCATATATTTGCAAAAGTTTTTCACAGTTTCAACAGCATCATTTGCAAAAGTTTCTTGATCTTTTCCCTATTTTCATATATTTTAATTCAAAATGGAAACCCAGAAGCACAAAAAGTCAAAACTAACTTGTGCTAGGGGATTATTCATATTAATGGATGAATTTGCGAAATTTTGATCTTGAGAATTTTAGTATTAATGGTTTTTTTTTGAGCTCTAAATTCAAAAGAGAAGATGGAGGAAAATGGTGAGGTAGGTTACGGATGTCTAACGGAGGACACTTAAGGTGAGTTAAGTGACACTTTTTAAACTATCGGTAGGCTTAGTTAAAACCAGCCAAACTACTAGTGGGTTAACTGCAATTATCCCTTAGTTTTATATTTGGGTTGTGCTTGGTTGCAAAGAAAGTGCAAGAAAATCTGGAGAAATTTTTTCAGGTCACCCTTCAATTTTTTTTTAATTTTATTTTATGTTTTAGTTATGATTTTTTTTAATGCGTTGACATGAATTTTTTAAATAACAATTAAATGTATTTTTTATTATTATTTTACAAGCCATATTTGCCGCTTAAACATTCTTTTTAAAAAGGAATCTCTTTTTGTCTTAATGAGATATTGTCACATTATCCATTAACTAAATAAAAAGTGAGGATTAAAACCTATTACCACTTGGCTTTGTATATTTAAAACAAAAGGATACATCCAGTTAAAAAAGTATTAGAGGTAAGCTAAACCTTTTTATAAACTAGCTTATAACCAGCACAATGTGCGGGATACTTTTATTTATTACAAAAGACATGGTAACTGAAAATATGAACATTTTTTTAATTAAGATAATACTAAAAAAAAGAAAAAAAGAAAGAAAAAGAAATCAAATAATTACTTGCAAGGAAAAAACGTGAATCTAGGGAGTCTTTCATAGAGACTTCCAAATTTAATCTTGAAATTTGTGGTCGGTCAACAAAATTTTAAATAGACCTTTTAGAAAAGGATTTAGAAAATCTGTATTCCTTTATCACCCATGCACTCAAGCAAAAAGAAAGGTTTTTTTTTTTTTTTTACTCTAATAATTTATTATTCTAAACATGTTCCAAAGGTCCAAAATATTATCAAAATAAAATTATAACGGTCCAAGAGAGATTATAGTTGCCTTTGTTTTTTTTTGTAGAAACAAATATAGGTGACTTCAATAAACAATAATTAATAATTAAAATATTATGATACTCAAATCCTATAATATTAATCCATGAAATGCATCAAACTATAGTAGTAAATAGTCTCACAAAAAATCATTGAGTTTCACCTGAATCCAGACCATTGATCCAGGAAATTGAAGAATGTTGTTAGATTGTCTAAGAAAAACTTTCCCTATAATGTAAGAAAGAAACACATTGGAGCACAATTAGTTGTAATTAGGGATCAAAATTAAAACTAATATTCAGGATATATATTCTAATTACAATGAAATTCTAGCAATAGCATAATACAATTTGAGTGCTGAAATCAACCAACTTCAGACTTTAATTGTACAAACATTATATCATAACAATTCTAAAATATTTTATAAAAAACTTTCTGAGGTTTGTGTCATTTGTATTTTCTAAACATTGATGGTCTTTTTTGTTTCCTGCAATGATTGACGCTTTAATTAACTAGCGCCTCAAGAAATAGCACAATATACACATATTGGCCATTCCTTTGGAGCAACTAAATCAAACATAAGTTTAAATGAAACTCTAGTAGAAGACGGTTCCAATTGTTCCCATGATCATTCTCCTATTTTTCCTAGCTAGTGTAGGACCATTTCTAATACACACAGTTTGGAAATTATTTCGTCTTCCATGCCATTTTCTTTTGGTTCTCTTCTCAAACATTATCATCCACCTTCTTTGTCATGCTACCATTGCATTATATATAATCTTTGACATGAAACTATTGCATTGTATATATATATGTTAGGTTCTAAAGATTTAGGATTTTATGTATTTAGAACTCTAATTTGTATTGTTGGCAAACCATGATCAAAACAGGTTGTTTAGTCTTATTTAGGCTTACTCAAAGTTGGGTCTTTCATGTAAAGTTGGAATCGAGAGGCTGCAGATGCATTGGTGCATTTCGGCCTGGCTCAATCGATCGAAAGAAAGACTCGATCGATCGAATCTCGGGCAGAATGTTTTTCTGCAGAATATTCTAGCTCAGCCCTAACTCATTAAACATTTTGGGTTTTCTGTTTTTACCCTAGGTATATAAAGAAAAACCCTAGGCACGTTTTTAGAGTTGCTCCAGTTGAGTTGTTGCTCATACTTTGCTGTTTTGTGTAAATCTCTTGTGAGATCTAGAGGAGTTTTCCTTTACACAAAGCTTAGGGTTTTCAAGGTAGAGATTACTTCAACATCTTGATGATCAACTCGGTTGCTACCATTGAAACTTAATGAATATCAAGCGTGAGTGCTTGTAGTTGATTGGAGAATCCAAGAAAGAAGGAGTTCGTGGATTCGGAGCTTGCATGTGATCGTATCAGTAAGTTCTACTGGTGGGTAGCATTAGGAAGTCAAGCGGGGAGCTTGTACGTCATTTTGTATGAATTTAGATTCTTTCGTATAGTGGATTTAGGTTTACCTTGAGGATAGCTAGGTCAAATCCTCCCAAGGTTTTTACCGTGTGGTTTCCTAGGTGATCATATCATTGTGTCTTTTATATTTCCACTACTTTATACTTTTGATATGATTGTATGTTTGTGATAACCTAGAATTACTTAAATTGACTAAGTTAATCACTTGGCTAATTAACTAGGTTAATCTGGTTGTTTTAAGGGGTCTAAAACCGTTCAATATATATATTCCTTTTTCTATGATAACATTGTAAAGGATTAAAAGTAATTTTAATTTTTTGTTTTTGTTTTGTTGTTACAGAGAGTACATATGTGAAAATCTCCATATACTGTTTTTGGTCTTTTAAAAAAAAAAAAAAAATTTATCAAGCATTAACAAATGAGAAAGACATTCATTTAAAAATAATAGAAACAAAGGGAAAATTATGCTATCCTGACCTTTTAATTTAATTTAGTAACTCTTCTTAAACAACAACCAATGATCTTATTTGCCTCTGTGCTACCACAAAAACACGTGAAAAAGAAAAAGAAAGAAAAAAGATACTGAAAAAAAATTAATCCTAAAAATCATCAATGTAAATTAGGTTCTACAAAATACAAACTGAGTTCCGATACACATTCCATCCACAAAAAAATCTAGAAATAAATTTGGTCGCATATGTAAAATGATGTAGAGAATAATTAAGATGGTAGTGACCCTTATCATGGAGATAGGCAACTTATGGTACTAAGGTGGTACTACATTGTCAGTAAGATCACTTGGAGTACAAATATAGTAGTAATACTATTAACCACTATTCAATTAGCAAAACTGATCCATATATCTTAAGAAATAGGACTGGATGATTTGCAAGTTTAGCAAGTAACAAAAATTTGTTTTGGTCCTTTGGGAATTTTAATCGAACAATTTGGACTCAAGAGAGAGTCTACCAATTAGGAACAGCTACCACGTCAAATTCAGATCCAAATCCCATTGACTAAATGTTACCCATTTACTGTCACACTAAAAAAATATATAAATACATGCATACTAATTTCTTCTTCAACACTTGCTTTCGTTATATATTTTCTGTATCATAGACTTTTATCTATAATGAATACATATAAGCTTTTAAAATACCAAGACAAAGGAAAAAAGGTACAATGGAATTAAAAAGTGAAGTTCCAGACTTATTAAATATAAGATAGACAATACTTTTATAGGTCAATTCACTGTAGAAAAAAAATTTAATTGAAACCAAATACTTCAAAAACAATTCTGACTATATTGTGCAGGGAAAAAACTAATTCAAACCCAAAGATATCAAATGAAAAAAAAAAAAAATGTAACCCAAAAAAAAAAAAACAGATAAACAAAAGGAGAACCAGGCTAACCTAAACCTTTCAATATGATTCGGTATTTCTTCTTGCAAAATACCAAACCGTCATATCTGGTAGAGAACTGTGTAAATCTATGTTTCAACAAAAGGACAGGCAAAGATGGATTTTTTAAAATATAGTGAATAAGAAGAAAGAGAGACTAAAAAAGAAACTGTAGATGTATGCAAAGTTTTGCAATTGTTATAATCTAGATTTATTCCAAAAAAAAAAAAAATTGTAGGATTAATCACACATAACAATTTGTTTTTAAAATAAAAAGCTTTTTCTAAAGATTAACAAACTAATCTAAACATTAATGTGTACACCACACAACAATCTTTAGTAAATAATCCCTAAATATTCAACGACATAATTTTAAGCAATATGTTGGCTATTTAATTTACCCAAATTTTATTTAAAAAAAGGCGTTAATCAAATTCAATAAGTGAAAAAAAAAATTTACTGCCAAAAAAAAAAAAATCATTCATTCTTTAAAACAAATATACTTTCCTTTAAACAAATATACAATCAAACGGAAAACATGACTTTTTAGCACAAACATTAAAGGGGTTTTAGACTTTTTAGTTTTAGATAATAGATGCTCAGAGTAGAAACAATGAAAAATCAACCATTATTCAAGGGAAAACATGTTTTTTTCTACACATATTCAAGGGCTAAACCCCATGATGCCACCCAAAAAAAAAAAAAAAGAAAAAAAAAAAAGAATTATGATAAATCAGGAAGAAAGAATCAAAATAAAGAGTATAACACATCAAGTAACAAAATGCTGACCTTGGGTAGAGGTGCTGCAGAAAAGAAGTGAAATAGAGTGGGTGTGAAATTGACAACTGGAAGGAGGAAGAGGTTTTATTTTGCTGTTTTTTCTTTTACCGAATGAAGGGGATTCATCTTTTCGTTGAGGTGGGTGCTGTTTGATTAAGGGTGTGGCATTTCAAGGGTTTTATTAAGTGGCGTGAAATGGTTTAAGTTGTTAAAAAAATCAATCTACGTTATACAATAAAAACCATGTTGTTGAGCATGTAAAAATACCGATTGTCGAACAATCATCATATAAACTTTTTCCCTTCTTGGCCTGTGTTTGTTGCACTGCCTTTCTCTTCTTATTTAATAACCCTTCTTCTTCTCTAATGGCCTAGATAGCAAGCCAAAAAAACAAAAACAAAAACAAAAACAAAACAAAATATGAAACTGAAATTCATGAAAGAAAAGGAACAAAACCCCAAAACTGAAAATTCCTAATAACAACTCAGTTAGAATTTGATCTTCTAGGTTGTTTCCCTTATTTCAATGAAATCCCTAAATTGACAACAAACCTAATTGAAGACAATAGGTTAAGAGATTATTTAGAAGCCCAACTATTAAAACAATCTAAATATCGTAGCCTATGAATTATAAGTCTGGAGTACCCTAAAAAAAATGAATCCAAATCTTCCAAGCAAAACCAATTCATTTCAAAGGCTGTAGAATAAAGAAGTAATTGAATGAAAAATCAAAGAAAAAAATGAACATTAGATTACGACATAAACAACCATCCAAACTCACAAAATGTTCATCCAACAGCTATAAAGTGTCAAACATGATAGAACTGCAATGACAATACCAACTTCAAGTCCATGTGAAGATGGTTTTCTAGCACCTATAGTGAGATACATCAATTTAAGTTGTTTTATCAAAAGAAAGACAAAATTGTATCATAATTATCTGATTTTGAAATTATGTAGACGCAAATAAAATCAGTTTTTCTTATAATTAAGAAATAATCTTGGAACACACATGTAGTTTTTGATACGATCTCAATCCCTCAACAATCTTTACCCTTCTAGCAAAATTTAAGGAAAAAAAAATGTTATCCTCAAACCCATCCATTACAGTGCGTGCATTTCATGAATTTGCCCATCCATTACAGTGATAACTCTAATTTTCGTAAAGCCTCATCCAATATGTTGGATTTATGAATGCAATATTATACGAATTATGAACATTTTCAATTAATATGCAACCAAATAGGTTCAAGAAATACACCTAAAAAGAGAAACATGAAAAGAAAAAATTGTTGTCAGCTTAAATTTTATTTGCCTTAACATTGTATTATTCAAATTAAAAAAAAAGAAGAAGGTAAACACGCATTACTTACTGGTGGGTGCTTAAGGTTGTTTTTAATTAATGATGGAAACTACTAATGATTCTGCCTTTGGAGTTCATGGATGACACTATCACAACCTTATTAAAGTAAACAATTCTGCCCGGCAAATATGTATAAACTCAAAATTTTAAGTGATGCCAAACATCCAAAAGAAGTAAGAAGCTTCAAAGATTTTGCAATATAGGAAAATATAAATGATCAAGGTAAAGAATTGAGAGACCATTGTAATAATTTGAATAGATGTAGAAGCTGAAATTTAGGTAAAGATGTGAAGAAAATGTAAAAGACATACAAAAAAAAAGCTCATGTAGGTGTGTTATTATTATTTTTTTCATATGTAAAATTTGTTTGAAATCAGATCAGACAAACATGATAGAAAATCAACATGAACAGCAAACACTAGTATAAAAAACTTGTAACACCTAACCAAAAAAAAAAAAAAAAAAAAACAGAGCAAGCAAGAAACTAAATAAAAGCTGCAACTAAGTATGAGGCAAGAAAATCCATTGAGAAAAAATAGTAAAGAAACTAAATAAGAAATGAATAAGTAGGTTCAAGATATCTCCCAATGCACTGAAATTTTTTTCAAGAGAAAGCAAAAGCAATCACCTTTAAATCAATACCTACAAACATTATTTCATGATATTGTTATATGAAGGGCATAAGTAGTAAGCTTGAACCCAAATATTCTTATATGACTGTTTCTATATACCCATAATATATTAATTCAGAATAAAGCTTATTTCAACATCAAACTTAGCAAAGTACACCAAATCAAGTTTAAAGCATAATTTTAACAATTATAGCAGAAATATCAGCTACAAATCAAGACGGTAATCAAGAATATAATGTACATCTCAAAGTGGCTAGGATCAAAACATGTGCATATCTCTAATTTTAACAATGAGTATATGGATTAAACAAACATAGTAAGGATAAAATATATACACACACACACACACACACACACTCACATTGAATCATTAAAAACACTATTATTTCCATGGACATAATTCACTCTGCCATTCAACTCAAACCCAGAGGATGTTTAAAGGGCCTTTAGGACTTATCTTCATCTATAGGAATAGAAAGGCATAATTGTGTTTCTTTTTATCTATTTTAAAAACATCATTGACAAATACCCAAAACCAATTAACTAAAATGCTCTAAACAAAAGCAAACCAAATGTGACACAAATATCCTTAAGAAACCAGATTCTAACCAAGTACCTTTATCAAAACAAAATCTAACCTAGAAACAAAAATCAAAGATTTAAAATCAATCTGACCAGAATACCCAACACTAATCATATTTAATGCCTTTTTTGTAAGACCATAAGTTCAAAAACAATCCAACCAGAATACCCATTTTAGATTTCAAATTCCCACAATTTCAATCCCAAACAAAACCTGAAAATTAAAGTGAAATGATTTAGATTAAAGAATTAGAAGGATTTCATTTTGTGAAGGTTTTCCCTAAATGAAATAGATAGAGAGCAAAAGGGAAGAGAATATTAGGAAAAGAAATTGGTACCTTTGCTTTGATGAATTTAGGAACACTCTTTCTAAATAACTAAAATTTGCTAAGAATTTTGTTAGTTGCCCGGTTACGAAAGAATATATAATACTAACATCTCGAGTTTTCAAAACTCGAGATCCAAAGTTTTTAAAACTCCTTCTTACCTTTTTTCATTTGCTGACTCGGACAAATTTGTCGACTCGGATCTCGAGTTTTGAAAACTCGCTAAATAGAACTCGATTTTATAAAACTCGAGTTCTAGTTAACGTTTTTCATTTTACCCAGTTTTAGAAACACTCTTTGCACAAACATAAAACCTAAAAACACTCACGCTCAGTCACACAGACTCACACTCACGCTCAGTCACACTCACGCCCAAATTTTCAAACTTCCAAAATTTCAAAATCACTCCCTCTCACTCCCAAATCAGCGACCCCTGTGCTCTCAGTCTCCACGAGCTGTCTTCGGCTTTGTTTATCTTCGCCGTTCTTCAGTCTTCGCTTTGTGTCTTCGCCGTTCTTCAGTCTTCGCTTTGTGTCTTCGCCGTTCTTCAGTCTTCGCTTTGTGTCTTCGTCGTTCTTCATCTCGCTTGCTAGGTAACAGTTCTCCGTTCCTCTTTTGCTGAATTTATGTTATAGAATTAGGCTTTTTGCATGGTGGGTTACGCATTGTTAGAAATGTAAATGTTAGAACTCATTCTTTGATGTTTTTTGGTAATGGGTTGTTGATAATGAGTGTAGATGCTGTTTTTATTTTTTTTTTT
>NW_027069479.1:1195379-1231789 GCF_002906115.3 Quercus suber
CCACCACCATGATTTATTTTCTTTCCAATATCTCCACTACCTTCGCCAATTGCAGTCTGGAATTCCAAAAGTATTAGTCATGTTGCCCAAGACAATAAACAATTCACATCGCAATATGTTTAAACCAAATTGAAGCAGTAACTTTCAGTTAATTGGTTAAAGGTGTTTTAACGCTGCCAAACATATCAAAAGGTGTTTTCCAAACCAAAACCGGTTTTCCAAATCAAAACCCCCCCAAAAAAAAAAAAAAAAAAAAAAACTATGAACGTAGATATTAGAAAACAGGGAAAGGCTTAGTGATATCAAAATAAATCGAAAAATTGAGAAAACAAACATTTTCATGGAGAACCCAAAAGCCCGAAACAAAAAGGAATCAAAACCAAAATCAAATCTAAACCTTTCCAACAAAAAAAACTCAATAAAAAGTAATATTTCATACCCAAATCTAAAAAAATAGAGAAAAACGTACCAGAGCCGGTTCCGACGATCTGATGGTGGCAGATATATAGCCTAACGGTGTTGATGCCCATAGATTTTTCTTTCTGCTTGCACCGGTGCCCTAAGTCTGGCGAGGGAACGGAGAACTCTCTCTGCCTCTCTATTTCTCTGTCTCTCTTTTCTCTCTCTCCCCTTTCTCCGTGTAGAATTTTTCTTTTCTTTTCTATTTCTTTGTTTTAAGCGGTTGGTTTCTTTTTATACCAAGAGGCTCCCAAACAGTGTTTTAACAAAGTGAATCTTTTTTTTTTTTGGTTTTAAGCGTGGCAGATTTTAAAAGGCCAAACGTTGTAAGGCTGTTTCATTTGAAAGCTGTATACGAGTCAGAACGTCCTTAATTATAAGCACTCACTTTCTCTCAGCTTCGTTTATTATATATATATATATATAGATATAGATTATTATTATTAACAAATGTATTACACTAACAAAGAAAAATTTTAATCTATGTAAAAACATTTTGCTGCCAAGTGCTTTATACCTCAACTGGTTGGCCTCTTCAAATTCTCCTTCCCCAATTATTGGATTATATATATATATATGAACGGTTTTAGACCCCTTAAACACACAGATTGCGTAGCCTAGATTAATTAGCCAAGTTGTTACTTAGTCAAATTAAGCAATTCTAGGTTAAAACAATCCAAACAATCATATCAAGAATATAAAGCAGCGGAAAATAAATAACACAAGATATGATCACCCAGGAAACCACACGGTAAAAACCTGGGGAGGATTTGACCCACCGATCCTCAAGGCTAACCTGAATTCACTATGAAAGAATTGAAGTTCGTACAAAAGGACTACAAGCTCCCCGCTCGACTTCCTAGAATGCCACCTTTTAAGCTCATGAAAAAGAAAAAAAAAAAAAAAAAAACACAGACATACACTCTTGTTTAGAGAATGACAACCCGGCATCAACACATGATCTAGAAAAAATGTTAATTGAAATCTCATAAGTTATAATTAATGCAGATTTGGTTCAAGGTTTTTTTTTTTTTTTAGGTTGTGGGTTTGAGAGAATATAGTTATTAAGTTGAAATAAGTAGAACAGAAATTTGGGTAATAAAATTAATCTGTAAAGAAAAAAGCTTGCTAAAACATGCAAATCAGAGCCAATTGAAAGATTAATACACTAAATGGACAAAATCTAATATGAAGTATGAGATAAGTAGAAGGGAAATTGGACTATCCTAACCTATTAGTTTGTTCCAGCAACGTTGTGAACATTATAAATCCGTCTAAACAAAAGAGTAAAAGAGAGACCACAAAAAAAGAGTTTGAAGTAATTGTTGTAAGGAAGTTGATAACAGGGTCTAAAAACATATGTTAGTTATCAATTTGTTTATTTATTGTTTTAAAATGTAGTAATTAACCCAAAAAATTCCATAATCCCCTTTACAAAAAAAAATTATAATTACTATACATTCTAAAGCATGCATGTTGAAATCTGGTTATTAAAATCAAGGGTGAAAATCCCTAATGCTCCAAAACAAAATAAGCAAATTGCAAGCACCTTATGCACTTAGCACTTTATCGTAGTGAGTACTTTAAAAGAGTACAATGTTTAACAAATTTGTTTTTATTTTTTTATTTTTTTTATTTAACATGAATATGAATGTTTCATAATATATATTCATATTACAAAACCATTATTGCAAGTGCATTATTCTTCTTCATTTGCTTCTTCTTCAACGAATAATTCCTTTTATTCCTTTTATTCTCATACAATCATTGGAAGCAAATCTCACATGTTAAAAACATATCACGACTATGCCAATGCAATTGAAACAAATCAATTTAGAATCTCAAATTGGTAGATTGGTAACACCAAAACAAATTATATTGAAAAAATTGCAACATGAGCTATCTAATGATCTATATTGATGGTTTTGTGCCTACTGGCTGGGCAAATGATAGCACCTTATGCTAACCCAAAATAACATCAATTATGCCAAATTTGACATTAACATTTTCTTGAACTTCCAGCTAACCAAGGAGAAAGAAAAAAACGGTACCTGAAACTTGGGGGATATATGAGACTCCAATCTACCAAACCATGTAATCCTCAATTAAAAAAAAAGAAAAAGAATATATCAAATCATTTCATTAAATAGCCATAAAAGAGACTGGAAGATTGATTATAAAACAATAACATCTGATCTCTGCTTTCCATGGTCTTAAAGGTGCATTACAAAACCCATATGTTTAGTCCAGCAATATGTAACATATGATAGAAAATGCTCTCTTCTCTATTTTGAAAATAATGATTTGTTTGATGTTTTTATGAATTGAAAAAAGAGAAAGAGTAGTGGGTGTTATTTAGGCAATCATTTAGAGTGAAAGACCAATAAATAGCACACATGAGAGAAAATTCTTTTTGGAGCATAGCATGTCTCGTTGGAGCAGAATAAGTAACAGTGAATCCTATGAAAAAATTAAAATTGTGAGAAATTAAAAATCATTAGACTTAAAAGAAGTAGATTACCTAGATATAATTACAAATAACACAAGCATAAGTTGATGTAGTACCCTTTTGGTACCTAATTCAGCATCAGTATATATTCAGAAAATTTTCAGGCATTGAAGATCTTGAGAGAATTAATTAATTAATGTGAATAACAAACTAAAGATAGTTTGAGTTGACCTGAAAACAAATACAAATAACATAAACTCACTTATATGAAGAACTAAAGTTTTATGATTAAAAATGGTGTTGAAATTTTTACCTGTAAGCATGGAGATGAAGGGGGAAAAAAAAAACCATTGGAGATCGATGGGAATATGAGAGAGAGAGACTTATGCATAGTCTCTTCGACTATTGAACCAATAACTTATTGGCTCAAAAATTTATATAGTTAAAACTGGACACATGACAAAAAATTGGATCTCAATTTATGATATAGATGGAACATTTTTATCAGTGAGTTTCATGATTTTATCTTCTCATATACTTGGTTCGGCTACAAAAATATTGCCTTACATACGTAAGAAGGGATGTGGCATTTATCTTTATTGATAAAGGAACAATGTCAACACCAAATCACCCCATTCTTGAGAGACAATTAAGATTCTAGTAGAAAAAAAAATTATCGACACATGACAATCCTTAAAAGTAGCAAAAACATTGAATCAAAGAACACAAAGAAAAGTGTCAAGTGGACTCAACATTAAAATCACAATTACTTTGAATCATTATCTGAATTCTGCCCTTGGATATATTTCAGCATCAATGTCCAAATTCTGCCCTACGTATAGCAAGCATTAGCAAAGTATCCATCACCTTCCTTCTTTGGAATTCACAAAGTTACTCCAAAGAGAAATTGTTAAACAATGGTATACCACCCTACACACATATTTACTTTCTTTAAGAGAGAGAGAGAGAGAGAGAGAGAGAGGAGAAGAAGCATAAGACAACAAAAAGAAATAAAATCTAACTTATATAGAACACAACCTCCAACGCATGCTTAAATATTGCAAGAGGCACATAACCCCATTTTCGTATCCTATCATCTCATGAGAAAAAGATTAACAAATGTAAATGTAACCAAGCTTGTTATTGGAGGTAACTATCAAACTAATGATTAAAAAAAAAAAAACTATCAAACTAATGGTTCAATAGAGACAAATAGAAATGCTTATCACTGATATTGACCAATGCCAAATTCTAGTTGGTTCATTAGTCCAATTGTGGGTCACGTATTTCTTTTAGAGCTTCACATCAGGACTCCTAGAATTTCTTGAATTAGTTGTAGATTTTTCATTAGTCACACTTCTGCATTTGTTAATAATAATAATAATAATACCATTAAAACTAATTGAACTAACTTTTACTTTGCTACAGTTTTTTCCCCAACTTAATACCCAAACAGATTCTCAACTAAAATAGAATACAACATGAAAGATCTATAAAAATCTAATACGACATCCAATATAGCCACTTGTAATAAGCAGTCTGAAGAGCAAATATACAACAAAGACTATTAAATTACATAACTCAATATGCCTACTTTTCTTTATACACAAATGCAAATGCAAGTTCTGTAATAAATTGAAACAAACAAAAAAGATCAATAACAAAAATATAAATTGACCTTCTTGTATTAGAAGGAAACTCCTACTCCTTTTGTGTGATAGCATACAAAGCCTAAGAGGCTTGAGAGAGCTGATATTGAAATGACTTCATGTTTCAAATTGTAGAAATATTTGTAGATTTCATAAGGTTTTTTTTGCCCTATGTAAAACATATGATCATGGAAATTTTCTGCTATCAGTTTTGTTAATTAACTCTTTAAACTATAAAACTTATACAAAAAATGCAATAAAGATGCATAGGTATGGAAAATTTCTTATAAAAGTATTGTTTATACATAAAAGCTTTCTAATTTTACATGAACTATCGTAATCTATATCTATATATTACTAAAAGCTGAAGTGTAGCGTTTAATGTTGCTACACTCATGTTGCACCATATCAGCGTCCACGTCATTTCCAATTTTTTTTTTTGTCTATTTTAAAATAGTTTTTACAAATTTAAAAATCATAATAAATCTATATCTATATATTACTAAAATTTGAAGCGTAACATTTAATATTGCTGCACTCACGTTGCACCACGTCAGCGGTTATGTCATTTCCATTTTTTTTTTTGTCTATTTTAAAATAGTTTTTACAAATTTAAAAATCATAATAAATCTATAAATTTCAAAATAATAATAAATTTGTATAATAAATCTCAGCACTATCTCCACCTTAAAGTCCACTTCTTATCTATTTAATTCAACCATAAAGCCCAACCCAAAGCCTTTTCAACTTAAAAGGAAAACTAGGAAATTTGAAACCGTGAAACAGGTTTCACAAAGGCTTTTGCGTGAGAAGCACAATATGAAAGGACAAATAGACAGTTTGAACTTCTCCCACCTCTTTGCTCTATGGTTACGCATCGTTTGCAAGGACAAACAAATGGTTTGAACTTCTACTCTACAGTTTCACACAGTTTCAACCTAAGGAAAACTAGAAAGTCTGAAACCGTGATGGGAAGGAATCTGATACCATTTGAAACTGTGAAAATCTCCCCACTTTCCTGCTCTATGGTTTCACGATAACGACTGCTTATCTGACTTACTTCCTTCTTGTCTTCCTCTCCTCACAATATATAAATACTGACAGAACCCGGCTGATTCGGTATCTCTAAATCCCAGTTCGTTTTGTGATCCATTCTTTTGCTTGATTTTTTTTTTTTTTTTTTTTTTTTTTGTTTCCCTTTTTTATATTTGTTACTACATCTTTCGTGCTGTGGTGTGAATGATTGTTATGCTAAATTTTGATTGCTGGGCCTTTTAATTTGAGCTCTGACTTTTGGTTCAATATTGATAGAAGCTTTATTGCCTCTTCGTGTTGTGCGTGGATGATTCTTTCGATTGCTGTGGTTTTTAATTGAAGCTCTGTCTTTTGGTTCAATACTGACAGAAGCTGAAGAAATTACAATGTCATATAAATCAATAGATTCAATACTAACAGATGCTGTAGAAATACCGCCAATAGATTATTTTGATTTATATGAATTGGTAGTAATGAAGTCCAATAGATTATCTTTTGATTTATATGAATTAGCAGTAATGGTTGGTAGCAAAACTACCAATAGATTATCCGTAATGAATTGTTGTTCAGTTTTGAATTATATGAATTGTGTAGGCTGTTTGGATTGTCTTAATTCTAATAGATTCAATACTAAAATTCCCAACACAGCGTTTATACCGTCAACTTTCATCCGAAACATTGTGGGTCAACTTTCATCCAAACACCTTCCAAATAATGATTTGATATCAAACTGCCAATAGAATATCTGTAATGAATTGCTACTCGGTATTGAATATGAATTGTGTAGGCTGTTCGGNAAGCTGGATTGTTTCTTCAGTTTATGTAACCAAAAGAATTAAACAAAATAAATACGACATTGTTCAGTGAGTTGCTTTTCTGGAAAATAAAAATGAATTGCTTTGCTGTGGTGTGAATGACTGTTTTGATTGCTGAGGTTTTTAATTAGAGCTCTGTCTTTTGGTTTAATACTGATAGAAACTGAAGAAAATTACTGTCATATAAATCAATATATTCAATACTAACAGACACTATAGGAAAACCAGTAATAGATTATTTTTTGATTTATATGAATTGGTAGTAATGAACGTCCAATAGATTATCTTTTGATTTATATGAATTAGTAGTAATGAGTTGCTTTGTTGGAAAATTACATTGTAAATAAAGCTGGATTGTTTCTTCAATTAGAAATAAAAAGAAGAGGCTATGCTAAACTATTTTGGTTATATCTTTTGGTATGCTAGAATAAATTTATATTATCTTTTGGTTGTGTAGGTTGTTCGGTTTTACTACCAATTCATTACGGATTATCTATTAAATTGCAAAGACACCAATAAGAGCTTGAATTTCTATGAGGTTGAATATATGTCACTGATTAGTGAAATGGACAGCTTAGGAGAGAATAGAAGTTAAGGGGAATAAAATAGTGCAAAAAATAAGGGCCCTTAAGTTGTCTTTCATGGTTTCATAAATTTTGAATTGTAAAATGTAAAAAAGAAAAAGCAAATAGAAAAGAAAAAAAAAGAAGGCATATAGAGCATGTAGGTGAGAATTTAATTAGTGCTAAAATGGGCAGTGGAAGCTTCTAATATAAATTGAGTGTATGTGTATTAAAAACAAAAACAGAGATAGTAAAAAAAACAATACACCCCAAAACATAAAACATTAGATCTTTTTTAGTGTATGTGTATTTGCACGTGAGCGTTTGTGTTCATTCATCTCAAAAAAAAAAAAAAAAAAAAAAATTGGTGTTCAAAATGAAAAGGTCTTAGATTTAATTTTGTGAATTCTTATCTGGGTTCATGTGGCTACCTCTTAGAAACTTGATTTTAGGGTATAGTTTCTCTTCTAGATATAAATTTGAAATTCATAAGGAATTTCAAATTCTAATTCATTTTAGTTTCCATTTTGGATTTATAGGTTCTAATTTGAACCAAGATGGAACCACAATAGACTTTGAGATTGTGTATTTGAACTTTTAGGGGAAATTGATCTTTGGGTTTGAATTTTTTATGATTCATTTTGTGGTGGGTTTGTGCATTGAGATTAGAGTTTGGTATTGGTTTCTTTTGAATTGTGGGTTTGGGTTTGATTTAGAGGTGGATCTGTGAATATGAGGTCATATGTTAGATATTTTTACTGATTTAGTAGACTATTGGTGGTGGGATTAGTATTGAACTTGGACTTGGTCTTAACATTTTGGTATTTAACTTTTGAAGACAATTTCAAGTTTTGCAAATAGGATAGGTTTATATAGTAGAAAGGAGATGAATTGAATCACAATGGTCTTTTGAGATTATGTATTTGAAAGTTTAAGGGATATTGAAGAAGGTTTGATTTTTTAATGATTTTCATGGTGGGTTTGTGCATTGAGATTAGAGTTTTGGATATTCTTTGCAAATTTGAAATTTATCATTGAGAATGAATTGTGGGTTCATTGAATTTGGGTCTAATTTAAAAGTGGTCTTGGTCTTAGGTTCTATCCAAATAGAAAAGATTTATACCAGACAACAGCAATGGCTGCCACTGCTGCATAAGATTGGTTTACAAAACTAAGGGGGCCATTGGAAGTTGTCACGGTTTTTAGTGCATAAGATTGTACATTCATGTTGCTAAACTCATCCGAATAGAGATTGTAGTAATGCATGTCAATGACTACATGATTGAAGTTTCCAGCAAACGAGAGTTGCTCCTTTGGATCAGAATTTCCCAACTGGTTTAAGAGGATCATATAAGCACTTGGTGTGTACTTTCCCATAGCATCATACTTGGATTTATAATAATTTTTAAGGTTGTTTGGAGTGAATCATGGTGCATGAGGTTCGTTCATTAACTCAATTGCTGTAAGACTTGGATTGCTGGCATACTTGCGCAAAAACAAGGTCTAATTTAGGATCTAGGGAACATTCAAAATTCATTAGTTGCTCTTATTGGAGTGGTCTATATTGCATATGTGATCTGTCACTCTTAGAGAGCATTCTCAAACCATTTTATTGGAAAAAAAACATTAGCTGTTAATCAAAGATATTGTACTTTATAGTAAGAATAAAAGTTAAGTTTATTGAACCTTTTTGCTAGGAAGTCTATGATTGCCACAGTATCCTTTATATTGGAATCTCCCCATTCTTGAAATCCATCTTTTTTCCCACTATGATGATTTCCATTATGTGATCCTCGAACCACATGCAGGTCAACAATTACTTTCATCCCACATTTCATAAAATTTTCAAAGAAAACATCAATTTAAAGTAATTTGTTATGACCTTTGTTCTTAATAATTTGTGCATCATGTATCTTAAAAGAGCTTAATTGGGATCATAAGCAAAATCATCTTTTTAATATATAAGGCAGGAAGTTAGAATATGGGAAGACTTCTGGGTCATGGTCATAATTTCAAACACATTGCTAAGATAGTTAGAGGTTCAACAACAGCTGGTGGTTAGTTTGCTAATTGATGTAATGAGAGGAGAGTGGGACTTGGCAAAGTTACATGACCTATTTGATGTAGCTTCAATTTATGCCATTGTTAAAATTCCTCTCAATAAGAAATATACCATATAAGATTATGTAGATAACAATTGCTTAAGGGAGGTTTACTATGAGGTTAGCATATGTTTTGCAACAAGGGATGATGTCAAGAACAGAGATCAGTCTGGAAGAAGCAATGGAATTTGAAAATACTATAGAGAACAACTCAGAAAATTTTACCTACTAAATGCAAGTTAGAAGGGTTGGGATCATTACAACTTATTACAAGCTAATCAAGATCTAACATTTTAGGTGGTTTTCAAGATCATCAAGATCTATTATTGCTTAAGTTTTATAAATTTTTTCTATTATTAGATAATGCAATTGGTCTGATTGATTGATAGGATGCTTTTAAACCCATATATAATGGCTGCATTATAATGATTTTTAGTTATTTGAGTTTTGAAATTATCTACAAGTTAATTTGTAATTATCGAAATGTTTAATGTTGGTGATGCTCTTTTATTTGTCAGAAAGGAATTGATATTGATATAATGTAGAAGAACTTCAGTACATGCCATGCCAAAATTGTATCGCTCTGTGACTAGTTGCTGGATCAACCTACCGTGCAATCACTTGAAAAATTCAATAATTCAAGGCTTCATTAAATTCATTGACATTGTACTTGGTTTATCTTTAAAACAATTGAGGCCAAATTCAAGTGCTATTTTTGTTTCTTTGGTTGATCTTTGAAATAATTATGGCCAAATTCAAGTGTACTTTTATGGTTCTTTGGAGATATAAGTGGGGAGGGGTTTGGCTTTTTGGTTCTTTGGATTTGAAGGAAAGGGGAAACATTTTGAAAATTAGGCTGCTTATTGGCCTTAATAAATAGATAAATCATTAAATATTTAGAAACAAATTATAAGTTGCATGTAACTTTGCAATATGAAATAAACATTTCACTTGGATATCTCTTTTTCAACCACAGTGTACCAATAATGAGAAGTTCTATTTTGAAAGGGAACTTAACTGGGAAATAAATGTGCTTGTTGGAGGAGCAATGATCTATAATTTTTTTGCTTTCGCAAGACTGGAATGGAGTATATGAATATTAGGAATTACTCTTATAAATAAACAAATAAGTTCTTGATCATTTTTCTCAATTTTCCCGTGCATTGCACGGGTTAGCGACTAGTTTTAATAATAATTGTAAAAAATAACAAAAAAAATAAAAAGTGAATATTCTACATTGTATGAATACCATATTCGAAAAGTTATTATAATGTATTATTATTCCAAAGGTTGAAAAAAAGCACTTGAGTTAATTATTTCAATGATTGTTTTGGCTTTTTCCATCACACAATAGATAATAATGTTTCACCAAGGACAATATAAGACCCTATTTAACTTCAGGTGAGTTGGTGGCTTCTTTTAATTTCAATGAAAATTAGTGACTGTTCATAAGATTTTAGTTTCAAGTTTAACACTTTTACTATTGCTTTGTTATCAGTTTATGGATTTTTGGCTTCCTTTCTTGGCTGTGGTGAGCGCTTTTGTATACCTAACTATTTTTAGTGAAACTAAAAGAGGACAATCAATATAGTTGCAGTCGTTATTTCCGATTGCTTAAAAAATAAATCATAGCAGTTTTAAATTGCAGCAGAGAAAAATGAATGAAATACTGCAAAAGAAGCCTAAGAAAACATTGAAAATATGGGTTGAATTGTCAACAACACACCATTTAACCAAATCGTTGTGATTTATTTCTATGTTTCTATTTTAAAGAAGGCAATAAATAATCGAAGAAACCAATAATTTCAATTAGATCAACTGTATCTATGACATTATATAGCAATTTGTTATTCTTTTCCTCTCCCTTTTAATTGAACTTATAGATTGACTAACATTAGTACATTACTTTTAAATCTTGTACTGTTAACCATTACTTTGTTCGACTTAGTGAATGGTTATAAACATTAGAAAAATTGTATTGTATAACCATCAGACTATATGAATTCTCAATTATTAACGTCTAACTCCATCAAATTTTATTTATTAACGTCTAATTATTTATTATCTTCTTCTTCTTTGAGGTGATTTGGTGGGCGTGACAGTAGTAGTAGTAGTCAAGGTTTTCAGGCCTGGACCGTTCATTGAACTGTAAAAGGGAGAGGTTCAAGGTTTTTGAGGTTAAACCAAGGTCGAACTGGGGTCGAACCGTGATGACGTCATAATTAATTTAATAATTAATTAAAGCCTAAATATAGATATTAAATTTATAAAACTAGCAAACAATAATTAAATAATAAAGTTAATAAAATAAAATAATAACCATGAAAACATTAAAATTTATGATTAATTTTTGAAGTAAAGTTGAATATCTTTGAAGGATTTTAATTATAATTTTTTTATTCCTTGTGAGAGATGGATAATTTAATTAAGTAGAATAAAATTGTGTTAAGTTGCTTTAAAAAAAAAAAAAAATTGCTAAAGGGTTGGACTGCATAGTTCTTGCCACCGATTCATGCGGTCCAACCCCCGTTTTAGGGGTTTACGGAATTAACTAAAAATATGGTTCTTAAGGCTTAAAAAACCGGTTTTCATCTTGGTTCCCAGTTTTCACGGTCCGACCTTCCGGTCTAGTCCAGTTTTGAAAACTATGGTAGTAGTGTCGTCGTCTAGGGTTTGTTTAGGGTTTTCTTCTATAGTAGTAGTAGGGTTGAGGTTGAGTTGGTCTAATGAATCAGTGGCCATTGTGTAAGAGAATCGGAGATTGCATGAGAATGGCTTTGATTTTGGGGGAAGGAGATGGTTTTGATTTTTGGGTTTCTGAGAGGAGAGTGGAGTTAATAGGTTTTAATTTTAGTTTTTAGAAGAGAATTGGGTTTTGTTTTGCGATAAACAGTGTTTTGGCGTTGCCGAAACAGTGTAACATTTCGCTTTTTTAATTTATACGTGGCAGTTTTTTAGACTGGCAATTATCCTATGTGTCAGCACGGCCTTAATTGTAGGAATCAACTTTCTTTCAGCTTCTGGTATTATATATAGCTAGTGTTTAACCCACGCAATGCGCGGGGTTGTTTTACCTATTAATGAACTTTGCATCTAACATAAACTTAGTTATCATACTTCTACTACATATATTCAAACTTTAATAATGTAGTATATTTAGGGAATTCTAGCATTTTACCCTTATTTTTTTTTTAAATTAGCAATATACTCCTATTTCGATGCTCGATTACCTTAAAATCAAGTTTTAATGAAATACTCAATTCATAGAAAATCGAGTTATGCCCAATCAAACTTATAAAAAAAAAAAAAAAAAATTGCATGGAACTTGAGTTCCATACATGTAGCTACGTTTTTATTGTCTTATGGTGGTGTTTTCAATGGTTTCCATGAAATTTTGTTTTTTAGTTTGATTGGGCATAATCTATAGCTACGTTTTTATTGTCCTATAGTGGCATTTTAATGGAACTCAAGCTCCACGCATTTTTTTTTTTTTTTTTTATCGGGCATAACTCGATTTTCTACGAATTGAGTATTTCATTGAAACTTGATTTTAAAGTAATCGAGTATCGAAATAGGGGCATATCCCTATATAGTTTCGAAACATGGGCATATTGCTAAATTTTTTGAAAAATAAGGGTAAAATGCTAGAATTCCCAGTATATTTATGCATATAGTGTCCAATATCCCCTAAAAATTTTAAAAATTAGTTTCTTTAAATCACTTCTTGTGTGTGCTTCCCTGCTATGAGAGACTAAAAATAAATAAATAAATAAATCTGAATTTTGAGCAATTAAAACTTACATGACAATTTTAAATTGCAAATCTACTATCCCTAGGAACCCCAATAAATCACACTGAACTAAAACTTGCAAGACAATTTCAATTTTACAACCAAAATGTTTAAAAGGAAATAATGGCTACAGGTTTATGAAAGCCATTCACCAAAACTAAAGTCTAGAGTGAAGTTGCAATATCATAACCAACTAAAAATTTGTTTCTTCAAATCACTTCTTGTGTAAACTGCCCTGCTGTGAGAGACTAAAAAAAAAAAATTGACTCTAAGCAAGCAAAACTTACATGATAATTTCAAATAGCAAGTCAGAAAAATATTAGTAAAATAATAATGCATAATTAATAGTACTTGGGAATTTCAAATTGTAAAACCAAAACAATACATAACCCTTAAAAGGGACATTGAATCCAACTTTTTAATCATAAAAGAAAAAAAAAAAAAAAGCTATAGTGAATTTATAGTTTATACCCACAGGCCATTGCAAACATGGTCAATGGCGACGCCACGTCTAAGTCAGGGTGTTCCTAGGAACACCCTGACTTGAAAAAAAAAAAAAAAAATTTATACTTAATCTTAATTAGGAACACCTTGATCACAAAATTAGGAACACCCTCAGTAACAAAATTAGGAACACCCTCAAATTAAAAAAAAAAAAAAAAAATCTGTTCTACTTCCAAGCAAAAAAAAAAAAGCCCAAAAAATTTGAACTAAAATCTGAAAAAAAAAAAAAAAAAAAAAAAAAAAAAAAAAAAAAAAAAAAAGAGTAATAGAGCCAAGCCCACAGTGAGCCCAATAGATTACACAGGTAGCCCGTAGCCCATGGATTCTCCAAAAAAAAAAAAAAAAAAAAAAAAGAACAGAAATCAACCCACGCCACGGTCACGTTGCTGGCAGGGAAATCAGAAACCAAACCCCAAACCCCAAACCCCAATACAGCCAGTCCATCAGCAAAGCAAAACAAACCCCAACTAATTTAGTGTTTATCTCAAAAAAAAAAGCTCCCAATACAGAGAAAACCAAAACAAACCCCAGCATACACTGATACACTGCCCACGGACCATCGCCGTCGTCCCAGATACACTGCTCACAAACCCCAACATACACTGATACAAACCCCAGCAGAGAAAACTGCTCGTCGAGTCGGCGTCGCCGTCGTAGTCTTGCAGATCGGTGCTCGGTGCTCGGTGCTTGCCGCCTCGCCCTCATCGCAGTCTCACAGTTGTCGCCGTCACAGATTGTAGATCGCAGTCGTCGCCGTCGCAGATCGCAGATCGCAGTCTCGCCCTCGGACCTTGGTGTTCGCCGGTCGGACCTCGTGCTGGGTATTTCTCTCTCTTTTTCTCTCTTTTTCTCTAAGTCTCTCAATTTCTCTCTTTACCTATGAAATGCAAAACTAAAGTCTTAATTGAATAACAATTTCTCTCTCTTTATTCTTTAATACCGGTAACTCTCTCTCTCTCTCTCTCTCTCTCTACATAATTATATGCTTTTGCCTTTTTTTTTTTTTTTTTTTTTTTGACACCATTACACCAACACACTGACCAATTGGATTAGGACAAATTCAAAAAGACAAAAAAAAAAAAAAAAAAAAAAAAAAAAGCAAAAGCAAGCAGTTGGTCAGATTGGCTGGCTGAATTGCTTGCTTTTGCCTCTTTCTTTTTTTTATTTTTGGTTGAATTTGGCCTTATCTTCCCTGTTGCTTGTTGGTGTTGGTTCTTGTGTAATGTGTGTTGGTGTTGGTCAATGTGTTAGTAATATATTGATTGTCTTTTAGTGTGATGTAAATTGTCTATTGTGGTTGTGAAATTTTCTGATTGGCAGGTTATTGTTTGTGATTGCTGATTAGCAGTGTAATGTGCTACACCTTACACTATTTTAATTATTGTGATGCACATAGAATGTGTAACGTGCATAAGACAAATAAAAGACAAACAAATATAATAAATTAAAGTAGTATAATTAATAACAAACAATTTAAAACAATATAGTTTATTGTTACGCTAAATAACAATAATTAAAGCTATATAATTAAATTAACTAATACATTATAAAAGACAAATAAATTAATATATTAGGCTAAATAACAATTAATAATTTTATAATTAATGCAACAACAATATAACGAATTATAATTTATAAAAAAAAACAAATTAATGAAACAACTAAACAATAATAATTAATAATTTTATTAATATTTCAAATAAACTTATAGTTTATTGTTTATTCTTTTGCTAGAATTATGGACAAATATTTGATAAGAAAACCACGTACCCAAGATTCATCTCCTGTGCAAGATTCATTCCCTGTGCAAGATTCATCTACATCTTCTAAGCGAATTCGTATTGACTTTAACTTAGAAAATCTTCCTTCAGATCCTGGGCTACCACAAAAGATATCATCTTATCATCCTAATAATCATGATGAAATCAGAAGATATTATTTAACAAAAGGCCCTTGTCAACCAGTTCTTCAGAATTACCCTGTATCATATTTTTCTGAAAAGCCCTGTCGATTTAGATCGGAATGGTATATAAATAGAAAGTGGTTGGAATATAGTATAGACAAGGATGCGGCATTTTGTTTTTATTGCTACCTATTTGGGCAAGATGTTGGTAAGCAAGGAGGAGGCGAGACTTTTGTAACGAAGGGATTCAAACTTTGGAATCATGTTGCAAAGTTAGATTCCCATGTTGGAGAAGTTAATAGTGCTCATAACCAAGCTGTCAAGAAGAGTGAAGATCTACTGAAGGAAAAGCAACACATTCGAAGTGTTTTTGTTAAGCAATCAAAACAAGATAAAACTGAATATTGGATTCAATTAAATGCAATAGTTGATTGCGTAAAATTCCTTTTATGCCGAAGATTAGCTTTTCGTGGTCACAATGAATCTCAAGGTTCAAGTGATAGAGGAAACTTCCTTGAGCTCTTAAAATTTTTGGGGGATCACAATGAATCTATCAATGAAGTGTTGCAAAAATCTTGGAAAAATTGCAAGCTTACCCACTTTGATATTCAAAAAGACATGGTGAATGCAATTGCACGTGAAACATCCAAAGTCATCATCAACGATCTTGACAATGGGTTCTTTTCAATATTAGTTGATGAGTCACGTGATATCTCAGTGAAAGAACAAATGGCCCTCGTTCTTCGTTATGTGAACAAAGAAGGAATTATTATAGAGCGGTTCCTTGGTATTGTACATGTAGCAAGTACCACTGCTTTGTCACTCAAGCATGCTATTGAAGGTTTACTTTGTGAACATAATTTGAGTTTGTCGAACCTACGTGGGCAAGGTTATGACGGGGCTAGTAATATGCAAGGTGATATCAATGGACTCAAAACTTTAATTTTGAAAGAGAACAAGTCAGCATTTTATGTCCATTGTTTTGCTCATCAACTTCAATTGACACTTGTTGCTGTTGCTAAAAATCACATTAACATTGCTGAATTTTTTTATGTGGTTAGTAATTTAGTAACTATTGTTGGAGGCTCTTGTAAGAGACGAGATGCTCTTCGAGATGCACAATTTGCCAAAATTAAAGAAGATTTAGAGAATGGTGTACGTAGAAGTGGGCAAGGTTTGAATCAAGAGACAAATCTTAAACGTCCTGGTGATACACGTTGGGGATCATATTATGGGACTATTCTGAACTTGATTTTGATGTTCTCTGCTGTTGTTGATGTATTAGAGATTATTGAAGAAGATGGCCTCTCCGACCAAAAAGTTGAAGCTCGATCTATTATGAGGTCAATTCTAACTTTTGAATTTGTCTTTGCTCTACACTTGATGAAAAATATTTTAGGGATCACAAATGAGTTGTCAATAGCATTGCAAAAAAAAAAAAAAAAAAAAAAAAAAAATCAAGATATAGTAAATGCTATGGATCTTGTTAAAGTGTCTAAGCAACGGTTGCAAGTGATGAGAGATGATGGATGGGCATCTTTATTGGTTGAAGTATCTTTTTTTTGTAACTCACATGATATTCCTATCTTGGACATGGAAGCAATGTTTGTAGTTAGTGGGAGGCTGCGACGCAACACCCAAAAAAATTCAAATTTACATCATTATCGTGTTGAGCTATTCTGCACAGTCATAGATATGCAACTTCAAGAGCTTAACAACCACTTTTCTGAGGTGAATACCGATTTGCTACTTTGTATGGCTTGCTTGGATCCAAGTAATTCATTTGTGGCTTTCGATAAGGAAAAATTGATACGTCTAGCTAAGTTCTATCCCTCTGATTTTCTTGGGACAGATATTTTGGCACTTGACTCTCAACTGTAGAATTACATTTTTGATATGCGCAGCAATGACTTCTTTTTAGAGCTTCAAGGAGTTAGTGAACTTGCTAAAAAGTTAGTGAGCACAAGGAAGCACGAGACTTATCCATTAGTCTATTTGCTTGTGAAGCTAGCTTTGACCCTTCCAGTTGCTACTGCAACAGGAGAAAGAAGTTTTTCAACAATGAAATATATAAAGAATGAATTGCGCAATCGAATGGGAGATCAATTGATGAATGATTGCTTAGTTGTGTATATTGAAAAAAATGTAGCTTGTAGCATTGATAATGAGACTATTATGCAACGATTTCAAAAGATGAAAACTCATAGAAGGCAATTGTAAATTTTATATATTTGCATATTTTTTGATTGTTGTTGTTGTCAATATATAAATTTTTTTTTATTAGATTGTGTAATTTATGCTTGTTGAGGAACACCCTGAAAAAATTTTCTGGAGTCGCCACTGAACATGGTAAATAAATCTTACACAGTAAAACGAATCAAGTTTGTGTAATATTACAATCAACCAAAAGCAACTATAATAGTTAAATAATTATAGTTCAATCAGAGCTAAACTCCAAATATAACAGTTATACACACACACACACACACATATATATATATATATATATATAGTTGCTTTTGGTTGCCTTTGCTTACTACGATACACGTATCTGGCAATCAAAGAATTTTACACACTAAAAACTTTAAACTTAATACGTTGTCACACTGAAACCCAATCACAACACTACAATAGTAATAGGAATCTTACCGATGCATTAGCCGTAACCATCATCAATATTATCACTTACATCGGTTAACACAAACCGTAACAGGCAATACCATATTATCAAATATTAGTGTACTACTGCGAACATTAAAGTTCACATTACAATGCTAAGACATTCATTCTATGTCGAACTTCATATTACATTAAAGTTTAAAACCTAAATGCAATCCAATACAATCCAATCTAATCCAATACAATCCAATCCAATCAAAATACCTAGATCTAAATCATATTTAAACCCAAATTTAAAGAACCAAAAAACAAAGACTAACCAGTGGAGGATACGGATCTGATGGTGGCAGAGACCTGACTGTCTTCTTAGATTTTCTCTCAGTCTCCACTCTTTATGCCTGACCGAATCTCTCTCTATTGTTCTCTTTCTCCTCGTCTCTCTGTTTAATAATTCAACGTTACATATCTCCTTGAAGAGCTAATCGAGGGCGAGATTCTCAAAAAACTTAAACCATTTTTTTTTTGGTTTTTATGTTTTTGTTTTCCCTTATACGGGTGTAGTGATTGGGCTTTCAAATGGTGTATGGATCAGCCTTTTGGTTGGGTTTTACTGTAAATGTGGCAGTTGTCGAAGTCTGGTAAGGGAACGGCCGATGGTCTATATTTGTGTCGTAAATTTTTTTTTCCCTCCTTCTCTATGTCTGCATCGTTGGCAATTTTTTCTTCTGGAGTATCCATGTATTTCAAACGGCTATTTTATTTTATTTGGAAAAACTATAAAACGGTGTTTTATTATTGTGAAACATTATAATATATTGCTTTTTAATTGTGCACATGGCAGAATTTAAGATGAACTTTTTTCCTACATGGCAGCAACTTTTTTTTTTTTTTTAGACAATAGCAACACCTTCTTAATTGTAGGAAAATGTTTCTACTATTATATATAGTATATAATATATGATATATGATATGATATGATAAGTTTACTATAGAGACCAAAATTGATGTTAAGTTGAAAATAATAGGAACTAATAGAGACCAAAATTGGTAGAAAGAGATGAAAAATGGAGAAGATCTGGTGAGATCTAGTTTAGATTAGATCTCATTGAATCTGGTAGATCTAGTCAGATTGTACTTGGGTCATTGATCAACCCGCTAGAGTTGGGTTTTGAAGGCAGAGATCTGTCTACCAGGGGTGTTCGCGGTTCGGTACAGTGTGGTTTTAGGCCATTTTTAGCATCGCACTTTGCGGTACGGTTTAACTAAAACCATAACTGCACTGCACCTTGTTTTTGCGGTCACATGTGCGGTGTGGTGTGGTTTAGAGTTTAGCCAAGACCATAGCCGCACTGCACCTCATTTTTGCGGTCACATGTGCGATACTATGTATAAGATTCAGTTTGAAGTCGGTTTCCTACTCAGCCTAAACAATTAATAATATATTTAATATTAAAAATAAATAAATAAATTAATATATAAAGAGGGTGGGGTGCGGTGCAGTTTGTGCAGTTTTCTTATTATAAAACTGCAAACTGCACTGTACCATGCGGTGTGGTACGGTGCGGTGCACTATTACTTGCGGTGTGGTGCGGTTAAGCCATTTTTTGGGCGGTTTTGATGCAATTTTTGTGGTTTGTACGGTTTATGCAGTTTGGTGAACACCCCTACAGTCTACTATCTAGAACACCCTAAATGCTTTAAAAAAAAATTCCCAAATAAATTTACGACAGTGTAAAGCTATATAATTAACGTTAAAATCTTTCTCTCAGTTGCTTCCTTCTTCTTCTTTTTCTTCTTCTTCTCTTTTTTTTATTTTTTATTAATTTTTATTTTTTATTTTTTATTTTTAAAGAAGAAAGATAGCGTGATTCTTTTTATTTAGGTTTGGGTTTTTTATTTGTGCTCCACCTATGTGAGAAATTGACAACTAGAAACTTAAACAAAATCTATTATAAGAAATATTTACTATTGAGCTTTGATATAAGGTAGGTTTTTACATTTTATGTGATGATGGTTTTGTAAAAAGATGACCCATCAATGCAAAACAGTGATGATGACAGTAATACTCAATTTTTTCTGACCATGAAGAAATTGAAAGTGTATGTCTTGCACAAAATTATAGGCCACTTGTTATATGACAACTGCAAATTACTTGTAACATTGTTGTTAACAAGTACTAGTTTGTTGGCTCATATTCTGAAATGGAAGTAACACTAGTCTCAACTATAAGCAAAAGTTTTGTATGTGCCCAATGTATGAGATACCATTTCCTACATTAGAGGTCTTTAGCTTTGTTTAGCTTGAGCCGAATTTGCCCCCCTAAGCATGGTAAGGGTATGTGGGGCCCGTATGTTAGAGAGACATAAGTCTCATGCTCCCCATGCATGAGATAACATCTCCTACTCGAGAGACTTTTAGGTTTGTTTTGCTTGGGCCAAATTAGCCCACCTAAGTATGTGTTTGGGGCCCTTTTTCGGTTGCCCAGCCACGTGTGGTCCGTTGGAAGGATGACCTTATTAGGTCGGGTTCTTTTTGGGGAGTTGCATCTGGAACTTAACATTGGGCCACGTGACGTGGTCCAACGGCTACTGATGTACTTTTAAGCCTACAAAGCCATTAAAGCCGAAGTCTAAGAATCATAATAATGGTTGAATAAATATGTAATATGCATTTGATATGATAGCTTTGATTAGTAATTGTAATAGTAGTTGAAATAAAGTAATTTGTATTTAAAGGTGAAGTAACCTTGGAGTAAATGATGTAAATTTAAAGATATGGAAGTAAAGTAACTTATCTTTGTATGGTTTATAGCCCAGTTGTGTAGCATGAATGAGCTGATAAGATTCCAGTAGGATGCCAGCGGTAGAGGTTAGTTAAGATTTCCCCTCTTATCATGCATTTGAATGAATTTAAGCCTTAGTTAACAGTTGTAATAGTAGTTGGAATAAAGTAATATGTATTTAAATGTGAAGTAATTATGTAATGATATAAATTTAAAGGTAAGGAAACAGAGTCGCTTATCTCTGATGATAGGTCACAATCTGAATGACCCATTGTGATTAAACCAATTAATTAATTAGCCAAGTTATTAATTAATCAATTTAGCATGCAAATATGTGGAAGCACAAACAAATCACCAAATAACTAAATATGCAGCAGAAATTAAATGACACAGTAATTTTTTTACAAATGGGGAAAAACCTCGCGGCAAAAACCCCACCGGGTGATTTTCAGGTCAGCACTCTCGAAACTCCACTATTATCAAATCAAGCGGTTACAAGTAAAGGAATCCCAAGTACCTTACCAACCTACAGTTGAACCCTTACCCCAATACCTAGTTGGACTTGATCTGTAGCGACAGTTCCCACCTTTGATGCATGGCTCCGAAGTACGTGACTAACCAATGCGCGGATCCCAGTACGCGACTTCAAAACACCAACTTAAGGAAGAAAGGTTGGCTGTAAAGTTCTTCAGTTCATCCTACATGATGAAGATCAGGAAGATGCTTGGTCACAAAACCCTATGGTGCAAATACACAGCAACTTCTTCAAAGAGGATGAACTAGGTCAAGAACTTCGTCTTTGATCACAATTTGCTTGAACAGAGATTGCTCAATGCTTTTGCAACTTGTGTCACACTTGACGGCTCTTAAAACAATCCTTTTATATGTTTAGGATTTGGATAAAAGAAGGCCCAAAAGCATATTCACGGATCCCAAGAAAATCAGATCAGAAAATCTAAAATTTTAAATCTCGACAGATAGCAGGTGCCGAGATAGCTATCGAGCAGATGTCGAGCTTTAATGAAATTGCACTTCAACTTACTTTTTCTTGGACAGACTTGATGACTTCAACACTTGACCTTGAAACCTTATTTCTTGAAGTATTAAAAACACCTATAACTACCCAATTATAAGTAGATTGCGTTTTGTTAAAGGATTAGCCAATTTACATAAATAAGTGACATATGTTCTTAACAAGTGAAAACACATATGTCCTAACAATCTCCCCCTTTGGCAATCCGTGACAAAACCACAACAAGCAAATGAACATATGAGAGAAGTCATAAATCACTAAACTCATATTCACTTGTTGAATACAATAAAATCTATCCTAACACAAACTCTTCAAAAACTTTGCAAGAAGAGAGTTTATGGCAAGTAGACTTTGACAACCTGTATTTCTGAAACACTTTAAACAAAGCTCATCAAGGCATCTTATGTGAAACAGAAATAATAGATTGAATACAAATATAATGAACATGTGTATAAAGATAGAGAATAAACAATACATGAAGAGAGAGGTGAAAGAAACATACATCCACATATACAAAGAAGTATAAGTATAATGTATGTAAAAATGGTCAAGGGACCTCATACACAAGATCAATGTATCTATAAAGAATAGAAAAGAAAAGATACATAAAAACCTCACTACATCCCTTAAGAATATCAACACTCCCCCTATCAAAATGTCCTATACTAACTCTCCCCCTAAGATGACTACTCTCATAACCTAAAACTACTCCCCCTTTTTGTCATGAGTGACAAAGGGTAGAGTTTCATGTAGACATCTCATCAGTAGAGCTAGCATCTCCATCATCATCATCATCATCATCATCCTCATCATCCTCAGAATCTGAAGCTGCTAGAGTAGGTGGTGAAGGAGTAGCCTCTGGAGCAAAACCACCCATGGTCGCCTGCCATTGTGCAATACGACCAACACGAACATTCACCTGATACAACTCAGCGGAGAGTGTATCAAGGCGAGTGTCCATGCGCTGCAGCTGTGCCATAATGTCTCCTAGAGATACATCGCCCGTAGAGGAAGAAGGAACAGATGTAGATGGAGCTGATCTGGATGGAGCCGAACGGGAGGGAGGAGTGGAATCCGCCTGTCGCGACCTAAACTGCGCCTCACTACGATTTATGGTAGCGGCATCTATGGCACAAATGTGTGTGAAGTGGTCGGACATAGGAAAGGGAATAGAAAAATGGCGTAAGATCCTCGTGATATTGGAAGGAAAGATGAGCTTATCACAGGACGCCGAATCAAGATGAGCATCTATGATAGAAAGAATAAAGTGAGAAGGAAAATCTATAGTAAGATGCTCAAGAAGAGATAACAAAAATTGAGCACGAGACTCTGTGATAGAGTTGTAGTGAGAGAGAGGATGGAGTACAAACTTCATCACCATGTTTAGGAATCTAGGACCTTTAGCAAAAGGCCTATATGATGTGTACTGATGCTCACCCCAATTAGCAAGGCGCTGACAAAAGGCAGAGATGAGCTCTTCTTTGGACACAGTCCTTAGACGCTCACAAGAAGGATAGTCAGGAAACTCTATCCTAGGAACCCTAAGCACATCCGCAACTAGCTGCGGTGTGACTGGGATGCGCGTACCTCGAAAGCGAGTGAAAAATAGAGGTACTGAACGATCTATCTCGTGCATGTTGGAGTAAAACTCCTTAATCAGCTGAGAGGACAAGTGACTGGGATGTCACATAGTGACTCTCATCCCCTACTGTGAATGACAGAGGGAAGGTCAGTTTCAGCGAAGTCTGCTAGAATGACTTGGCGTTCCGAATGAACACCTCGTCGAGAAAAGTTCTCCGTAAATGCCTTGTGGGCATCTCCATCACAGAACCGAAGGTTAAGAGGAGCAGAGTTAGAAGAAGAGGAAGCTCCAAAATGAAGAGGGTTCCGAGCAGGAGTGGATTTACATTTGGGTGCCATAGACACTACTAACGTAAAAGAATGAGAAAGAGATAGAGAGGGAGACAATTAGAAAAGTCCCAACACATTTCAAATAGAACAAATATGATGAACAAAAAGAACGTATGCATGGGAATGCATGAGCATGTGGCATGCAAAGCAAAAGGCGTCATGGACTCAGCCCAATCTAATCCTACCAGCACACAGCATAAAGCACACATCTAAATGCATGTAAACGTCGTTCTAATGCACATGGAATGCAATGTATGTCATTTTGAGAGCATTTAAATGAAAACCCAACCCAAAATTTCAAGAAAAACTCATCAATTTTGAAAAACCCCAAAAATTTTCAAAAATCCCAAAAACTAGGTTTCAAAACATGCAATGCATGAAAAAGGAAGGGAAAAATGAACTTACCAAGTGATTGAAACCAAGGGAAGGCCGAAAATGAAGAGGACTTGAAGATTTGAGTGAAAGAAAAGTGGTTGGGAGATGAAAAGCCTTCAGACAGATCGAGAGAGATCGAGGAATGAGTGGAAAAATCGTGAAAAATCCTTTTATAGACATCTCAGTAAATCTTGACAGCTGAGGTGTCGAGAGGTATCGAGGAAGCTATCGAGGAGGTGTCGAGGATTTGGCCTTTGATAGCTTCAGGTGTCGAGAGGTATCGAGGAATAAGGAACAGTTTCAAAGCACAGAATCTCGATCGATCGACCAGGTATCGAGAAGGTATCGAGGAGACAGGAACTTTCTCGATCGATCCATCAGGTGTCAAAGAGCTGTTGAGATTGCGATAAGAAAAAGGCCTGAGATGCTCGACAGATAACCAGGTATCGAGGAGGTGTTGAGGAGGTGTCAAGATAGGTTGAAAAAGCAGCTTTTCGAGAAAAGAAAAACACAGGCATGAATGCAATCCATCATACACCTCAACCAAAGATCCACTCAACATATGAAGCTCTCAAAATTATCTCTCAACAAAAATTTAAGGTCATGGATCCTCAAAAACACACACACACACACTAAATAAGTTTAACCAATTTTATTTTTCAAAACCAAGTTAAGACAGTTTAGTGAGCATACATTAACACATGTAAAACCTTTGTGATGGCCAAATCACATTGTACCTGCACATGTATCAAATGTAGCAAAGAATATTGTGTGTTGTGTATGAAAAATATCGCAAGATTGCATATGTGTATACATGTTATGACGATCTGAGATATGAGAAAATAACTTTAACTCACACACAATCATAACTGTTTGATGGGGACTATTACCTTCGAGGTACATCCTATAACTTCCACATCTCCTAGAATACACGCTTGCAACCATATTTAAAGCATTTTTGATCTTTTCATTTTTTTTTATTTTCATTGCATATTTTCTTTTATTTTAGTATACCATACATGGGCATATAAAAGAGAGAAAAGAAATACCCAAGATGTTAAGCATTTGACATCGCATTTTTGCTATGTCGAAGCATACGAATGTCTTTGACATTGCACTTTTGCTGTGCCGAAGCATACAGGTGTCTTATTATGATTGGCGGGCAACAGTAGTGAGATGGTTATTTATGCCTTTCTCTTAGGATTTTCTAATCCTACCCATCAAAAAGAGTGATATGAGTATTAAGTTTTAAGAGATAACTTAATCTTAGTCATCACAAACAAGAGCCATAAAGCTCACTTGCTTAGTTGTGCATAGAGATGATCATCTAAGCTACAAAAGATACAAAGTTTAGAAACTTTGTTTCAATGGCCATGCAAGGTACACAAGTACCAATGTACACAAAAGACACACTGTTTTTCTTTTTTTTCTGATTTTTTTTTTATTTTTATATTAAAAACAAAAGTAAACAAAACTGAAAGTAAACACACAAAAACATGTTAAACAAAACAAAGCATAAAACTAGACTGACTCAACAAAAATGCAAAACACACAAGCAATGCAACAAACAAGAAAAGTAAGAAGGGAAAAGAAAGTGATGAAATCACTTAGAGTCCTTTTTCTTCCACACCTTGGAAGAACTTTTCTTTTGATTGAACCCTTGAACAGACGGTGAGGGGGAAGAATTGAAACCGTTCAAGTTCGAAAGGAACATGAGGGCTTTCAGAAGATCTCCAAGAGGAGTAAGAGAGGATTGAAGTTGATTTTGGCTTCCAGATGCTATTATGCCATTGCTCTGTTGAGTGGCTAGCCACTTATAGCAATTAGGTCGAGTATAACTGGCAGCTCCACAATGATGACAAAGATGCTGCTTCTTTTGTTTAAACTTTTGAGAGTTAGCCTTCTTAGTCCTAGGGTTTTTAGCATCTTTCTTATCTTGATTAGGGGGTGCTCCTAAGATTGATTTATCCTTGTTTAAGTTCTCACTAGCTAATTCAGTTTTAACATCAGTGTTCTCAATTTCAGTGTTATTAGCAGGAGAAACAAAAACAGTATTACTAGTAGAAGCAGTATTAGAGAAAGAAAGACCATATCCTAAGCCTGTTCGATCCGAAGCAATTTTCTGATTGCTCAGCATCTCATCAAGCTTTGCACTTGAAGTACTATTCAATTGAGCTCTAACTTGAAACAGCTCAGCTTCAAGCTTCTTGGTCTTCTCAGCCAAAAAGTTGTTCTCAAATCTCAGTGCTTCAATAGTTTGATTCGCCTCATCAAACTTTATGGACAACTCTTCACAATCAAGTTCTACATCACTGAGCTTCTTAGTGGTCAGCCTATACAATTTCTCATGCTTCTTAGAGAGCTTGTAAAGCTTCTCATAGGCTAAGTGGATATCATCTTGATCATCAATTTTCTCAAATTTGGACTCCACCAATTCTTCTTCTTCATCCACTTCTTCAACAATCCCTTTAGTAGGATTGACTGTGGCAATGAAGGCATTTAAGATTCCGTCATCCTCATTGGCGGAATCATCTTCGGGCTCAGTGTCACTCAAGGTTGCAGCAAGTGCCTTACTCTTCCCAATGCTCTTGAGATATGTTGGGCATTCATGCTTCATGTGATCGAATCCATGACATCCGAAGCACTTTGGTCCAGCCGGAACAGTGTACTGACCACCATCCTTAGTGTCCTTCTTGCCTTTGTCTTAGTTCTTAAACTGAGAAGAACTGGATTGTCTGCGGTCCTTGTCGAAGTTCCTTCCATTGGCATTCTCATAAACTTCTTAAACTGCCTTGTAATGTAGGACTTCATCTTAGAATTTTCATCATCGGAAGACTCATCTGTATCACTGCTCTTTACCTTCAAGGCCATGCTCTTGCCTTTACTAGTTTTGCCAATCCTAGATAGTCCTAGCTCGTAGGTCTGCAAGTTTCCAACCAGCTCAGTCAAAGGAATTTTGTCAATATTTTTTTATTCTTCTATTGCCGTAATTTTGGCATGAAATCTCTCAAGTAGAGATCTGAGCACCTTCCTTACAACCTTGGGTTCAGGGATAGTTTCTCCAAAATTGAAGGCTGAGTTCACTATGTCCTTTAGCTTGGCATAGAACTCATCAAACGACTCATCCTCCTCCATCTTAATTTCTTCAAAGCTTGTAGTGAGCCTCTGAAACTTTGAATCTTTGACAGCCTTTATTCCTTCCTAGGTTGTCTGGAGGATGATCCAAGCCTCCTTAGCAATTTCAGTTGAGGATATCTTCTTGAACTCTTCATTGGTGACTGCGCTAAATAGAGCATTCAGCGTTCTACTGTTAAAGTTAGCCGCCTTGATCTTTGCGTCATTCCAATCAGCCGGTTCGTCTTTTGGCTTGGTCCAGCCAATCTCTACAGCTTGCCACACATTCTCATCTAAAGACTGCAAGAAAGCTCTCGTGCGTACTTTCTAGTATGCATAGTTAGTGCCATCAAATAAAAGGAGGTATAATTAATGACTGTCCTTTATCCGTGACAAGCAGGGGTCAATGGATCAACACAGCAAAGATGAAACCTAATTAGAGTGTGCCTATTCTGATACCACTTGCTAGGCCACAATCTGAATGACCCCTTGTGATTAAACCAATTAATTAATTAGCCAAGTTATTAATTAATCAATTTAGCATGCAAATATGTGGAAGCACAAACAAATTACCAAATAGCTAAATATACAGCGAAAATTAAATGATATGGTGTTTTGTTTACGAATAGGGAAAAACCTCACGGCAAAAATCCCACCAGGTGATTTTTAGGTCAGCACTCCCGAAACTCCATTATTATCAAATCAAGCGGTTACAGTAAAGGAATCCCAAGTACCTTACCAACCTACAGTTGAACCTTTACCCCAATACCCAATTGGACTTAATCTGTAGCGACAGTTCCCACCTTTGATGCACGGCTCCCAAGTACGTGACTAACCAATGTGCGGATCCCAGTACACGACTTTAAAACACCAACTAAAGGAAGAAAGGTTGTCTGCAAAGTTCTTCTGTTCATCTTACATGATGAAGATCAGGAAGATGCTTGGTCACAAAACCCTATGGTGCAAATACACAGCAACTTCTTCAGAGAGGATGAACTAGGTCAAGAACTTCGTCTTTGATCACAATTTGCTTAAACAGAGATTGCTCAATGCTTTTGCAACTTGTGTCACATTTGACGGTTCTTAAAACAATCCTTTTATATGTTTAGGATTTGGAGAAAAGAAGGCCCAAAAGCATATTCATGGATCCCAAGAAAATCATATTAGAAAATCTGAAATTTTAAATCTTGACAGATAGTAGGTGTCGAGGTAGCTATCGAGCAGGTGTCGAGCTTTAATAAAATTGCACTTCAGCTTGCTTTTTCTTGGACAGACTTGATGACTTCAACACTTGACCTTGAAACTTTGTTTCTTAAAGTATTAAAAACACCTAGAACTACCCAATTATAAGTAGAGTGCGTTTTGTCAAAAGATTAGCCAATTTACATAAATAAGTAACATATGTTCTTAACAAGTGAAAACACATATGTCCTAACATCTGATAGTTTGTAGCCCTAGCAGTGTAGCATTAGTGAGTAGACAGCATCCCAATAGAATGACTCCGGCGGTAGAGAAGCAATTTTTCATAATAACTTCAAGATTTTAGGGGAAAAATGGGTGCAACTGGGGGGAGAGAGAGTATGCCCAGCTATGTGTAGTGGCTGGTTAAGCTTGCCCCTCTTATCATGCATTTAAATGAGTTTTTCCCTTGACAATGCTCTTTTAGTTGTTGTGAAGTTATGAATAGTGTTACCTCCCATGAGAAGGACTTTTGTAAGAAGTAGTTGTGCCTTCTAAGAGAAGGGTTTTGATATGAAATCTTTGTGCCTTTTAGGAGAAGGGCTTTAGTAATAGAAATTTATGCCTTCCATGAGAAAAGCTTTTAGTATAAGTGTTTGACATATCTTGAGAAGTGTGGAGATGGTAAAGATATAAATGTTTTGTGGGATGTAATATTTGTAATATGTATGATATATGGAAGTATGAGAGACATGGAGGTTAAAAATAGTAAAAATATGAGATTATAATTGCTGGAAAAATTGTAGAGATTGCTTTCCAAGAAGAAAGATTTTGTAAGAGAAGAGCATGGAGATGTGCTTAGGTATTTAGAGATAGGAGCAGTAAGATAGGTGTAGAAGAGTATTGAGATGTGTTTATGGGCAGCAAAATAGTAGAATTTCAGAGTGAGAGAGTATAAGAGTGGAGCTTAGTGAGTTGTGGTGTGTTATATGTAATGGTGTAGTAAGTGTATATGAGATTGTATAAGAGAAGTAAAAAAAGAGATATTTAGAGATATGAGTAGAAGATATATGTGTTTTCAAAATATGTAGAGTGAGATGATGAGTATAAGAGAGTAATAGTATTGTAGTGTGTTTAGCCAAGCTACTGGGAATTTCTGCTGGGATTGTATGAGGGCTTATGAAAGGCATTTATGAGCTAAGGGCTGAAGAGTTTAGTTCCTAATTTGGAAACTAAAAACTTAGAAGTTCAGAACTTCATTAAGAGCTTCAGAAGATCATTCAAGGGAGAAAGAATAGAGAAGCTTATGAGAAAGTTCCTCCCCATTGGTGTCCCCCCTTGAGGTGTTGATGAAGGGTCCCCTTTAAAGCTGAGTTTAAGGGGGTATTTTAGCAAAGAATATCAGCCAAAATCTGTACCAAATTGCAATGAATCTTCAGAGAATCCATCTTAAGATTTGACCAAAAATGGTAAGTTTAGCTTTAAGATGTTCTTACTATTTCGGGTAAGAGCTGCTGGAGAAAAAGCGGCAGAAAAGGAAAGTATTTTGGTAAGAGAAAGGAAGTTTCTTTAGTTGGTTTTGGTTTTAGCCAAAAGTGGAAAAATCAGTAATGTTTAGGCTGCTGGGTCAACTGTCACAGTTGTTCTAAAAAGGCTGTCCCAACTGTTAGGAAAAACTGTGACAGCTATCATGAAAAAGCTGTTTACTTTGGGCAGAACCAATGAGGTCAGATGGGTCATTTCAGATTGCTGGAGAGGCCATTTCAAGGATTTGGCTGAAAAATGGTAAGATCTCTTTGAAGGGTATCTTGCTATTTTGGGTATAACAGCTTGTTGCTAAGATTTTGGCATTAAATGGCTGATGATAATACTTCTAGCCAAGTGTCAAGTGCTGAATACACTACTAGGGTTAAACTGGAAATGTTTCCTTTCTTGGGTGTTTATGTTTTTGGTGCAAGGTTCAATTACAACATATTTCTAGTAAATAATAGAATGGTTGGTTAAAAGTTAATGAAGCTTCAGAGATTTGGCCATGGCCTCATTGTGTTGTGACATAATCTTGGTGAGTAAGAAGAGTATTTAATGCTCTGCTTTGGCAGCTGGCAGAGAAATATATGGTCTGATTGTGGCAGACAGCAGCTGAGTATTAGAGATATCAAGAATATTTTGTATATAGTTGGAGATTAAAGATTAAAGATAGCCAATCAGATTAGACCATATGTTTGAGTTGGATTTTAACTGAAAGTAGTAATGTAGTTTATGTAGAATAATATAATGAAGTTTCTAAACTTGTATAGTAACAGCTGAGAATCGAATGAACAGTTATTTTCCCAGCAGTTAGATGGCTGGGGATATTGAGCATTTGTCATGTGATGAATATCAAGCTTTAAGAAAAGAGCAACGGGGAATTTTATCATCTAAAGTGCTACGTGATAAGAGAAGCTTACCATATGTTACCCACTATACACGGACTCGTCAGAGTTCAGGGAGTTGAAGAAGACACGCCAAGCAATATATTTCTTTTATCAACTTTAAATTGTTGGAGTTTTACTGAACATACCTCTTAGCCCTCCAAACCACGACTCCCAAAGTTTCCCTAAAGAGACTTATGAGCTTGGATCATAAGCCAAAGATGACATTACGTACCTCGGGTTTTGTTGTCATTTTGTGTAAATATGGGCTCTTGTTGAAGAAGCCACTTGCCATGAGTGTAAGAGAGGTAATATGAGCCATGAGTTTTGATTCATTGCTTAAGCCCAATCCTTATGTTAATGTTGATGATGTCATGGGGTTCTGATCCCAATTAATGAAGAGGGAATATGGACCATGAATCCACCTCTCAAAGTAAGGATTTCGTGGGCCATGTGAGCCCAATCCATGTAGTTGAATGAGATATAAGCTTATTTTGGGCTTTAAAGAGATTTACTCAAAAAATTAATAATTTGTTGATGTGGCATGGGTTGCTAATGAAGTAATGCCATGTGGGCTGAAAAAATAGTCCTCAACCGTATGGTAAGGGTATATTGAAAAATTCAGTGTACCAAGTTTCATTGGAGGCACTATAATGTCATAGACTCATAGTAAACCTTTTACTTTCTAATGGTGAAGATTTTTGGCCCTCGTTCCCATTGATGTAGGCACACTGCCAAATCATATAAAATCTGTTTGTTGATTTTGTCTCTTTTGTCTCTGTTTTTCACTGATATTGCTAAGATCTTTAATATTTAACACAGTCGCAGTATAAATTATCTTACATGTCCCAGTAACTTTGTAAACTATCTTAATAACTACTAAACCACTTGTTAACAGTGATATAACAATTGATAAGCCACGAGTTACTACATAAACTATCCACTTTATCATTATCTACACCCTATTAACAAAATAACAAGTTCCAATAGAAACTGCCTGGTAAAACAAATTATAGTTATAAAACATTACGGTACATAATGAAGGTGACTGACATGAAGGAAACCTGAAATGCTCAAAGGTACCTTCATGTAAGTGTCTGACTGGCACAACAACGCTCCTACTTTATTCAAGCTGATGAATGACCAAAGTTATACAATGAAGTCCAATATGCTAGTGTTCTTGAACTTTGATTGTGATGTCAAGTAATCTATATATTACTAAAAGCTGAAGCGTAGTGTTTAATATTGCTATGCTCACATTGAGCCACATCATCAGCCACGTCATCATTTTTTATTTCCAATTTTTGTTATATATATTTCTTAAACATTTTCTCATTTAAGATGACTTAAAAACTCCATTATTGAAAATTTTAAATATCTTTTAACCATTAATTTTATTATTAATTTTCCAAAACTCTCACTCCCTTTTACTTCTTCATCTCCCCACTACTTTCTTCCTTAATATCATTCTTTCTCTAACTTTTTGTTTTCCTTTATTTTGACTCTTCTTATTCTCAACATATTACTATAAATTTGACATTTCTCTTTTCATTCTATGCATAGTTTTCTACACAAAAAAGGTTACCTCTCTCTCTCTCTCTCTCTCTCTCTCAATTTGTTTTTCATTTTTTGTTTGATTTTTTTTATATTTTATTTTCATTGCATCAATCCTTTAGGTTGATGAATTTTTGTGTTAATTAGAATTCTATTTTGGGTTCATGCAATTTAGTTTTGTATTTTAAGATGTTATCTTTTATATTCTATTTGATTAAATATTATCCTATTGCATTATACATATAGTACTATATAATAATATAATGTTATTATATTACATAGAATAACTTGGATAATTTGATATGTGAATCAGTGGGACTTCAGGAATTTTGTCAGGGTGTTCTATTCACTTTAAAAAATTTCGGGTCATTTCAGTCTATTTTTGGTGTTTCGGGATGTTTCGGTAAATACCCGCAAAATTCAAGATTTGGCCTAACATAATTTAATTGTTTGTCTTTTATAATGTATTGGTTTATTATACTGCTTTAATTATTGTGTTAGCCTAACATAAATATATTACTTTAATTTGTTTTCATTAATAATACTGCTTTAATTTGTTATATTGTTTAGCCCATGTGTTGATGTGCACATTATACTAAAGAGCCATTGATGTGCACTTATTTACAACTCCCATGTGTAGCAAATAATTAATTTAAAGCAGTGTGCAACGCCGGCCCATGTGCCCATCTCACCCACCACATTCAACAAACAAGCACGCTAATGATGCTTGATGCCCCCTGCAATCAGAAAATTTCATAATCACACTACATAGTCTAAAAGATAATTATATCAACACCAACACACTACAACACCAATTCACAGGATGAGATATTAAGATAAGCTGACAAACACACTACACATGAAAGCAACACATTTTCATCAAAAAAAAAAAAAAAAAAAAAGAAGAAGAAAGCTACACATTCAAAACGCAAAAGTCAAAAACAGGAAAAAAAAATAATAAAGGTGAAGTTCGGTTCGGCCAACGAGAGACAGTTCAATTTCAAAGACTAAAAAAGAGAGAGTTATTACTTATTAGTCTTATTAAAGAATAAAGAGAGAGAGAGAGAGAGAGAGAGAGAGAGAGAGAGAGAGAGAGAGGAGAGAGAGAGAGAGAAATGAATACCTTGAGGGAGGGATCTCCACGGCGATAAGGGCGAGCGACGACGATCTGTACGACTAGACTATAGATCTAGCGATCTCGGACGACGTCTGGACTGGATTCAGTCTCCAGCAGCATCGCGTTGCTCTTGCTCTAAAGGATGAGGCGTAACGACATTGCTGACTTGCTGTCTTTACTCTTTAGGTTTGCTTTAGCTTTAAAGTTTAGTGATTCTTTTTCTTTGATAAAGCATTCTGATTTAGTCATTTAGAAGTGATTTGCTCGGTTACCTGTATTGGGTTTTTTTTTTTTTTTTTTTTTTTTTTTTTTTTTAGAGAGCGGTGGGTAAGGTTTGCTACCCTGTAAGCTATGGCTTGCCGTGGGCTTGGCTCTGTTGAATTTTTTTTTTTTTTTTTTTTTTTTCTTAGATTTTAGTTTAAATTTTTTTTGGCTTTTATTTATTTATTTATTTTGGCTTGAAGTAGAGCAATTTAGAANAGTAGAGCAATTTAGCAAATATATATATATATATATTTTTTTTTTTTAATTTGAGGGTGTTCCTAATTTTGTGATTGAGGGTGTTCCCAATACAGAGCAAATATAAAAAATTTTAATTATTATATAAATTCTTTTTTTTCAGGTCAGGGTGTTTCTGGGAACACCCTGAGCTGCACGTAGCGCCGCACCTATGTGACATGCACTTATTCTCTCACCAATTTCACTCATATTTATGTTTTACCATTTATTTTTCTATGTGGCATTTGTATGTATAAATATACTTAATTGGGTGTGTGAAATAGACACAGCTAGAGTCATTCCTAATGTAAAACAAACACATAATTCTTTAGTATAAAGTTAAAGTACATATATACTTGAATAAAGCCGGGGATGCCAAATCCAGCACGCTTAAAAATGTCGTCAATGATATGAACCAAAGGTTTCACATCAACCTCTCGGCCATCTGGAGCATGAGTGGCCTGAATTTGTTTCATCATTGCATTGTCATCAGAGCTAAAGAAGAAATGGCGATCACCTCTTGATCGTGGCACCTTCTGCGTCACATGAGCCATCTTGGTTTAATTACAAAGATGAGGATTTAGGTGAGGGATTAGAGTTGTGTTGTTGGGTTGCATTTGGTTTAAATCTATGCCTTATATATAGCTTATGAAAAATGGAATAAAGGTCAATTTGCTACCTTGCTCGCAATGGAGGTTTTACTAGAAAGTAACATCAATAGGTTTAGAATTTTGGATAAGACTTTGAACTTTAGCGTGCGTTTGGATACCGCTTATCTATATCTATATCTATATCTATATAATAACTAATAGCCGAAACATTTGACTTTTTGTTGACCGGTCCTCATTGCGCCATGTGGCTACATAAGTTAATGCCATGTCTTCCATTAAAAACACAAAACAATGTATCTTTTCATTTGGTTCTTATATAAACCATTTCAGTACAATTATTTTGCTATTGTTGCCTGTTGGTGTTCAGTTGCATTGTTCCTGCCGGTAGTTATAAATTTTACACATTTCCTAATAAATTTCAGTTTATATTTCTTGAGACAAAACTCAAAAACTTCAAGTTCATTCTGATTCTTCACCATCTCTCTATGTACGGTGGAGAACCTTTGGTTTTCACAAATATATTTTTGGCAGGTTTTAACGCTATATTCCATTATAGGTTTTTTGGTTTTATTATTTGAGTTTTAAAATCTTCCTCCACAAATCCTAAAGGTAGGTGCTCCACAAATTTTAAACGCATGCAACATAGTAACGTCTTCTCCTGTGTCTCCAGTCCGCTTTTTTCTTCTTAGAAAGTGTTAAATAGCTTTTTCTTTCTTCATTTCTTTTTTCGATTAGGTTTCTGTGCATGGCATATGGGAGATACTTTGTAACCATTCTAATTGCATATTTTATTGTAAAAAATTAGATGGTGATAGGCTTAATTATGTGAATTTGACCTTACAAGAGAGGTTTGTATTTTTCATGGTTTTCTGAAGTTCTATGGATTATGTAATATTTATTTTGTTTTAACTATTGTATGGAAAGGAAAGATGTTCCTTATAATACCTGAACGAGGTCTTCAAAAATAGTCTTCAACTCCTTGCTACAAGAAATACAAACACGAAGATGATGCTATTAAAAATTCGGTTAGCCCTCTCTTTTCAAAATATTTTAATTTTTTCCCTGTTTTTCTATTTTGTCGCTTCTTTTAAGGTTTTTAATTGTTTCTAATTTAATTTCTACTCTTATATGTGTTTGAATCATATTATGAAGGTTTAGTGTGAATTATTATTGAGGATATTTCATGACTTTTGGTTTAGTGTGAATTATATGTGTTTGAATCATAATGTCGCTTCCTCCTTCCATATGGACGGTAAGTAAACCTACTATTCAAAACTAAGTGAAGTATTGAATCCATATATATATTCACTATATTTATAATTACATTTTTTCTAGATAATGTCAAACTTATATATATATATATATATATGATATGGCTATTTGATATTGGATCTTAGGATAGGGATATGAATTGTCAGATTTAAAGGTGATATTGAAGATATAAATCGAGCAGTTGCTACTTATTGCTTAAAATTACATATTTGGGAGAATTATGCTAGAGACATTATGTTATCATTACATTTTAAAATAAATAATATTGGTTTAGTTTTGACACTTGTTTTTTGCCCGGAAGGTAAGCCATTATGAACCGTATACATTTTAAAAACATCAACAATTTGATTTTCATTTTCTCAATACCACCTTTTCAGTTAATAGGCATTTTCATTCAATAGGCACATTTTTGCCAATAGATCCTTTTCAGTTTAATAGGCACATTTTCATTATAGAACTTTATCAGACACTTTTTTCAGTCAATAGACATCTTTTGGTATATTAAAATATGAAGGATTATGACTTTTAATAGATATCTCTTTGGATATCAGATTTAAAGGGTTATACCTTTCAATAGGCGTCTTTTGGTATATATATTAACATCTTATATAATAAGGTTTTACCCTATATTAAGGAAAATCCTGCCATATACAAAGTGGCATCAT
>NW_027069479.1:1232171-1247698 GCF_002906115.3 Quercus suber
ATATGTTTATTTCTTTTTTCTACCATACAATCAAAACAATTATAAAATATATATTTAAAAATAAAAGCAACAACAAACAAACATATAACAATAAACACACAATATGGAAGAAAATAATAAATCTTACATTAGTCATTATGTAAGACTCTTATTCCTTCCCACAAACTAATAAATAAACAATATTGTTCTTTTGCCTAACTAATAAAACTTTGTGTTATTTCATTCAATACTTTTTTTTCTTTTTTTTCTTTTTTTTTTTAATTCATGCATTTTTGCTTACTCTCCAACTAAAAAAAAAAGCCTTTTTTTTTTTTTTTTGAAACTCATTCTATAGCTATTCCCGTGCATCGCACGGGTTAGCGACTAGTATACTATAAAACCGAAGCCTAGGACTTTCTGTTGACTTCATTATATGTTGACTCATAAGCTTTGGAAGCCTCACAAATTTCCTCATCATCAATCATTTTATTTATTATTTTTCTATTTTAAATTAAAACACACTAAAAAAAAATTAGAATATGCTACTATTAAAAAATAAAACCCTAGACCTAGAACAATATAGTCGACTTATTCCATTCACTCCCTTCTCACCCATGACTCTCTTCCCTGCAGTATCAAGATCTCTCTTAATTTCTTATGTCCAGTTTCATATATAAAAGCTTTGGGTATTTGATGTTTGGTGTCCCAACCTCAAGCTAAGTTATCTTTTTAATTGAAAGGGCTAGATATTTTATTAAATAAGATTATGGTCAGTATCTCTATGCTATTATTTTCTCACATTTTTCAGTATTGTGCAATAAGAGTCTTGAATTTGGTCATTTGTATTATGTGTCATGGAGTGGTGGGAACTTTGAAAGTTAGATGGTTCTCACTGGAAATATTGTTGTTAATTTAGTGCATTCTTTTGGCATTATATTGTCTCAGACTCCGTTTAGGGAGAGGACGTGGTTAGAAAATTTACCTTTCAGTTGTGATTATCTTAATTATGTTTGTTGACATTGCCCTCTTCAAGTGATTTCTCCATCGACAAATAGCTTAAGATGGAAATAGGAACAATCTTCTACTCAACCTATTCCTTCTTTTCCTTTGTCTTTGATATACTAACAATTCAGTTTTTTATTTTTTTGGTTTCAAAAAGGTTAGTTTTTGTAGCACAATTTTGTACCTTTATATTCTAAACACATAATATGTTTCATATTGTGTTTTTGAAACTGGTGTATATTGCAGGAAAAGTAGAGTTACATTGGAAGATGATGCATAAACTGGTAGGAATTCTTCTTATGCTGCTTGTATAATCAAATACGGTATTTTGGATACCCTTTGTGCAATTTCATGCATTGATGTATGATTGAGAAGTTTTTTTTTTTATTTTATGTTCGAAGCAATGCTTGAAATTAAATGTGATTGATATGGCTCCACTATTTGCTATAGCTATCTTCACAAACACTGCCATGGATTATACTTTTGAGCGTAACCAATCTTTCACTTATATTTCTCTATTGTGTAGTCATATATTTCTCTAGGCTCTGATGATGACAAAAATCGTTAGTGAGCTACACAATCCTCCTGTACTCTAGACAAAACCTGCGAATATAAACAAAGAAGACCTTGCAGAGAGTACCGGTGTGGTACTGGCCAAATACCCTCCGAAGGTTAAGTTAGAGAGAATTTCTACAACTCTAGAATGCCAGAGCTAGGAGAATTACGCATACCTTGATTTGTGAGGGTTTTGGAATTTTTATAGTAGTGTAGATTTGACCTTCGTTTCTTGGTGGAGAAAGTATTTCCTTCTAGAGAAGACTCTCATTAATACTCGTATTTTACGAGATCCTTTCCTTGTAGAGATTCCTTTGATTAGGATTGGTTATTGAATACAAGATATTTCCATGTATAGACATTCATAGGGATGGGCCTATTCACCCCGGTCGGCCACCTGCTTTGTCCGAAGGTTCTCCATCGGCTTATGGAAGTGCCCATCGAGTATCATGGTGGGGTTGTCGGCTTATGGTGTCATTGCTTTTGTCCTTCCGTATATGCACATGAAGCTCACAGGTCCATAGGAACTGTCGGCCTCCTTGTGTGTCATACATTAAATCTTTTGCAAGAACACCCTTATCAAGCTCTGAATCTTTTGATTTCAACAACTATAGTCATGGATTATTCTCTTAAGTGTACCTTATCTCTCCCTTATATTTATTTGTAGTGGTCTTATATATTTTGTTTTGTTTCGATAAGTTTTAGGCTTAGAATCATCTGATTGGCTAATTTGTTTGGCCTTCTGAAAGTTTTAACTTCTAAATTATTGGGTTCATTTTTGTAATATCTTAAACTGGTATCTTATCTCTTATATTTCTCTTGTAGTCATGCGGCAACGAGTTAGCCAAATGAACCTAGTGTCAGCTTATAAGATTATGTCACATGGAAATTTTAGTAACTTCATTTCTAGTGTGTGCAACTTAGGTATGTAAGGAACCCAAGCCAAGCCTAGCTAGTCCAACCTACCAGCATCACATATGCGTGCATGCATGTGAATTCAAGGATATGATCAAAGTAGACAAGCAAGACTTGCATAGATAATTAGTTACCAAAATAATTTGTTACATATTGATTTTATAAGAGTTGATATATCATCAATGATGCAATTTTCTGGACTTCTTCTCTAAAGTTCTCTTCTTCTTCTTTTTTGCATTTTTTGGGAGGATAACTACCTCAAATTAAGTCAATTTTTCACTCACTGTCATTCATTTTCCTGTTTATTCCATTGATCTCCATTGGAACTCAAGAGGTTCATTATAAAGTATAGTTCACTCTAAATTTTCCAATTAAATTCAAAGATATAGTTTTATTGGTAAATTGTCCTTAGAAAGAAATAATATTTCCTATGTTTCATTGATCAATGCATATATGTGTTTGAATTTAATTAGGCAATCTAATGTATTACACCTAAGGAACTATATATTACTTGACTTTCTCTTTATTCCTATATAGAAATAGATTTTCTTTGTGTGTGTTTGGTTGCCAAAAAAGTGCAAGAAAATTTGGCACTATTCCTGAATTTTTCTTTTCTACCTTCAAAATTTGAGGAAATAATTTTTTTTTTATAATTTCTTTTTCAATTTAAAAATGATGATGTGGGATTTTTATAATTTATTTTATTATTTTATTATTAGTCATGTTAGTGTCAGTTGTGCCAATTGTGCACGATGTGTGAAATGTAGGCATTTTTCGTTATTGAGTAGATGGTTAGAACCAAATTATCTACAAGTTAAAAATAAAATAGACTCGTACCAAAATGTATGGACTAAATTAACTATGATCCAAAAAATGTAGAGATTAAAATTATGTTATTTTCATCAAAAAATTATAATATATAAAATACTAGCTAAATATTATTTTAAGTAATATTTAAATATAAAAATGTCCATTTAAAGTTAATGCATCTGGCCTCCATATGTGTTCAGTCCATTAAAAAATAAAAAATAAAGAACTTTAAGTCCTCTAAACTTCTTTTTGGAAGGATGTCTGTTTACAACTTACAAAACAAAAAATAATAAACACATAATCTAGTGAGCTAATGAAAATGGATAATTCATAATTGTGAATACAAATCTAGCTTATATCTTACTTTTTGTGTTTAAGTTTCCAATACATGCTCCACCAATCACAACTTGTCAAATATAACAACTTTATCCAAACCTTCAAGAAAAGCATGAAATTTCCTAATTTAATGTTATACACTGAAGTGTTTCATATTTATTGGCAAGCTAAAGACCTAAAGTGCACCAATTATTTCTTTCCATATTCCATTACAAATTCCAAATGTGCCGAATGATTATTAGTAAGTTGAAAAGTGATTTTAGTTGTAGGTGCAAATAAGAACCCATAAAAATTTATCATATTAATAATTTGTAAAAAAAATCCAACAGGATTATAAACTTTAATGCAAAACTAATTTTAAGGATAGTAAGCCAGATCAGTACTTTGCTATAGGGTTGGTGCACCAACCCCATCATCATCGATAAATATATAGATTAGAAGCTGATTAACACATCCTTGTATCCCATCATCCCAACACAAGCTCTGAACATTAATTAAAAGCTAGACTACATATATCTTTTATTCAGATTCCTTTCCCACAGAGACAAAATGGTATCTACAAAGTCTCTAGTAGCAGCCACAGCTAATGGCACAAGGACTTCAAGTCTTAGCTCTTCAGACTCAGTTCTCAATCTTAGTTTGTAAGTCTTAATTATCACCCTTAATTTTCTGCTTCAATCCAGTTCGTTCTATTACAATGAAACCTTCGATTTCATGAAAATTATTGGAGTGCAGTGTCGTCAATGGGTGTACTTTCAAGTGGGTTTGGTGGGTGGAGGTGCATGCTAGCTAGGGTTGAATCTCATAAGTAATGAATAATGCTATAGCCACAAACTATTTTAAAATATTTTTACAAAATGTTAATGTGACCAATCTCTTATTGGTTTTCATCTAGGCCCATCATTAATATCACTTTTTAATTTTTCATTTGTCAATAATTACTCACCACATTAACAATTTATAAAAATTTTTATAAAATAGTTTGTATTTTTAGCATTATTCATTAGTAATACTCTCGTGGTAGAGATAAAACTAGGAATTTAGTGGACCTAGCATAAACTTAAAATTTTTCATAATTCAAGAATGAAAAAAAAAAAAAATATATTATGATTAAGAGTAAATATAATATGAAAAATAAAAGTGGTATTCATTCAACATTAGCAAAATATAAATAAAACAAAAGATACAAAATAATTTCTTCTTAATACATTTTAAATCAATTGTTTATAAAAAATGGAATTTGACGTTTTATAAATCCTCAAATAACCGTTGAATATATATGCACAAATTGATAGTAAATTCTTCTTTAGTGTACAAAGCCAACTGTCATTTAGAAAATCATATTCTTTTTTGCTGCAAACATGTGGGTTTGAGAACAAAAAATGAAAACAAGTTTTTGTGTTTGATTTAACAAAAATTAGTTCAGTGGAATTTTTGTAAAAAACTCAACTCAAGTGGGGCCGAGTACCAACAATTCTCTCTCTCTCTCCACACAATCTCTCTCTCTCTCTCTCTCTCTCTCTCTCTCAAAAATGGTGTGGGTGCCTTTTTTTTTTTTTTTTTTTGGGGCTTAAGCCAATTAAGTTGTAAAAGAAAATGTCTCTAACATTACTTATTGTAAGATGTATTATGGCTAAAGTGGCTTATACCAATTTTATGTCCATGTACTCATAGAACAAGCAACTTACATTTGGGTTGGCATATGATTAGTCTAAGATTAGCCAAGCTTTTTCTAATATACAAACTCTATGTAAATTGGGTTTACTGTGACACAAGTTCTTAATAGAATATGTAGATGTTCATGGTGTGAACTTTTAATTTGTAGACGTAAGTAGTCAAGTTAAACTGCATAAATTTTCATGTTCACTTTCTTTTTCATGCTTCCACTCTTCATTCAATAATCACACAAAATCTTAACACTCATATTGTCCCAAACTATTCTTTGCCACTACGATTGGGGTTATTCTCCTTACAAGTACTAATTTTATACTCTTTTCTTAGTTATTGACTTATTGTACCAAATGCCAATGAGTAAAACTATCATGTAACTGAAATATTTTGATTCTCTCTTAGAAGTGCAGGGTATTGAATTATTACTTATATTGATTTTTTCTCCTTAATGTAAAAGGGGCGATCCAATGATGTTTGAGCCATTCTGGAAAAAGATGAGTGATAAGTATAATGTGACAATTGGTGGGGGTGACTTACTGAGCTATTTCAGTGATGGTAACAATGTATGCTGGTTTTTGGAGCCTGAACTAGGCGCAGCAATAAGGAGATTGCATGGTGTGGTGGGAAATGCAGTGACGGATGATCGGTACATCGTGGTAGGGACAGGATCATCACAGCTCTTACAAGCTTTGCTTTACGCTTTCACGACTCCTGGTGGCCCTGAGCCAGTTAGTGTTGTGTCTTCTGCCCCTTACTACTCGGTTAGACCCCCATTGCTTAACATCTTAATTTGATGTAATTATTTATGTGTTATTGTTGCTAGACTATAATTAACTGATATATTACTTACATTGAAAAAGGAAAAACATTAATATTAAAGGGGTTTAATGATAGATCTTATATGTTGCTGCTTCAATATTTTGAGACAGAGTAGAGTGTGTCTCTAACCTTTTTGGGAAAATAGTATGATACTTGCATGCATATATACATAGTCAAATAATTGAAATGGTAACTAATTATTGGCTGTAGTCATATGCTGAAGTGGCAGGTTTCCTAAGGTCAGAGCTGTACAAATGGGAGGGTGATGCATATAAGTTTAACAAGAAAGGAGCATACATAGAGGTGGTGAATTCACCAAACAACCCAGATGGAACTCTCAGAGAAGCAGTGGTGATGAACCGTACTGGCAATGGAAATGGAAAACTCATCTATGACTTTGCTTACTACTGGCCACAATTCACAGCTATTACCGGTGCAGCTGATTATGATAACATGCTCTTTACAATTTCCAAATGCACAGGACATGCCGGTTCCCGCATTGGGTGAGCATCTTAATATTATGGATGTTCTATGCTATTGCTAGCTAGCTAGTGTATAAGTCAGTTTAAAAGTATTCACTACAAATTTATAGGTTTTTATTATTATTATTTTTCTGATAGATTTTTGTATAGGTCATTATTGATGTTTACAATTGTTTTCCCAAAAAAAGAAATCATCTTGAACTTTTCGCCCCCTAGGACATTTCAAATTTGGTTGGAATTTGAAAATAGTACGTAGAATAAAAATAACAATCTATTTAAGATTTATACTTGAGTGCTTTTGACTTTTGATAAAAAAAATAAAAAATAAAAAATAAATAAAATCTTAAAAAATGCTAAATTATAAATTTTTTCTGAAATTTGATGGGTTTGATTTTGGTCCTTTAAATTTAAAATTTTAAAATGGAAGAATTTAGTCCCATCATTTATTTTTCTTTCTATGTGACTATTAAGATATTAAGATGCCTCATTTTGAGTAACCAAATCGAATGACCACATATATAAGCTATAAGCTAGGTAATGAAATTGAACCAACCCTATGCTTTGGGACTAAAATGGAACTTTATAAATTTTGACTAAAATATTGTTTTCGCTCCTAAAGTTTGAATGGATTTTGCTTTTTATCCCTATTAAAAATGTTATATTTTTTATTCTTAAAAATTGGAAAAAAAATCTTTTTTCGGCAAACATTTGAGAAAATTTCTTTTTTAATTAGTCCCTATATTTTCCTCTAAACTAATGAAATTAATGTCTTTAATTAAAAATTTTAGAGACAAAAAAACAACCTTTTTAAAGTTTAAGGACAAAAAACTATAACTCGTGCAAACTATAAGGATAGAAACAATACTTTTAACATTTAATATATATGATCAAAATCCAACTTATTCCCAATTTTAGAAACCAAACCTATAATTTAGACTAAATAGAGATGGTTGTATTATATTTCGGTGGTACTACCTCAATTGTTAACTAATTGATGCTTTGCCATTTCTTTGTATTAAAGTTGGGCTCTTGTTAAGGATAAAGATATTGCTAAGAAGATGATTGAATACATAACAATCAGCTCAATTGGTGTATCAAAAGAATCACAGTTCAGGGCTGCAAAAATCATTGAAGTTGTTTGTAATGGCATCCAAAATGTTGGGTCTGTCAAATCAGAGAACTTCTTTAAATATGCACGAAATATCCTATCTAAAAGATGGCAGAAATTAAGGGAAACTATTCAAAATAGTGAACATCTGATTTTGTCCAAGTATCCACAACAGCACTGCCTCTTCAGTGGCAAGCTCACTGAAACCTTGTCCGGTACGTATGTTATGTTCAATTTATACAAAAATGCAGCATATATTCAATTCAGCATTCTTCCCAATTTTTTTAAAAAAAATGTCATACAAATTTATTATTTTTATAAATAAAAAAGTATAAAATTAATACAAATATTTTGTGAATTTTTTATTTGAGAATTTATTTAATTTATTTATTCATTATTTAATTGCATACTTTAGAGAAATTTTTTTTAATGGAATTGGACAAAAGACCTAAATTGAATAAATTTGAAACTCATAGAATACAATTGAGTAAAAGTGAAATTATAGGATTGAAATGAATTTCAGTCAACTTTAGAGGATGCAATTAGTATTTTAGCCTAATTTTTACAAAATAAACATTAAAAAATAATATCAAAATAAAAACAAATTAGGAAAAGATTAAAGCTAAGCTACTATGAATTTTATTGCAAGATACTTATAAATTGATGTAACAAGAATGTGTTGGTTCCATATCTACAACACAACAAATTAATTTTTAATTAATATTTTTTTTTTATTTTAAAAATTGATGAATCAGTTTATAAAGACATGTAAAATGTAGCTATGGCATCATTCATTCAAATTAATTTATTATATTGATGAAGTGACAACAATCATATTCGTTATCATTTATAGGTATTTTATAATAAAATAGATAGTATTTTTTAGCGTTTTCCTTTTCTTTTCTTTTCTTTTCCTTTTTTGTTTCCCTTTTCATAAGAAAACATAGAGAAAAGGCATATGTTCTAACATAATTGTTTTCTTGTTTCTCCAACAGCCTATGCATGGTTGGAGACAAAAGATGACACAGAGGATTGTAACGAATTTTTAAGAGGATTAAAGATCATTGGAAAAAGTGGGAAGATTTGCGGTGCCCATCAAAAGTTTGCAAGAATTAACTTGATGTGCAGGGAAGAGGAGTTTAACCGATTCATAGAAAGACTATCGGCCACTAGGGGCAAGGGGATTATCAGTGGACATTATAGCTTGAAATGCTAATTTGAATCCTTATAGCTGTTTCGGAAATGAATTATAAGATCTTTTACTCTAAGGACACATTTGGTACACTATAATGGTGATTGCATAAGAATAAAAATTATTATCACAATAAATGATGAAGTTATAATATAATAATTTTTCCTTTATTCATTAGTTTGTTGACAGCACATGAATAGAACTTGAATTGTAATCCAAAGTTTGGTATAACATAATAAGATGATAGAGTGGAGTTTTCAATCAAAGTTTTTAATATTTGGTAAGCATAATTTTTTTTTTTTTTTTTTGGAGAGAATTTCAATTTATAACGTATACTCTTGATGAACGCTCTTTATTATCTAACCAAGATATTTAATTGATTTTTTATGTAAGCGGGGATCGTTACATATCTCTTATTCAACTATAAGAAATTTTACAGTTAAGCTAACTAGAAATTCTTTTTTGCAATTTCCAAAATTAAAATTATTTTTTACAAAATTGAGAGAGAGAGAGAGAGAGAGAGAGAGAGAGGTGAATAGTTGCATCAATCGAAATATAAATACCTACAATTCAGAAGTCACATGTACAAAAAACCAATATTGGGTAAGATAGGATAGTTTTGAGATTTTGGCTAAGATTGTACAATGAGGTATATTGCATACCGGTCAATAGTACAAGACACAGAAGATGTGGAAATATTATTGAAAAATATTTTATCCTAATTATTTATTAACCTGTTGAATAATTCTAATATATCTATTAGCACTTATTCTGAATAATACACATATTATGTCTAATAGCACTTATTCTGAATAATACACGTTAATATTTTAGGTCAATTTTGGTTTAGTTTATGAAACATGTCATTAATTTTTTCATGTATGCTTTAATGTATCCTAATCCTATATAATGAGAGGGAGGACAAAATTTGACAATAAACCTCTTTGTAGGTTAAGGTTACAATTTCCTTCTAAAAAAATTAACTTAGCTACATATTTAAAAATTTAATTGTTAAATTATATATTTTTTACGCTCTTGATATATATGTCAAATTTTATATCAATCGAATTTTATATACAAAAAGAAAATATAATCTAATAATAGGTTTTTCAAAATTTAAATCCAATAAAAGATATTAAGAGTCTATTTAAGAATCGCTTATTTTATTGAAATTGAAATTTTATTTGCTGAAAATACTGTAAATAAAGTTAAAAAGTAGTTGAAATAATACAGTAAAACTCATAAATAACACCAAAAAGTGTAATGAAACCTATGAACAATAACAAAAATAAACTAAATAGTAGCAAAAATAAGCTAAATAGTAAAAAAAATCAGCATTTTTTTTTCCCCAAATGCAACATAAGTAAACTTGTACCCTTAAACTACAACCAATTTTAATCATCTTAATTAGACTTCATATTTCCTCACCCAAAAAAAAAAAAAACAGACAAGTATTTTATTGCTCTGTAAGTATAACTGCTAAAAGTTGCGCTCAAGGACACCTTGCTCATAAAGTGCTTTTGGGAAACATATCACGTAACAACCTCGGGAGTTTCTGCTTATTTTGAACAGATTTTTGGAAAAAATATAGTTGCTGCCTCGAGTTGACAGAATGGCATGAAAGACTAGTGAAAAAAATAAAAAAGACTTCATCGTATCCATAGAGAAGAGGAAAATAACTACTATTAAGAAACCAAAATTGATGTTACATATTACTATCATCCACCGATGAACTCAGCATGTATCTATTGGAAGTTCTATAAACAGAATGCAGAGTCAAAATCCTCAAGTAATGGGATTGGACCATAAACAATAAACAATTAGATACCACGTTAATTCACATACAATGAACAGGCAAGATTACCAATCTTAACCTTGTTCACCAGATGATTGTCCACGTCCAAGACGACCACGCCCACGTGAACCTCGGGCACGTGGGGCAGCTCTTCCACGTCCTCCTCTAACCACTGGAGAAGAAGCCACACCTAATCTTTTTGCAGCATAATTTTTAGGTTTTGGGGGTATTTTGGTCATTTTTTGGGTTTTGGGGGGTATTTTGATCATTTTTAGGTTTTAGGGGTATTTTGGTCATTTTTAGGTTTCGGGGGTATTTTTATCATTTTTGGTTTTAGGGATATTTTGGTAATTTTATGGGTTTTGGGGGTATTTTGGTAATTTTTAGGTTTCAGGAGTATTTTGGTCATTTTTTTGGTTTTAGGGGTATTTTGGTCATTTTTTAGGTTCTCGGGGGTATTTTGGTCATTTTTTAGGTTTTGGGGGTATATTGGTCATTTTTTAGGTTTTGGAGGGTATTTTGGTAATTTTAAGGTTTTGGGGATATTTTGGTCATTTTTTAGGTTCTAGGGGGTATTTTGGTAATTTTTGGCTTTCAGGGTTATTTTGGTCATTTTTTGGATTTTTGGGGTATTTTGGTCATTTTCTGGATTTTGGAGGTATTTTGGTCTTTTTTTTTTTGTTTTGGTGGTATTTTGGTAATTTTCAGGTTTTGGGGGCAGTTTGGTCATTTTTGAAGATTTTAGAGTACTTTGGTCATTTTCACTTTAGTGGCATTTTGGTAATTTTGATAATTGGGTAATTGGGTGGGTTGGGGTTTACCCATAATAATTGGGTTGGGTTGGATTTGGGTTATAAGGAATTAGTTAAATGAGTTTTAAATGGGTAAATGAGTTTTTTATACCCAACCCAATTATGCCCACCTCAAACCCACTTAAACCCGCCCATTTGCCACCCCTAATTAAATCTGATAAATAATTCTCTGCAATGCGTTCCAGCGTTTCTTTCTTGTCAGGACATTCTTGCACCAACCCCTCTGCAACAAACAAAGAGATTAATCTCCTTACAGGGATGTCAAAGTTCCTAGAAAAGAGCCTAAAGTATGAAAGAAATTCCTTCAAATATACAGCCGATTCTTGATTTGCAAAACTTTCTGACCATGGTGTTTGGTACTGATTGATTTGCTCAAGTACTGCTGACAACTCCTGCACAGTTACACTTTCACCTCGTGATGCACGCGAGGAACATATTATATTTGCTTATAATCGTTCTTGTCAAAACGTAGTACCTAACATTTTATGAACAATCACTCAAGTAGTGAAAAGTGGCTAAGTGTTCAAGCGTGTCTTGTCTTTTTATAACAATTTAAGCTTTAATTATTCACATTTTTTTTTTTTTGGGGTTTTGATAAGATATCGTCATCACTGACGACTGACAAATTCTGCTTTGCCAAAAATTTAAGTACCCGTTTGGTTTAACTTTTAAAGCTTAAAAGTTGGCTTTTCAAAAACGCTGGCTCAAATGTGCGTTTGGTGAGAATAAAAGCCAACTTTTCAGAAAAAGTTGGCTTTTATATGTCTAAAGGATATGCGCGTTTTGGTTTTGGGTCAGTTGAGCTCCATAAATGAAAAGTTAAGTCTGGAGTTTTTATTTATATCCATTGGGAGAGTGAAGTTACAAAATTGCTCTTGACTAAAGGGCAAGGGGTCTTAACACTTCAGAATCACACACGCAGCTCCCTCATCTCATCTGTCTTTACACTTCAGAGAAATTGCCCTCTCATCTCATCTCTCTCTGCGCAGCTCCCTAACAAAGAGATCGGCTCCTCTCAGCTCTGCGTAAGTCTCTCTTTTCTTTTGTCTTGAAAATCTTCTTCCTCTTCTTCTTCTTTCTTCGTCTTCTTCAGCGGGCTTCCTCTGTAAATTTTTTTTTTTTTTTATAATTTAATTTGTGTAATCTGATCTGAGAAATATGTTTTGAAGGGAGAGTTTTGATCAACAAAACACGAAGCAAGGCCGATCTGCTACCAAAAACCGCCAGGTACCAACACTGATCTGAAATTTTTTTTTTTACCTATCTGCTACCAAAAAAACCGCCGATTTGCTACCAAAAAAATTTTCGGATCTTGCATGCTTTGTTCTTGCTAAAGATCTATTTGTTCTGTTGCCGGGTACTGAAAAAAATTTGTGGGTAGATGCTTCGTAATTTTTTTTTTTTTTTTTTTAAATTTTGTGGATGCTCTGTCTAAAGTTCTCTCCCCTGCAAACTCTCATCTCAACTCAACACCCCCTCCCTTTTCTTTATCTTTCATTTCTCTCTCTCAAAAATCTCTCTCTCACTGTGCGTGTTCATGTTTGTGTTTGTGTGTGTCACTGTGTTCGTGCTTGAAGATGGGTTTGTTTTTGTTTTGGGTTTTACAGATTTTTTTAAAAATTTATTATTATTAATTTTTTTTGTGTGGTTCTTGATGCCATCATTGATTCAATAATAGAATGTTAACTTTAATTACTCAGAATGAATGCTTGTTGAGTTATTACTCTGTATTAGTTTTTGGAGATGGGTTTGTTTTTATTTTAGGTTTTACGGATTTTTTTCTTTCTTTCTTTTGTGGTTCATGATGCCATCATTGATTCATATTTGTTGAATGTTAGCTTAATTACTCATAATGAATGTTTGCTGAATGATCATAACGATTATTGGGCTTGTTTGGTTGCTGCATGGTGAGGTGCTGCAGGGTGTGCGTGCTCTGCTGATGTGGGGTGCGTCTGCTACTGATGGGGCATGCGTGTGCAGCTGCACACGCATGCCCCATCAGCAGCAGACGCACCCCACATCAGCAGAGCACGCACACCCTGCAGCACCTCACCATGCAGCAACCAAACAAGCCCAATAATCGTTATGATCATTCAGCAAACATTCATTATGAGTAATTAAGCTAACATTCAACAAATATGAATCAATGATGGCATCATGAACCACAAAAGAAAGAAAGAAAAAAATCCGTAAAACCTAAAATAAAAACAAACCCATCTCCAAAAACTAATACAGAGTAATAACTCAACAAGCATTCATTCTGAGTAATTAAAGTTAACATTCTATTATTGAATCAATGATGGCATCAAGAACCACACAAAAAAAATTAATAATAATAAATTTTTAAAAAAATCTGTAAAACCCAAAACAAAAACAAACCCATCTTCAAGCACGAACACAGTGACACACACAAACACAAACATGAACACGCACAGTGAGAGAGAGATTTTTGAGAGAGAGAAATGAAAGATAAAGAAAAGGGAGGGGGTGTTGAGTTGAGATGAGAGTTTGCAGGGGAGAGAACTTTAGACAGAGCATCCACAAAATTTAAAAAAAAAAAAAAAAAAATTACGAAGCATCTACCCACAAATTTTTTTCAGTACCCGGCAACAGAACAAATAGATCTTTAGCAAGAACAAAGCATGCAAGATCCGAAAATTTTTTTGGTAGCAAATCGGCGGTTTTTTTGGTAGCAGATAGGTAAAAAAAAAAATTTCAGATCAGTGTTGGTACCTGGCGGTTTTTGGTAGCAGATCGGCCTTGCTTCGTGTTTTGTTGATCAAAACTCTCCCTTCAAAACATATTTCTCAGATCAGATTACACAAATTAAATTATAAAAAAAAAAAAAAATTTACAGAGGAAGCCCGCTGAAGAAGACGAAGAAAGAAGAAGAAGAGGAAGAAGATTTTCAAGACAAAAGAAAAGAGAGACTTACGCAGAGCTGAGAGGAGCCGATCTCTTTGTTAGGGAGCTGCGCAGAGAGAGATGAGATGAGAGGGCAATTTCTCTGAAGTGTAAAGACAGATGAGATGAGGGAGCTGCGTGTGTGATTCTGAAGTGTTAAGACCCCTTGCCCTTTAGTCAAGAGCAATTTTGTAACTTCACTCTCCCAATGGATATAAATAAAAACTCCAGACTTAACTTTTCATTTATGGAGCTCAACTGACCCAAAACCAAAACGCGCATATCCTTTAGACATATAAAAGCCAACTTTTTCTGAAAAGTTGGCTTTTATTCTCACCAAACGCACATTTGAGCCAGCGTTTTTGAAAAGCCAACTTTTAAGCTTTAAAAGTTAAACCAAACGGGTACTTAAATTTTTGGCAAAGCAGAATTTGTCAGTCGTCAGTGATGACGATATCTTATCAAAACCCCAAAAAAAAAAAAATGTGAATAATTAAAGCTTAAATTGTTATAAAAAGACAAGACACGCTTGAACACTTAGCCACTTTTCACTACTTGAGTGATTGTTCATAAAATGTTAGGTACTACGTTTTGACAAGAACGATTATAAGCAAATATAATATGTTCCTCGCGTGCATCACGAGGTGAAAGTGTAACTGTGCAGGAGTTGTCAGCAGTACTTGAGCAAATCAATCAGTACCAAACACCATGGTCAGAAAGTTTTGCAAATCAAGAATCGGCTGTATATTTGAAGGAATTTCTTTCATACTTTAGGCTCTTTTCTAGGAACTTTGACATCCCTGTAAGGAGATTAATCTCTTTGTTTGTTGCAGAGGGGTTGGTGCAAGAATGTCCTGACAAGAAAGAAACGCTGGAACGCATTGCAGAGAATTATTTATCAGATTTAATTAGGGGTGGCAAATGGGCGGGTTTAAGTGGGTTTGAGGTGGGCATAATTGGGTTGGGTATAAAAAACTCATTTACCCATTTAAAACTCATTTAACTAATTCCTTATAACCCAAATCCAACCCAACCCAATTATTATGGGTAAACCCCAACCCACCCAATTACCCAATTATCAAAATTACCAAAATGCCACTAAAGTGAAAATGACCAAAGTACTCTAAAATCTTCAAAAATGACCAAA